>NC_036457.1:305000-610000 GCF_002775205.1 Xiphophorus maculatus
AACTCTGAGAGCCCTGTACTCAAGTAAGAGTAGCACTACTTCAGCATATTTTAAAAACTGGCCTTCCAGGAAATTACTACTAAGAATTTGGTAAGAAGGACAAGCAATCAATCATTTATTATTTAAACAATTACATCATCAGACAGAGTATGTAAAAATAAAAACAATTCACCTAGAGCTGGACGATATGGCTGAGAAACATATCACCATCTAAATGTTTCACATCAGTCAATATTGATAATTCATGTTAGTTTTTAGATCTAAATATATAAGATTTAAAACGGAAAATGTATAAGATTTCCAGTTTTATCCAGTTTTCTCTCCACGTTGTTGTTTTTTATTTTTAAGACGTTATACGTAACGGTGGCGGAACTATAAACTGCTGCTGTGCCAGTTACGCAACAGGTTGTTGCTAGGTAACCAAAGAGTGGGTGAGTTGCTAGGTAACCAAAGAGCGAGCTAGCCAGAGGGCTACTTGAAACTAGACCAAAAATACTCACTAAGAGTTTGTGTTTTTGTAGTGTAGGGTTCACAATCCCCAACTTAAAGACCATAGCTTTAATTTATTTTTATTTTATTAATGAATGTATTATTCATTTAGCTCTTTACTTGTTTGATTTTGGATATGTGGTCTTTTGTCTTTGCATTCTTAAATGAGGTTTTACAGAAAAAAGTTACAAATCAAATTAGAGATTTATCAATCTCTAATGCATTTTAACATGAACTCAACTGGCAGTCACTATAAAAATCATTTTACCTTCACTTCTGCCATAAGTGCTGACCAACGGGTTTCTAACTCATCCCAAGAGGAATCTTTCCAGATGGCGTTCCTGGTTTTCTCAGCCAGCTCCATCCTCTTCTCATCCAGACTGATTAAGGTTAATTTCAGGGATTCAGATTCAACCTGCAGCTGCCGGGCGAGAAAGCAGGCCTGCACTCGCTCAGCTGAGCCCGGCCAGGGGAATAAAGATGGAAGTTGCTCCGCTTGGTGCTTCAGCTCTTCCACTCTGCAGGAAGCCTCCTGCCTGCTGGTCAGGTAGGCGGAGGAGAGCTCCAGATCATCTTCCAGTACCCTAAAAGAACATCGTAAAAGCTCCTTAATAAATAGATCAACAAAGAAAGTCAGAATCGGCCCAATGCAATGCGAGTTCAACGGTCGTTTAGGATCACCACACCACCAGGGGGCCCCCAAGAGCACCAAGCTACCGTAATAAAATAAATGTATATCTATTTAAAGTAACAGAAGCTGCGTTTACATTACGAATGTGCACAATACTTTGTCAATAAACTGAAAACGTAAAGATTTTGCAAACTGCTGTGTTTCCATAAAAAAAGCTATTAAAATCACACATGAATAAGTTTGTTCGCACACTAAAATACGCTAATTTCCTTACTCAACCTAGAATAAAAGTTTTGTATCAAAATACGTGAGTTTTTTTTTTTAATTGCTGTGTTTCCAGTAAGCAAATTTATTTTCATAATTCCAAATTACGCAATTAAATGGTCAATGGAAATGCAGCAATTGAATAATACAAACTACATGTGGAAAAATTATTTCTATATTATTTTATTATAGTTGTTAAAACAATAATAGGTTAATCTCTTCCTGCTGTATCAAACTTGTTAACATGTTTACTGTACATTTAGTGCTTATCAGTTGATGTTCCCTTCAAATAATTAAAATATTAGGGAACACCTAAATATTACTCTACAGTTAAAAATCCAAATTTCTCTTTAGATTGCTACTAAAAAGTTCAAATAAACAGCCATAATTAGATGTAACCTAATTGCAAATTATGCTAATATGACAGCAGGTTAAACACAAGAAGGAAAAATAATCCAGTGTTGACATGTTGGTATGGGTGCCCCAAATGAAAATCTGCCCAGGGCCTCAAAAAGCCCTGGGCGGGCCCTGGAGAAGGTTTTAAAACTGTGACAATCTGAGTTTTTGAAGAGATATTTTTGGCTCTAGTCACCTGAAATAAGGCTGAACCAATTCCAAAAGGTTCTTCCAGTTTTGTTGTGTTTTCTGGATCTTCAGCTGAACGTCTCGTTTCAGCTCCGGAGACAATCTTTGGCTCAGACTCTCTCCAGTAACTCTGAGCTGCTGCAGACGCGTTTCCGCTCCAGTTGTAGCTTTTAACACAGCCTGAAACAAAAACAAAATGTTTCATTGAATCACAGACGTTTCCAAACTCAGGCGTAATCTGTTTATTTAGATTCCTGTGTCTGCTCTGTTAAAAACATTAACTGGTGATTCCAGTTTGTTCGGTTTATACGTCACTGCAACATGACTTCTGCACAACATGCTTAGAACAAGCTGGACAAACTTTAGACAAATGGAGAAAATCTGTCAATGATTTGCTAAATTATTCATACTTCTTTAATTTCTTCATATTCACATGACAGACCAACTCAAAATAGATGCAATTATGAAGTGGAAAAGATACAATCTGCATTTTAACATTTTTAAGAGTAAAAATCTGAAAAGTGTGGTGTGCATTTGTATCTAGCACCACTTTTCACTGCTATTAGAAATGTCTTTTAGGGTACATCACCACCAGCATATCTAGAGAAATAGCTTAAGCACAGAGTTTTATTTACATTTAGGGCTAGACTTTGACTAGACCATTCTATCAAGAATGTGTTGTGATCTAGACGCTCTGGTGTACCCTCAATCCAATCTTGAGTCTTTTGCAGCTTTCCTGTTGCTAACAAAAAGTAGCATTCCCACAGTATGATGCTACCACCACCACATTTTACAGAAGTGGTGGGAAGGACTTTGACATTGCACCGTTCAAGCTGCATAACAGACATTTTTAAAAACACATAGTTTAAATGTTTATTTGGCATCAAAAGGTGGAATTTTAATTTGAGGTTCACAAAGTGACAAATATTTTATCATCAGTTATAATTACCTTTGTATAATTAAAGGCTGAATTGTGGAAAACTAATAATAAAATGGTTTGGAAGTTAATTTTGTGCTGGTTTAGGTTGTTTAAAGATCTTTAAATTACACACAAATAAGTCATTTTGTTCATTTTTGCTAAATATTTCAAGAATATTTGTTTAGAATATGAATTATGTTCCTACCTGAGCATGACAAAGTCTTTGCTCTGCTGAAGTTTCAATTTCTCCACCGTCACTCTGTCTCAGACCATCAAACCATGACTGAATGGATTCAACCAAACCCTGAAATGCTTCTGAATCGTTACTCGGCATGGGCGTCGCCTCCTCTGAAACGCCTCCTAGGTTTGTGCAGAAGTTGTGACATCGCTGCAGCAGATCGCAGCTCTGCTGCAGCAGCACACACTGCTGCAGGTTACTGCTTCTAAAAGACGATACGAGCTCAGCAATGCACTCTGTCCTCCCTCTGCAAAACACAGAAAAAACTAATCATTAACTACAAACAAGTCAGTTAGACTCTTATATCACATGTGTCAAACTCGAGGCGCATGGGCCAAATTCGGCCCACCATAGCTTGCTGTGTGGCCCTCTAAGTTGTAAGCTAAACATTAAATGTGCTTAAATATTATGTTATCAGTCAAATCAATGTCGTTTTTCTCTGTTTAATGGCAAAATATATCAATAAGTTCCTCCAGTTTCTTGAGAATTATCGTGGAAATTCACGCAAAATCAACAAATTGAGCTAAAAACTGGGAATTCATTGCATATTTTTCTCAAAAATTGTCAAAAGTTTGACAAAAAATTTTTTGTATTTCTTACTTGTATTAAACAGCTGATTGATGTCAGATTATAGTCCATGATCTTTACAGCGAGTAATAAAAAGTCGCATTTACGTCATAAATAAGCAGAAATATTTCCAAATTAGTACCACAAACACTTTGATTTTTATTGCAAAAATCACAAAATAATTGTAAAATCCTGGAGGGACTGAAAAGATGGTCCATATTATTTTATTTTAAGGATTTATGGATATTTTTACAGTTAGTGAACAAGTGTTATCAATACATTCTGGCATAATCAAGAGCAGGGGTGGGCACTCCTGGTCCTCGAGGGCCGGTGTCCTGCAACTCTTAGATGTCTCCCTGGTCCAACACACCTGAATCCAACAGCTGAATCTCCTCCTAAGTGCAGTCAAGTTCTCCAGAGTCCTGTTAACGACCTCATTATTTGACTCAGGTGTGTTGAAGTAGAGATGCATCTAAAAGTTGCAGGACACCGGCCCTCGAGGACCAGGAGTGCCCACCCCTGATCAAGAGCATTGGTGATCTGGATTTGGCCCAAAACCAAAATGAGTTTGACACCGCTGGTTTATATGATTAATGAGAAAAATGGTGACGCTTTGTCAAGCTGGATGTTCTTTACAGTGAATAAAAAACATGAGACAAACAAAATCTATTCATAGATTAATAACAATTTATCAACAAAACATAGCTTAATGTTTAATGGAAGTCCAGGTTTTCCAAACACTATGAACATATCTGGTCGTCTAAAACAAATATTTGATCAGATCAAGAATCCAGAGAAACCCCTAATAGTTTAGAAATTATGGACTATTTACTCTTATTCTTCTTAAACATGAGGAACCAAAATGTAGGATTATACTTTTACCTTTTTGTCTCTTGTTTTTTTGTATTTCCTTCTATTTCATGTAAAGCACTTTGAACTGCCTTGTTGCTTAAAATCTGCTACATAAATAAAATTACCTTACCTACATATTTACTATAAAGAGTAAAATAAAAAACAGGGTATGTAGTAAAGCAAACATATACAGTAAATATGTATTTAAGGTGGTACAAATTTGATCCAAAGGCCATATTTGTTTAAATAAAACATGTTAAATAAATAATGCTTTTGTAATTTTTATAAAAGTTCTGCAGTAGACTGCAGTTCTGTCAGTTATATGGTGTATTTAAAGAAAACAAACAAATACACTTTACTTACTCTGCTGTAATAACTCATTATTACATTTTTTTTAGCAGTTTACCTTTGCTGAAGTGCTTCTTCTTGCAGAAAACTCAGATTCTTCATCTTCAGTGCATCTTCCTCAGCTGCACAAAGCCACTTCTCCAGTTGCTCTTTCTCCGTTTGGAGCCTGCAAAGGCCACAGGCTTTAATGCACAAACTGCACAGTATACAATAGATTAAAGATTACAATGAGAGAAACTTTCCCACATAGAGTGTTGGGTCTATTTTGGTTCTCAACCTGCAAGAAATCGACCAAAAACACAAGTTACTCTTCTTCAGAAGAGGGAAGAGAATCCAGACACTGTCTGGGATCAACTTCGCTGGCTCTCAGTCCTCAATTGTCTTTTATTGAAACAGAATATGACCTAATCACATGAACATTGTAGCTCTAAACAGTCTGTTATGCATTTCTTTAAGTCTGCCTGTGACTATTGACATGGCATTGTTTCCTGTATCTCTGATAAAACAGGAAGGGTGTGTAAACGTTTTCTACCTCCAAACAAACATCCAAAGAACAGTTAATAATGTACCACAGAAAGAAAAGGAGCCTAGTAAAAAACACAAAAGAATAATAATAATATGAAAACATAACCTTTCAGATAAAGTCATAATTTAAATGAACTTAGATAATAATTTTCCCAACATGGAGCAGGACCTACTGCTAAATTAAAACAAGCTAAACTTGCCGCAGCTCTGGTTTTATCTCCAGTTTAACCCGTTTTCCTGCCTGACTCTTATTTCCACAGCCTGTGAGTAAAAGGTTTGAATCTGAACTTCAAGATTGGGTTAATCATGATTAAGCAATTACTGAAATCGTCGTCAAGTAATTTAGTAATTGTTTAATCATTAATTGGAGTAGACAGACTCAATTAATGATTAATGAACAACATACATTTTATATTTAATATAAAAAAAAACGTTTGTCTCTAAATATGTTCTACCCCTAATTTAGCTTCTCCTGGTTCAAGCTAAGTATGTTTTGCTTTTGAGGTTTTTAATCGGTTAATCCAAAAAATAATCAACAGACCAGTTCAACGCTGTAGTAATGCCGAGTCAAGCAGAAAAGTCAAAGTTTTTCATATGTTGATGTTAGAAGTATTTTTTGCAGATGCATTCTTTGCTACAAATGATCAAGCATTCACTGAATGGATGCTATGTAGTTGCATTTTAGGCAATAAAATGTTATTCTTTCTTTTTTTTTTTAAGTATTTGTTTATTTCTATCTTTTAATGCATTTTTAAGGCTTGAATAAAAATATGCAGAATGTGTCAATTTTCTATACGATAAATCGATAACTAAATTAACTGAACAAATTCAGATAAAATCAACATAATATCAATGTTACAGCTTTGTTTTAATGTGAGATTGTCCCGACACATGTATACATGCTAATTCATTGAGAAGAACTAAACAAAACCATTTAAATTACTACAGAACGTGATCTGAATGACAATGTGAGGTTACCTGTCCAGGTGGTGGACATTCCTCTCGGTCTGTTCCTCCACCTCGGAGAAAAGCAGATGTGTGTTTCTGAGCTTCTCCTCCAGCTCAATCCCTCTGACAGACAGACTCTGGAGGTTGTCAGGGCCGGCGATGGAGGCCAGAACCTGCACATCCTCCAGTAAACTCTGCGCTCGTTCATCTTCGGTGTGGAGCCGCCGACATAATTCCTGTAGACCAGAGGTGTCAAACTCATTTTGGGCCAAATCCAGATCATGAATGCTCTTAAAGGGCCGGTTGTGCCAGAATGTATTGATAAAACCTGTTCACACACTGTTAAAATATCAATAAGTCCTTAAAATTAAAATATAATATTGAGCATCTTTTCAGTCCCTCCAGGATTTTGTGATTTTTTTGTAATATTTCCAATAAAAATCTAAGTGTGTGCGGTACTAATTTGGAAACATATGAGCTTATTTATGACGGTAAATGTGACTTTTTATAACTCGCTGTACAGGTTATGGACTATAATCTGACATCAATTAGAGCTGAGGCAGCTGTTTAGTACATGCAAAAAAATTTATTTTTGAGAAAAATCTGCAATAAACTCCCAATTATGTATTAGCCCAAAAAAGTGCAGAGATGTGTTTATTTTGTGTGAATTTCCACAATAATTCTCAAGAAACTGGAGGGACTGATTGATATAATTTGGCAGTAAACAGATAAAAACTGCATTGATTTGATTGATAACATAATATTTAAGCTCACTTAGTGTTTAGTCTAGAATCTAGAGGACCACAGAAAAAGCTACAGCGGGCCAGATTTGGCCCACGGGCCTCGAGTTTGACACATGTGGTGTAGAGGAAGATGTTACTGTTATAAATGAGCATTTTAAAAACACTGAAATAGCAAGTTTGAGCAAAGCTTAACATGAATCTCCAGTTAAAACTTCCTTGAGAAAGAAAATAAGAAATTAAATAGTGATCTCATATTTTTTTAACACAAATTCCACCATAAATAAGCAACTTGTGACCAAACGGAGGACGCAGGATACCGAAAAACGAACAAATTTGTGAAGGAGTTTTTGTTTAACAAGTTAAAACATAATTATAAACTTAATTACTGTTTTTTTTCAGCAGACATTGTACAGCGCACACAGAGGTAAAACCAGTTGACCAAACATGCTAGGGCTCAGCATGTTTGGCTCAGCTTGGGTTGCTAGGTGACGGGCTGGGCTTCACTGGGGTTGCTAGGTGACGGGCTGGGCTTCACTGGGGGTTGCTAGGTGACGGGCTGGGCTTCACTGGGGTTGCTAGGTGACGGGCTGGACTTCACTGGGGTTGCTAGGTGACGGGCTGGGCTTCACTGGGGTTGCTAGGTGACGGGCTGGACTTCACTGGGGTTGCTAGGTCAGGGGCAGTTCCTGTCGATTCTTTTGTTGTTACATTTCAAATGTTTTTAAAACAGCTGATTTCCCAAACACTAAAAAAAAAACCATTGGGAACTTCCGGGTCAACGCTGCAACAAGATGGCCGCATAAAAACAGGCTCCTCCGTGACGGTAATTAAACTTTTCCCCCTCGCTTAATTCAGATAATTATCAAAACGACAGGCTAAATCACTTAAAGGGGGAAAATGCCGAAAACTAACAAGACCGAAAAGAAAACGACTAAAACACAAGAAAATGACGAACAGTCGGGAGATGCTAGTGGAGATGAAGCTAATGCTACCACGAGGAAGGCTAGCCTTGACTCACAGCAATACGCGTTGCTGGAGGGTATCAAGACGCTTTCAAAAGAACTAAAAGAGTTTAAAAACGAAATGAAGCACGACATAGAAAAACTCAAAGAAGATGTAAAAGCCACAATGAAGGAAGATCTCAGCAGATTCAGGGAGGAAATGATGTGCGAGCTGCAGAACCAGAAGGGCAGTATCACCGAGATACAGACCCGAGTGGCTGACCTGGAAGCTGCGTGCTTCGAAATGAAAAATGAGCTGCTTGAGACATTAGAAAGGAACAAAGCTATGAACGACAAACTTGTGGATCTGGAGAGTCGAAGCCGGAGAAATAATCTTCGTATCTATGGAGTTCCGGAAGGCAAAGAAGGTAGATCGGTCTCAGAGTTTGTCACCGATTTGCTAAATAAACAGCTGAAGTTACCAGATGGAAGTGAACTCCAGATACAGCGGGCACACCGAGCTTTGGTACCCAGACCGCCTCCTAACAAAGCCCCGAGATCTATAATTGTGAATTTCTTGCAATTCAATACTAAAGAAATTATTCTAAAGAAAGCGTGGGAGCAGAAAATGGAGATGGAAGGCAAACGTCTTTATTTTGATAACGATTATGCTTCGGATGTCATAGAAAGACGCAAAGCGTACGGCCCATTAAAGGCAGCTTTGAAACAGAAAGGTATCAGATTCCAGACGCCGTACACAAAGATGAGAATCTTCTGGGACTCTGGAGTGCGGACCTATGAGAACGCGGACGAAACGGCATCGGATATGATCAAGAGAGGCTTCGGCTTGACCTGGGTTCCAAAAGAAAACAAGATAAGATTGGCCAAGGAGAGGCTCGACTCACTGTTGCCATGGAAACGGATTATCAACACCGATGCAGGTCAACGCGCGAGGGAGAAGCTTACCGAGTTCAGACGTGAAGACCAGTGACTGAACATTGAACCATAGGTTCGCATTATTATAAGAGCTTCTGTTACCAAAGTTATCTGTTATAGGTCTTTGTTAGATATTTAACCAAATACCGAATGGAGTAAATGTTGCAGAGTTTACCAAATGTTGGACTTATCTAGTATAAGTAGACCTCAGGCTACTACTAGAGAGGGCCCCCACCTTAGGGTGGTGTTTTGCCTTCCTCCCACCAGCAGGGACCTGGAGGGATGTCCTTACACATCTCTACCTTTGGAAGTTTCTGTTCTATTTGTTCATCTATGTTTTAATAGCTCGTTTAGTTATTTGTTGGGGGTTCTTTTTCTGATATCAAAGGGTGACCTTTCTAAACTAAATAATGGTTGATAGTATCAAGATTGTTTCGTTGAATGTGAACGGTATGAACAATCCTATAAAACGCAAAAAAATTTTAACTAAAATGCGAAAAGAGAATGCGCAGGTAATTTATTTACAGGAAACACACCTGTCTAAATCAGAACATGAAAAACTGAGGGGCTTTGGCTACTCAAATACATTTTATAGCTCATTCAGACTTGGAAACAAAAGAGGAGTTTCAATTTTAATTCATGACTCAGTAAAATTTGACTGCAGCCATGATCTATCAGATAAAGAAGGGAGATATGTGATAGTGAAGGGGACTCTTGAAAACGTAAAGGTAACACTGGTCAATGTCTACAACCCCCCAAACACCAATATTCAATTTCTTAATAATCTCCTCAATAAAATAATTATGGAAACAGAGGGAATGCTGATCTTGGGAGGAGATTTCAATATGATATTGAACACGAAGCTTGATACAACAAATGATAAAAAACAACAAAATTTAACTACAAAAAAATTTAAACTGGCACTTGAAGAATTTGGGTTTGTTGATGTCTGGAGGGAATTAAACCCTAAAACAAAGGATTATACCCACTATTCTGCGCCCAATAAAAGTTATTCCAGAATTGACTACCTTTTCATGAATAAATCTGACATATATAAAGTAAAGGAATGTAAAATAGAAGAAACAAGTATATCTGATCATTCTTCCCTAACATTAAAACTTAACTTACTTTCCAGTAAACGCAAAACAACTTGGCGATTAAATGTAGGCTTGCTGAACCACAAAACATTCAAAACTGAAATTTCTAATGATATCAAAACCTACATAGAGGAGAATGACGATGGTCAGGTTAACCCGGTAATACTGTGGGACGCACTTAAGGCAGTATTAAGAGGAAAACTGATTTCAAAAACTGTGGCTCTTAAAAAATCCAGAATGGAAGCCTATGAAAAAGAAAGAGTTAAATTAATAGATCTAGAAAAACAACATAAATCAACCCAAAATCCCAATCTGCTTATTAAAATAAAAGATGTAAGAAACAACATTGATAAAATGCTTACATATGAAATTGAAAAGAAATCAAAATTTATTAGACAATCATACCATGAAGTCGGGCCTAAAGGAAAAAAACTGCTGGCAAAGAAACTGAAAAAGCAGCAGTCGGATAGGAATATCTATAAATTAAAAGATGGTGAAACAAATCAAATGACACACGACCCTGTAATTATTGAGGACATGTTTAGGACGTACTATCAAAGATTATACAGTCAACCTCCGTCCGCTGACGATGGACAGATAGAAACCTTCCTGGATTTACTGGACTTGCCCTCAATTGGAGAAACCCAGAATAAACTTCTCACTTCTCCCATAACAAGAATAGAAATACAAAAAGCAATTAATAGGTTAAAAAACGGTAAAACACCAGGTAGTGATGGATTGCCATCCGAGTGGTACAAATCCTTTAGTGAAGATCTCCTACCATTACTAGAAAAATCATTTAACTATACTCTGGAACATGCAGTGCTTCCTCCATCTTGGAGAGAAGCAATTATAACAGTTATTCCAAAAAAAAAGGTGAGTGAGACATGCTCTGATTATAGACCAATATCTATTCTAAACATGGATTATAAAATTTATACCTCAATATTAGCAAAACGATTTGAACAATTCATTGGAGATATCATTGATGAGGACCAAACAGGATTCATTAAAGGTCGCCAAACACGGGATAATATCAGGAGGGCACTTCACATTATAGACCATATTCAAAGTAAAAAAATAAGAGCTATTTTAATCAGTCTCGATGCAGAGAAAGCTTTCGACAGCGTAAGCTGGAACTTCTTATATAAAGCACTTGGAAAATTTGGTTTTAATGAAAAGGCCGTACAGTGTGTGAGGACCTTATATAAATCACCAGTGGCCAGAATCAAGATTAACGGAAACCTAACTGATAATATAAAACTGGAACGTTCTACACGTCAGGGGTGCTGTTTATCACCAACACTGTTTGCAATTTATATTGAACCACTGGCACAACACCTAAGACAACATAATGATCTCAAAGGCATTGATATACATAATGAATTTCACACAATAGGTTTGTTCGCGGATGACGTAATTTGTTATCCATCAAACCCTGAAAATTCCCTGCCCTGTCTAATCAAACAGTTGGAGATATTTGGCTTCTACTCAGGATATAAATTAAATTTGAAAAAGACACAGGTTTTAACATTCGGCTACACACCATCAGAAACGATTCGTAGACAATATAAATTAAATTGGAATGCTACTATAATGACATATCTAGGAATACAGCTAACAAAAAATATGGATGACCTATATAAAGCAAATTTTATTAAAGTGGACCAAGAAATTAAGAGGGACATCAGAAGGTGGGACGTCTTAACACTAGATTTCAGCTCTAGAATTGAAACCATAAAAACGAACGTATTACCAAGGTTGCTATATCTTTTCCTGGCACTACCTATAGAAATCCCAGACAGACAGTTTAAAACATGGAACCGGATTATATCTGGATTCATATGGAACGCCAAAAAACCCAGAATAAGATTTGAAACTTTACAATTACCAAAAGAGAAGGGAGGTATGGCATTACCAGACTTTAGAGAATATTACCATGCTGCTCAAATAACTCCCATAATAAATATAAGTGACATAAATTATGAAGCGAAATGGAAAAATATTGAACAAAAAGTCCATGGAAGAGAATTGCGGAGTATCATTGGAGATATAGAGACCACCAAGAATACACTTGAGAAAGTTAATGCTATTACTAGTTTCTCACTGGGTAAATGGTTATATATAATTCGAAAATACAAACTAGAGGAACAATTATGTTTGATCCAATGGCCAGCCTATAATAAATATTTTACTCAAGACCTAAGATTTAAACAATGGCTAGAAAGAGGTTTAACAGCTCTATGTGTAGTCCTTAAAGATGGGCATTTCAAAAGTTTCCAGGAACTACAACAAGAATTTGCTCTGAGTACTCAAGATCATTTTAGATATTTACAATTAAGGGATTTTTATAACAAAGAGATAAAACACAGAGTAGACCAAAATGAAAATGGGATTGTCAAAATGCTGGTCGAGACCTATAAGGGTAAAAAACTCAGAACTGTGTCTTTAATTTATAAACATCTATTGGAAAATAGAGGCACAAATACTCTGGATATTAAAACAAAATGGGAAAGGGAATTAGATATCCTGCTAACGGAAAACGACTGGCTTAGTATCTGGAAGACCCAAACTACGACATCCTCTTCCAGAATTTGGAGAGAACATTGTTGGAAGAATATAATCAGATTTTTTATAACACCCAAAATTACCAGCAAATTCAAATCTATTGTCCAACCGTGTTGGAGAAATTGTGGAGAATTTGATGTTAACCATGCGCATGTTTTTTGGCTTTGTCCTAGAATTACACAGTTCTGGAACGAAATACACAAAGAGATTGTAAAAATATTAGGCTACACAATACCTAAGACTGGGCTGGTTTTATATCTTGGCCTTTTGGAGAATGTTGTTCTTAATAATGACTGTTACTTATTTAAAATTCTGTTGGTGGCTGCCAAAAAGGTAATAACTAGGAAGTGGTGCCAATCTGACCCTCCCACCAGAAAGGAATGGATACAGACTGTGAACTCATTATATGAGATGGAGATTCTAACACATAGACTGAGGACACAAGAAGAGCAATGCCAGGACAAATGGGAAAAATGGATAAACATCACATCAACGTTACAGGACTAATTTTGGATACGAACGGTACCCTTGAATCTTGTGATACTGTAATAAGAGTCTCCCCCCCACTATGTTATATTTGTTTTGTTTGTTCTGCTTTATTTTTGTTTGTCTTTTTGTAGTGTTTGATTTTTTTATTTTTTTTGAAAATATTCTAAAAATTCCAATAAAAATAAAGTTAAAAAAAAAAAAAAAAAAAAAAAAAAAAAAAAAAAAAAAACCATTAACTTATTGCCGAAAAAACGGGTTGGTGTTTATTTTTAAGCACTTGGTCTGTTTTTTAGAAGCAGCTGAAACCCAATTAAAAGGAAAAAAATGTGCAAAATAATTTTAATTTTGATAATTGATAACGCTACAAAACAGCATCATTTAAGCAGTTACCTTAAGTTTCGCCAGGACTGTTGCAACGTCTGGACCAGAAAAACTGCAGAGGGAGTCTTGAATCTTCTGGAGGGAGCTGAGAGACTCTGCCATCCTTTCAGTAATTTGTCCCGTTGTGGCCACCGTCTGCTTATACACCTCCTCACTTTCCAAAAAGAGCTCCTTCAGTTGCTCTATTTTCTTCCTCATCTGGGTCTCTGCAACCTTAAAAACAGAAAAAGGCTTTCATAAGATCCTACATAGCAACTTTGTTTCTGATTAATGAGTTTAATTTGAAGAGAAATATATTCTAGTGTTTAAAATTTTACCAAATATATTCAGCTTGCAGATCTTGAGGGGCCTAAATTTGTTAATAAGTGTCATACAAAATATCAACCAGAAAGTCTGAAGGAAATTTGAACCTTCAGAACCAAACTAACTGAAAGCAAAGCATCGTTGGTGTACCTGCAGCTCCAGAGGGGGCTCTGCACTCTGAAGCAGCGATTGAATCTCTGCAGCTTTTCTGTGGAAACGCCGTGTACTCTCCTCCTGGGTCATAATCTCATTCTGCAGCCACAGTGAAAGAAGTTAATATCCTTCAAAAAACCAGCTGGGGAATGATAACCAACACGAGTTCATGTTCTAAAACCCAGCAGAGACTCGGTTTTACCTGCAGAGCCTTAATGTCGTCCTCACTCTGGAAAGATGGACCGTGAGAAAGCGCCGTGGTTCTGCTGTTGGTCCAGCTCTCCACCTCCTCCCCCAGCTGCAGGACTCCGTCCCATAACGTCAAGCAAAGATGGAGGTTTTCAAGGTGGGAATCCGTTCTTTCAGACAGCTGCAGAGAGCAAAGAGATTTTATCACAGTAAAGCACAAAACTTTACTGTAAACTATCCAACTTTTAACTTGAATTTATCTGCATGTACAGGAAGTATGGAGCAAAACAGACAGAGAAAGTAAAGATGCAGTCATAATAAGGTAGAGTAACCTAAAATAGCTGGAATTTTAAAAACTGTAAAACATTTGAGTTGCATTTAGTTGTATCTTCTGCTCTTTAAGTCAAATAAATTTAGTCAGTTTTAGATTTTGAACCTAAATATGAGTTTGTGAAAGATAAACTTACAGTTGTAAGCTGTGTTCACTTTTTACTGATTTAGTCAAACCTCTAAGAGTTTTTAGGTTAGCACTAAAAAAAAATGTAAAGAAGAAAAAGACAGGAATGGAAACTATTTCCCAGAATTCTTAGCGGCATGTTTTTGTATCCTGAGGTGGAAGTGTGTTGCATTGCTCTGACTCTTGCTTATTTTTATGTCCTGTTCACACTAAATGTTTCTGAGCAGAATTCACTGTGATGTTTAATAAAATTCATTATCAGATCAGAAATTTTGTTCATGCAATTTGAAACAAGAATTAAATTATTCTAAAGTAAAATAAGTTGTTGTTTTAATTTGATATTGTGAGTGAAATAATAGAGAAATGTGGCTCTTTAACCAGGTGAGGGCAGTTTTTTTTCATGCATATTGTGAAATTATTATCTGGTTAAAATTGCAGCATTAAGATGTGATAAACTGAACTTACATCCAGCCAGCGGTCCATCAGCGCATCGGCTTCGTTCTCAAACGGAGAACCGCTGCAGCCCGGGACCTGACGCAGCAGAGACTGCAGCTGTCTGCAGACGCTGCGGACCTCCTCTATGTCGTCTCCCAGACCATTCAGCTCTGCTTTCGTCTCTCCAACCTTCAAAACCGCACATGGAAAAAAATCACAAATCTCTCACACTTTACAGTTTAAAGTAACCTAATGTAATAAGTAGAAATATTCTTTCACCTTGAACATTTCCATGTTGTT
Source organism: Xiphophorus maculatus (assembly GCF_002775205.1). NCBI lineage: Eukaryota > Metazoa > Chordata > Actinopteri > Cyprinodontiformes > Poeciliidae > Xiphophorus > Xiphophorus maculatus. The sequence continues at coordinate 320,359 of NC_036457.1, forward strand.
TCCCTGTTATAACAGAATTGGAGGACGGGCATGTATAGGTACGTTTAGTTTTAACATTTTCAGATGAGAGATTAACTAGTACATTTTATCCTTGACTTGTCTGCTGTGTTCCTTGGACTCCATGTTGCTTTCGGTTCACAATGTTCTCTAACAATCCTCTGACCTATCCACAAAACAGCTGTCCTATGTATAATGACATTAGATAACACACGGAGATTTTTATTTACAAAGTAGATAACTTCTGACCGTAATTGGTTATTTAGAAACTAGAAGAAGCTCAAATTACATTTTCTTGGCTCTCATTTGTATTTATTTGTTTATTTGTTGGTCTGAAACCTTAATAAACTGCATTTTAACAGTGGAGGGTACATTTCTGTTAACCTGCTAATAGAGAAGCTAATTTTCCATTTAGCATTTTCCTAACTTTGAAAACATTTAGTGCACTTAGTTTCCCCTAAGTTAATTTTGAAGTTTGGATTATTGATTGTTAAGAATTCAACGTTTAGATTCATGCTCTTATTTTGAAGTGGGTGGAGAATGGGGCAGTTCCACTTCCTCTCTTCACATTTCCCCCATTTCCAACAAGAAACATGCAGGAACAAAAAACCACAGGGACAGTAGATGACAAGATGTGAACATAAATAAAATATTTAATGTCTAAGAACATCAAAAATATGTCAAAATTAAATTGGTGCTAGAAGATTGTAGTCTTTCAAGGAAAGATGTAATCTGATTTAAAGTTAGCACTTTAGCAGTAGCTTCTGTAAAATACAGTGTGGTAGCAGAACTAATGTTTACAATTAGCACAACTAGCTACAGCTAGCAATACCCATCACTGCATCTAAATTTCTGGTTTTAACAAGACAAGGTGATGTCAGCATAAATGTAACATCCTGCTGTACCTTAGCGTATAGCCTCTGAAGGAAATCTTTTCTGACGTAGGAGGCTTGTTCACCTATGGTTGCCTCAGCCGTCTGCAGCGTGCCGTTCAGCTCACCTCGCATGATCTGAAACCTCCTCAGCAGTTCTGTCAGGGCCTGAGCCTGCTCCAGCCTGGGTATGAACACAAACAAAAACTCTTCACTAACACACATTAATAATATATATAATAACATAATAGAAAGGAGGAGTAAATTTTCACCAAATAATAAAAAGAAATTCTAGAAAAAAACAGCTCCAAGAGTCAAAAATGTGATGGAAAAAACTCAGAAATTTTTACATTAATCTCTTAAATCCTGTAGAAAAAACATGGAAATTTCTGAGTTGATTTCTGAATTTCTGATTGAAAAGTCCAAAACTTTCTGGAAATAAAAAATCGGAAATTTTGAGCTTAATCTCTCATAGTTTGAAAAGTCAAAAAATTGTTAGAAATTTTTAGATTAATCTAAAATTTTCTAGAAAAATAAAACATGGGAAAATTTGAGTTTGAAAAGTCAACAATTTTCTGAAAAGAAAAAAAATAATAAAGATTTTATGATAAAACAAAAAAATAATTCCAGAAAAACAAGGGTATTTCTGGGCTCCAAAAGTCAAAAACTTTCTAGAAAAAACTCAAACATTTTTAGATTAATCTGAGAAATTTTATAAACATAAAAAAAACTTTAAAATTTCTGAGTTTCAAAGTTTGAACATTTTTTACTTCTGAAGCTCTGAAATTTCCATGATTTTTCTAGAGAAGAAAGATTTTTCATTGAAGAAGGTTCTGTCTATGATGGACAATCAACAGCCCCCTCTCCACCACATAGTGGACAGACAGCGGAGCACCTTCTCACATAGGCTGCTCCAGCTCCGCTGTCGTAGGGACAGATACAGGAAATCCTTCCTGCCACAGGCCATCTCACTGTACAATAAAAGCTAAATCATTGTTCTGCACTAATTAGTCCGATTTTGCACAACTGCACTGTGGCACACTGCTGTACATATATTTACATATACATATCTGCATTTTTTGAATCTTTGCAAGGACTGCTCTAAGCTGCTTTTATATTGACAGCATGTTATATTTTATTCTTATTTTATCTTGTCTATAATTGCTACTCAGTTGTGGTTGTTGTGTGTCTTGTCTCTATGCTGCTGTAACTGCAAAATAATTTCCCTGCTGGGATGAATAAAGTAATTCTATTCTATTCTATTCTAGAGATTAATCTCAAAATATGAGTTTTTTTAAACCTTTTTTTCTGTCTACATTTACTCTTAACACGTCGTTGTACATTACAGACACACACATTTAGCTTAACTTTACCTTTCTGATGTGGCTTTCCTTGTCTCCTCCCAGAGATCCTCCACCTCTCTGCTCTGATTCTCCTTGGGGAAATCTGATTTTGAAGACGCATCATGAACGTACTGAACCTCAGAATCAAGGCCGGCAAGAAAACTCTCCAGCTCCGTCAAAGCCCGCGTCCTGCAGAGGAAGTTAAAGAAGCTACTCACTTAATATGTTCCCTGCAGCTGATTTGAGTTACTGGAATTGTCCAGATGCTTGACTAGACAAGAATTATACCATGCAACATTAGCTGTGTTTCTATTGACCATAAAACTACACAAATTGGAATTTCAAAAGTAATTTTTATTTGGAAAAGTCTGTTTCTGTGTATTTGTTAAAGCTGTCACTTTGTTGTGACAGTTAGGTATGAGACAGATAATCTGTGGGAAAAAAAAAACTCAAGCTCTTCCCTGCGCTGCTACTGCTATCTGAAGAAATGCAACGCTCCTGGTCAAACCCAACCAATCAGAGCCAGGAGGCGAGTCTGTGCTGCGCTGTGAGTCACCCTCGTGTATAGGATGCTAAATGTGCTAATGGCAGAGGAACAACAGAAAACTATGTATCTACCATCATCGGTAGCTATGCTAACTAGCATTAACTTTTGTGGGAGGCTATTTTGTGTGTAGCGGAGAGCAGCAGATACATGAGAGTGATGGAGAGCGCTAAGACCCTCCTCCTTGCTCTGTTTGTGGTTTCTACTGGGAGAAGGCAAAGGACCTCGATTTTCCACTGATTATTGTCACGACACAATGATAATTTTAACATGTAGGTAAAAAACACATTTTCTAATAAAAGTTATAAACTGTGGGTTTTCTGACATGGAAAAAGTTTTGCTAACATTTGTAGTGGGAACGCAGCTATTTGCCTGTGTTTAGCTGCTTTGTAGTTTAAGCTGAATCTCATCAGGACCAGATGAGTGTCGTACCTCTGCTGCAGGGCTGGCAGCGTCGGCTCCAGCAGCTCCAACCTCTCAGCTGCTGCTTTGGTCTCTTTCAGCACTGCTAACAAGGCAGACCTCCTCTGGACCAAACCCTTATGCTCGTTTCCAGCTTTCCCAGCATGACTGCTCAGGCTTCTTTGCAAGGAACCCTCTTCAGATCTCAATATTTGAATTTTTGGTTCCTGCTTCCTCTTCTTAACCTCCTGTGTTGACTCTTCTTCTGTCACAATTGGAGCAAATCTCGGTTCCTCCATGTCCTGGCTGCTTTGGACGCCGTTCTTTTCCAGAATATCTAGTTCTTTCTCTTCCTCTCGCCTCTTGGCTCTCATTTGATGGGACAGAAAAGCCGCCATATCCCGACATGTCACAGAAGCACCATCCATGGTCAGAGTCATCCCTGCTGCCTTTAAGCTACAGTCAACAATATGGGACTGCTCCATAGCAGGCTTCAACCTCTCCACTGTTGCCTGCCAAGAATGTCTCTCCTTTTGCAGCTCCGTTTCATTTTTACGCTCGTTGGGGTCTCGGTTTGCCAGCAGTGTTGGACTCTCAGCCTTGATGTCTCTCAGGGTGGCCAGGAAGTGATCCAAAGTCTCCACGGCGGATTGAACGCAGTCCAGCTGCTGTCTGAGCTGCTCCAGATGACGAATGTTACCGAGGAGAAGTGACTGGCGCAGGAATGTCTGCGATGTGCCTCCCGGCCCTCGCCGTTCCTCCTCTGAAAGCCTCCTCTCATCCTTCAGCGTTTCATCCATCTCCTGGGAAACACATCAAGGGTTAACGCTCATGTTTGCATATTTCAGTCCAGACGCAGACTGGTGGGAAACCGTTGTTTACCTTCAGGTCAGAAAACAGTGAGGATTCATCCAACGCCAGAGAGGAGACGTCCAAAGGCTGCCTGATGATCTGGTTTAGCTTTTCAGTGATTATTGTCGTCTGATCGTCTGCAGACTCCATCGGATCAGAGGTACTTTTCAGGCGAACCATTCTGCCGTACCAAGAATCACAGAAAAAAACAATTATTTTAGTAAACTGTGTTAATGACGGAAATGTAATTATTAATACTCCACTAAACTTAGTTACGTGTAGCCACTAGGTCTGTCTCAATAAACAATAAATCAATTAACTGTATAATAAATTACAATAAGCTCAATAATTTCTATTTGAATAATTTATTGTTGTTCTCTTTCTACCAAACACTGGAAGACAAAAGTCTTCAGTCTGGTGCTTTTTCATTTTTTAAGCACAATTTTTGTTTACAGAAACTTGATAATTAATTTTTATGTTTCCGTTTTGTTTATTTATTTTGGATATTTAAAATGTCTTCCAGTTCCTGGGTCAAATGTTCATTAGAACTTAAAGTTGTTGATCGTGGAGAATATTTTTTGCATTATAATGCCATTACCACTTTATTACTTGAAAATTATCTCAAAACAATATTATCTTTTATCGTGATAACTTCTGGCTCGTTAAGCAAAATTTGTTATTGTGACCGGCCTTGTAGACATATTTTATATAATTTTCTACCTGCAGCTGTTTGATACTCCTTTGAAAAGTTTGAGAAGGAACGTATCCTTTTCAAATGAACAAAAAAGTATATATATATACAGTATAAAAAATAAATAAAAAAAATTCCCTTCTCACCCACCGCGGGTGGTTCTTATCCTCTGAGCTCGGGTCCTCTACCAGAGGCCTGGGAGCTTGAGGGTTCTGCGCATTTCTGGACTGAGATGTCTGATGTTGTTCCTGGGATCTGTTGTAGCCATTGGTCCAGTTTGGGGGTGACTGCCCCGAGGGCCCCGATGACCACAGGCACCACTGTGGTCTTCACCTTCCAGGCCCTCTCCAGTTCCTCCCTGAGGCCCTGGTATTTCTCTAGTTTCTCGTGCTCCTTTTTCCTGATGTTGCAGTCGCTTGGTATTGCTACATCTATCACAACGGCTTTCCTCTGTTGTTTATCCACTACGACAATGTCTGGTTGGTTCGCCATTACCATTTTGTCTGTCTGGATCTGGAAGTCCCACAGGATCTTAGCTCTGGCGTTCTCCGCCAGCTTTGGGGGTGTTTCCCACTTTGATCTCGGGGTTTCCAGTCCATATTCTGCACAGATGTTTCTGTACACTATGCCTGCAACTTGGTTATGTCGTTCCATGTACGCTTTCCCTGCCAGTATCTTGCACCCTGCTGTTATGTGCTGGACTGTCTCAGGGGCCTCCTTGCACAACCTACACCTTGGGTCTTGTCTGGTGTGGTAGATCTGGGCCTCTATTGCTCTGGTGTTTAGGGCCTGTTCCTGGGCAGCCAGGATGAGGGCCTCTGTGCTGTCCTTGAGTCCAGCTTTTTCCAGCCATTGGTAGGATTTACTGATATCAGCCACTTGGGTTATTTGCTGGTGGTACATCCCATGTAGGGGCTTGTCCTGCCATGATGGCATCTCTGGCACCTCAACCTCCGTTCCCTGTTGTCTGAGACATTCACTGAGCACATTGTCTGTTGAGGCTTTGTCCCTGATGTATTTATGGATCTTAGTTGTTTCGTCCTGGACTGTGGTTCTCACACTCACTAGTCCTCTGCCTCCTACCTTGCGGCTCGTGTACAGTCTCGGGGTGCTGGATTTGGGATGGAACCCTCCATGCATTGTTAGTAGTTTTCTAGTCTTAATATCCGTGGCTTTTATCTCCTCCTTTGGCCAGCTAATTATTCCAGCAGGGTATCTGATTACTGGCAGAGCATAGCTGTTTATCGCACGGATTTTGTTCTTGCCATTGAGCTGGCTTCTCAGGACTTGCCTTATTCGTTGGAGGTATTTAGCTGTGGCTCCTTTCCTTGTGACCTCATCGAGGTTGCCATTTGCTTGTGGTATACCTAGGTACTTGTAACTGTCCAAATGCCCAAACTGCCAGTGGAACTAGAACTTTCCATCAATATTAAGGAATTATTGACTTAAAACAGGCTCCCATATGTGAAATTTTACATGTAAGCTAGTTTTGTCTTGTTTCAAGTACTAAGATAGCTGCACTAGAAACTAGACCAAAAATACTTGGAAAGGTTTTGTGTTTATCAGTGAATTTATCTGTACCTTCCTGTTGCGTCCTGTTTGGTGTTCCGCTCCAGCTGCGGTGGCACATCTGGTTCTGGGATGACAGTCCATTCTGCCTCCTGTTTGCTCTCCACAGTGTTGCTCCTAACAACAGCCTGGAAGATGAGAGAGCTGCGTAGTACCAGATCGTCAGAGCACAGAGGAAAAGGTGGAGCAGTGAGCCTATCCGATTAAAAAAAGATTAGTGTCCTGTACAGGTCAAGCTTGGCCGGTGAAACTGCTGAGTGTGTTTCTGACTGGGCAGGTTGGTGTAAAGGCAACGATAAATATGCACATATAATCTATCATTTTTGTATTTTAACAATGAGGACATAAAACCATACCAGGAGATTAGAGAATAATCTGAAAGTAAAGCAAACAAGTCAGAGTTTTGACTTGAACCCGGTAGAGAAAACTAAAAACAGCAATGAAACTATGATTGGTATTCAAGTTGAGCTGGAATGTTTCTTTGCAGAAAGAAGGAAAACATTTACAAAGGAAATATATATTATTTTGTGATTATTTAAAAAGCTTATGGAATAAATTGGTAAAGGAAAAATAAAAGAAGCAACAAAAATATAAACTAAACAATCAATAGATTTGGTTACAGTATTAAGAGTAAGCTTTCTTGCCAAACATCAAACCTTACACAATAAATATAAATATAAAAAGAGGTAGCCAGGTGCTAAATACTTTAAAATGTTAAAAAACGTAAAAACAATAAAATAAAAACATTGAGTTAAATACAGTTCCTCATTAGGACAAGATAAAAAAAAAAATTAAAGCTATGTTAAATTGAATTTTGGAGCAAAACTGGATTTATACCACTTACTTTTACATTTAGGGATAAAATGTCTTTAAATATCTCCAAAAAGGTTTGGTTATTACAAAATAAAAAAAATTAAACTTTTAAGTTATATTGCATGTGTGAAACATTTAAAACTTTGTTTCTTTATTTTTTTACATGTGTAAATTTAAAACAAGAAAAAAAAAATCTCAAACATATAATGGGTCTGTTTTGAACATTAATGTTAAAATAAAGATCAGTCTAACTTTATAGCTTTGTGGGACAAATGCTAACTGCTGAATGCAATCAAGTTAAAACTTCAAACAAAGATTGCAGGCAAGGTGACTGTAGTTTATGGTGATAATCTACTTAAAGTCTTTCTGCAGAGAAAACTACAAATCATCTTTTAAAATACATTCAAAGATGTGGGTTTTCATTTCATCTTTGCAAACTTAGAGTGAGGAAAATCAGGTATTCATCCTCTTAACCATGTGAATAAATGAAGCTCTGGAGCTAAATTACATGAAGAAAACAATTTTTTTCATCATACCTTTACATGACTCTGAGCCTGCTGACCGCTCCCTGGGATGTGCAGCAGATGAGCTCGCAGCAGCTGCTCTTGAGCCCGAAGTGAAGGCTTCTGCTTCTTCTCCAGCCCGTCTCCTTGGTTCTGCCTCAGGTGGTCCTTGTTCCCTGGCGGGACGTCCCAGACTCGCAGCCGCAGGGCGTCGTTGGCTCTTTGAGCGTGCGCTGCCTTTCCTGAGGGCGAAATGTCTTGTTGCGCTCCGTCCAGGCCGCGCTCCGGCACGAGACTGCAGCCTGGCTGCGTGTCGGCCGGACTCAGCAGGGGGTTTACTGCAGGCTGCTGTCCCCTGCTGAGATAAGAGACACTGATGAGGGGGAGGCCAAAGGCAGCCGCAGCTACTCAGCCCAACAGACATTTCATTAAATTTAGAGACTGCAGGGATTAGAGAGATAAAAGTTGGAAATAAAATCTTTTGCATCAGTTAAATCATCAAGGAACAATTTTTACACAGGTAAACATTCAACACTTTTCTAAAGAAAATCAGTTGGAATTTGGCAAAAAAAGATAATAATTTCAATGCAATGATAAAAATAAATGATAAACTTAATGACAGAACAACTAACAAAAATAACAAGCTGATAATAAAAATAAATAAATTTGCACAATAGGCTGAAATCAACTGAATTCAGGGCTGAACACGAAGGCTGAAAAACGTATCTCAGCATAAGAATTTTATGTCAGTTGAAATTGCTAATTATTGATAAGATTTTTGTTTTAAATATCTAAAACAATGCGAAACTGGTGGTGTTCCTGTTTTACCCACAGTTTTCACTCCATGTCATTGTTTCTTATTTTTAAGCAGTTATGAGGCAGATTAGCGGAACCTTAAACTGCTGCTGCGTGCGTTACTCAACAGGTTGTTGCTAGGTAACCAAAGAATGAGTGAGTTAGTTGAATCCACCAACCTACCTTTGCTGGCTGTGAGACACTGAACAGATAAAGCCTTTCCTCTGCCTACATCACCCAGAACGCTGTGCAGTTTTGAATCTGAGTTCACTGAATATTCTGTATATGAATACTTTTATATACTGATATTGTTTACGTATCTATCACAATATATATTGTTATTGATTTACTGTCCAGCCCTAATCAATAGAATGAATTTTCAAGTAGGAGTACTACTCGCACTACTTCAACATATTTTTACTCAAGTAAAAGTAAAAAGTAGCCGTCCAAGAAATAACTCAATTAAAAGTAAAAAGGTGTTTGGTATAAAAATTACTCAAGTGCTGAGAAACTGATCAAAACTTTAAGCATTTCATATTTACGTCGTCAGATGTACCAAAACTATAGTTTTGGTATTTGGTATAGTTCTGGTATTTTAACGATCAAAATGAAAATAATTCATATAACAAAATAATAATTACAAAATAACAAAATCAGAAAAAGAAAAATTGTTCTAAATCAGTTTCTTTCAATATAAAACTTATGTTAAAACTATAATCAATCAAGTTTCAATCAAGTTTATTTGTATAGCACATTTCAGAAACAAGACAGCTAAAAGTGCTTTATGTTGTGAAAACATAGAAAAGTTACTCTCAGTGGGTAGAGTATCCAGAAATTACTGTTGTAGTTTTGCACTAAATGTAGGGTAAACTGCAAATACTGCTTCCTTGAATAGATGTGCATTATTTTACCTCTTAATTTGAGTTTTCTGCACTTTTCCAGGCTCTGTCTGCTGGTCTGTTGCCGAGCCGGAGGATTTCTCCACTGTCAAAGTCTCACACAGTTCTCTGACAGATCCAAAGCGTTCCTCGACAGATGCAGCCTCCTGGGAGACCGCCTGGGAGACAAACGTTTCTTAATAAACATCTTTAAATATCATCAGGTATTGTGGTAATGTTAAACTCCTGTAAGTACCTTACGGTTCTGTTGCAAGTAACTGTGGTCAGTCTGGTCAGCAGCGTCATGCAGAGCATTAGTAAAAATGTCACAAGCAGTAAATGGCTGCTTTACTTCTCTGATTTTAGACGCCTGGATGGAAATAAAGTCAGCCATTTCTCTGCGCACATCCTGAACATGACACAAAAAAGGAGACTGGTGTCTGTTAGGGGTGTCGTTATTATGCTAATTAGTTCAATTCACATCGGTTCAAGTGTATGTAAACAGTAAAGGCATTAAATTATAATCATAATAATTTTACTTATTAAAATAAACATACAATGTACATCCAAACAGATGTCATATCTGTTTTTATAGCTTTAAGGCCAAACTTTTAACTTTTGGTTATAGCATTGGTTTTAGAGATGCAAGTTATCAATTAATGAATTGATTTACAGTTGATTGACCTTATCGATTGACTATCGATTAATTCATAAAACGCCCATTTTCTTAAAAACCCGAGTTTTCTCTTGTATCAAGAGGACCGCTGTTCTGGTCACATTTTTCCATAATATGGTGAAAAACCTTCAATTGAAACATTATTTTGTGCCAACTGTATTAATACCAACTTCTCACATAGTTAGACATATTTCTAAAATATAAACAGGAACTTCTTACGTTGCTGAGTAGAAAAATGACATTAAAATATGTGTAACACATAACTCCCTCATTAACAGAAAGTTATACAAAAGTACTATCATCATTGCTCAAGATAGAAATGTTAAAACTTCGCTCCTTGAAGTGCATTTACTCACCACAGCCCTCGAAAATCACCTTTACTTATTGGCATCATGTTTTATTTCATAATGTTAGAATTTTTTTTATTTATCCCCTCTGCTTTTCTGTTGTCAGATCATCGCTTTCGTAGTAAATAATTCACTTTTGAACGAGAAGTTGACCGCGGCGCGGTTGAATTAGCCTTATTAAAGTGATAACCTAAAGAGCTTGTCGAGTGTTTACATTATAAAAATAACCGCATGAAGTGAATTTTACATCCCACACCGAACTCTGTTTGCATCATTCCTCTTTGACAAGCAAAGACCGCTCCGCCATCTTTGTTTCTATGTCAACGGCTGCGCCTGAGGATGACCAGCGGCGCCCTCTTTTGGATGGAGGTCGAACTACAATACTAAAATAACGTCTTAGTGGACGTTACTAAAAGCAGGGCCGGCCTGCTTGGTGGAGCTGATTTTGTAATTTATTTTTTAGTAATAATTTCTATGTCATTATAATATCAAAAACACACAATTTCACTATGAAGTAATTTGTTTTTACAATAATATATATTTGATAATCTATGTAGAAATTATTGTTTTATTGGTAAGAAGAAAAAATAAATTGCTCTTGGAGCGCCTGGTGGCCGCAGGAGGTACCGCACGCTTCGCCAGTAACGAGCTGCTGTGCAATGAGCATCCAAACGTCCAAAGCTCCGGTCAGAACATAAATAAAGAAAACAATGTCTCAAAAAATGACTTATCCTTCAGGGAGGGAGAAAATAAAGAGGAAGAATAGAAAAAAGCCAAGATAAAGGTTTGTTTTAATGTGCCTTGGTAATGTAATAATGTAAAAGATTTGTAAAGCTGCTAATAGAAAATTGGCTTGAACGGTCCAGTTCAACAGCTAAACATTTATGCTAGGGTATTTGTGTTTGTGTTAAACTGAGTTTAAACTTTAAATGAGTTGATTCTCATGGTTGGTTCTGTGTATTTCTGAGGTATTTTTGGCTTCAAAACATGGTGTTTGATAACATTTGATAGCAATAAATAAAACTTCTCAATGTTTGACATTGTCTAGTGTTATATAATTAGGCTACTCTTTTGTTTTTTTTTTTGTTGTTGTTGTTGTTTTTTAGTATACTACATAGTTTTTGGTTCCTCTATTAGAACGCTTAATCAATTTTTTGTGAGGTCTGTGTTTTTCAGACCTCAAAAGGGGGACTGTTGAGGAAAAATGATTATTTTTAGTGCTTAATACAGTTAATCTTACGGCATGTGTAAAAGGTATATTCAACACTCTTATTTTGAACAAATTTCTTTATTTTGAACAGGTTTGTGTTAAGGATTTAAAACTAAACCAGATGACCACGCATTAAGACAACAGGGGCCAAATGCAGATCTCTCAATGGGGACTCCTGCTGTGCTGCAGAGTACAGGAGGCCATAAAATTAGCATATCCTGCAGGGCAGAATCACTGGAGCTTGGGGGAGAGAAGCCTGTTCTGTTCACAGCGGATCAAAAGTCTGCCAGAAACCAACATCTGGGATGGTGTGAAATCTTATCTCAGGTTCCTCTGTACCCAAAATGACCGCAGAACCACAGGGGGTCAGGACGCAGCTGTTGGCTCTTTTGTTTTAGCAGAGAGCAAATGGCCTTTGATCTTTGCCGTAAAATTAGGGGGAGTTTCTAAGTTTCTCTGAGTGTCCAAGGTAGCTTCCAGTTGGTCAACTAAAGGAACGCCTTAATTGAATATATTAACGAGACAAGACACACCTTCAGCATAAGACTTCGTGCACAGGAGAAAAATTTAGAGAGCTGCCACTATTTTGCTTTTTTCCATCGGCTCTCTCCAAAGACGCGTCTTTGTTTTGTTTTTTGTCTGTCTTTGTCTTGTCTGTCTTTGTTTGTATAAGGTAAACAATGTATATCTCTGTTCCTCTGCAGCTTTGTTGTTGATTCATGCGTTGCTTTGTATGGAATTAAACTCTGTGATTCTGTGACGTCAACGCGCATTGTTGTTTCCTTGTGGCTGCATGTTGCCCGCTGAGAGGACCCGGAAGTTTAAGGAAGAGAGAGCCAAACGTTTTGTCCAAAGTTAATTTAATAAATTCTTCTTCCTTAATACTAGCAAAATGTTCTTACGTCAGGCTGCACAGCTGCTACATCGATGAGCTGCTCTATGCTGCAGTTGGGGATTTGTTGTTTGCTGCTGAGCAAAATCATTTTGTGACTAAAACAAACATTATTTTTTACATCAACTTCTAAGTTATGTGTAACTTCTGTTAAAATCATTTGAAGGCTCAGAATCAACCCGGTACTGGTACCGGTCCACATTCTCAAGGAAGAAAAACTCACCTGGTATAAATTAAAGTTTTAGCTGCTGGAGTAATGCTAAAGAGAAATGTATTTAATCAAAGAATGTCATGAATATGTGTGTGTAACATAGTTAAAATGGTTCAGATTTAATCCTGCTAAAATGCACCATCTGCTGGTAAAACGGGGTATTGCATTCACCCTAGAAAGAGCGGGGTATTATGGGTAATCCTCAGAGCCATGAGGATCACTGTCGAGGTAACGTGGCTCTGCGATGTGCTAAAGAAATATTATTTATAAAATATGTTTATGGTTTTCGTTTTTGCATATTATTGAAACATGTTTAATCCAGGTTATGCTAGTTTTGCTATTAGATTGTTTTTGTTGCGTTATAGAAATGTTTAGTCCGTGAGAAAGTGTGGCGGGAATTTCCCACGGTAACATTCTGGCTCCTCCTTGCAGGAGTTTCTTTCATGCCAGAGACTGACTTTACCTCGGTGCCCATGTGTGAAATGCAGGTATGTTTTACTAAATCTCTGTAGCAGATGGCTAATATAAGGCAGTTTTATATAAAGATATGGTTAATTAATGTTTTTGCATTGTTTCAAGATGCAAGTTCGAACAAGCTAAAATATAAAAATGGCATCTAGTAAATAAAATGTCAGCATTTTATTTTATTTTATTTTTCAGAGCATTTTAATTAATTGCTTTACTTTCTTTAAAAAGGACACTCACTGGTTGTTCCTTTGATGTAAACCAAATCCACTATACGATCACTGTAATTTTCAATGATTTTATTTTGGTTACTGTATGATGGGTAATCCTCAGAGCCATGAGGCTCTCCACTGTCGAGGAGTTTCTTTCATGCCAGAGACTGACTTTACCTCGGTGCCCATGTGTGAAATGCAGATGGCGAATTAAAGAAAACAACTGATGCCAGATTGAGCTCCTTGTGGTTCATTTCTGCACCAACAGAAGCCACCAGAACCACGTAGGCCACATGTGCATGCATTCCATCATAAGTTGGACTGCACTGATTGCAGTTTTCTGACCAATCCCTGGTTACCGATCTTTAAAAAAACCTGACCTGCCCATTTTTATTTTGGCTGATATGAATTTTTTTGTTTGAAATGTCACTAAATATAGCAATAAAGTCGGTGAGTTGGCAACAGTGGAGTGAATATTGTTAACTGTAAACGTTCAGACCCGACCTGGTGGGTCGGTCTGTCAGTCAAAACTCTCACTGTAGAGCAGAAGAGGACAGAGACTGATTTTTAAACCTTTGCTGACAAAGATAAGATTAGGGGACAAGATGGGCTTCACATGGAAGTATCGGCCGATCACGATCCCCCAAAATAAAGGAAATTGGCGCCCAGAAATCAACTGGTTGATAAAGCAATTGGCCAATAAATGTATCCTATATTATACATGTATATAATGTAAACAGCACTGCCAGAGATGCAATAAGTTTACAGCAGGTGTGTGAATGATCTAATGATCGGACTGCTGATTGCAGCCAGTCCACATTGTTAGCAGAACTAGAGGGCCCCAAAACCAAATTTCACTCAGGGCCCCAGGGAGCCTTGGGCCGTCCCTGCTAATAGAAACTAATTAATTTTAAAATGAAAACTAATTTTAATCTAGTAAACCATTAATCAACAAATAATTAATCGTAAGTCAATTATTGTTTGCATCCGTAGTTAGAATCAGTCTTGTATAGACTCTGTCCAGTTCCTGCCGTACCTCCCACTGATTTCGGACCGACTCAGAGAGAAGCACCAAGTCCTGGAGCTGAGGCCCCGAACAGAAGGCCCTGAAAGCTTCAGCTGCACCCAGGAACTCATCGAGCATGGCAGGCTGCAGAGTGTTTAGAGCTTTCTGCACAGAAAAACACACAGCTGGACAGGCGCACAAACAAAACTGACAGCCTGACAAACCAAAACATCAGACATTTAAAAAATACGCTGCAAAAACACAAAATATTACCAAGTATTTTTGGTCTAGATCCAAGTAAAAATATCTCAGTACACTTAAAATTAGACACAACAAACGTACAAATAACTTAAGATATATAGGAGTTTGTCAATATTGATGAAAAAGTACTTGTTTCACTGGCAGATTATTTCACTTATAACAAGTACTTTTTCATCAACATTAAGGAATTATTGACTTAAAACAAACTCCTACATCTTGCTGAGTTACTTGTAAGTTGTTTTTGACTGGACCTAAATACTTGGTAAGATTTTGTATTTTTGTAGTGTACGTCCTCATACTGTTGTTCCAGTTTCAAGTACAATTTGCATATGACAACACAAATAAGCTTTTTCCAGCATTTACAGCAATAAGCAACAAGTTGAAGTAGGCAGAAGTAGTGAGCTATCAAAAAGTGCAAAGTTTTTGCTGAATTTCGTGGAATTCTGCAGAATTTCAATGTATTTCAATTTAGCTGAAATCTGCATTAAATCTTAAATATTTCAAAAAGTATAATAGCACAAATTACCAAAAGTCATAGGGCACAATATAATCTGAACTGTATTAAAGAATCTGCATTTGATCGATCTTGAACCTGTTTTTTCTTGATTTGTGACTCAGTCATCTCTCTGCCACTGAATAACTTCATGGCTTTCTGGATGCGTCCCTGCAGACGAAGCCTGGCCTTCTCCAGTCGGCTCCTGGCCATGGACTGGGCTTTGCAGTGAACCTCACTGTGGATCATGAGCGGCGGCTGTGTGTGTGTTGGTCCCTGTGTGGTGTTTGGTTGCGACGCTGTTCTGGACTTGATCTCTGTCGATCCTGCTGCAGGACTCTCGGTTTGACTCTGCAGGACTGGAACCATCACAGGTTGAGGGATTGTTTTCATTTTTATATGGCCCTTCCTGTCTTGATCAGGAAGCTGAATCAGTTCTGGAGTTTGCAGTTTAACATCTACAATCTGTTTGGTTCTGGCCAGAACGTGTGATCCAGTGTCTGGATGGAGAGTTTCAACTGGTTGCATCCGTTCACAGAAGTCTCCAACTTGCTGCTTGAAACCACAGGAACTAAACTTTTCAAGTGTCTCCTACACAAATAAAAAAATATGTCATTCCAAATTACTGACATGCAGTAACTAATTAAGTTTTATTCATTCAGTAGCACTGAAAGGATTAATCATCGTCAACTAATTTAGTAATCAAGTATACAGATTAAAAAATAGCCCAGCTGCTGAAAGAACAGCGTATTTAGATAAGTAATTAAGACAAAGTGTATAAGAAACACTTAAAGATTTCAGCATAGATTTTTCTATCCTAAATGTAAAGTTTTAGCTTCACCTGGTTCAAATTCTGTAAAATAAATCTATTAAACACCTTTTGCTATCCAATTACTAATCGTTTAATCCAGAAATGAGTCAACACATGATACCTACACCGTATTGACGTTAAGTCACGCAGAAAAGCTGATGTATTTCTTCAATAAAAAAATTGCTGGAACTGAATTATTTGTTTCAACTGGTTGCATCTTTTACTGTATTTCTGATGTTGCATAAGAAAAATCTGGAGAATGCCTTTTTTTATCCGATTGTCAGAATAATTCATAGATTAATCCATAATTAAAATGATTTGTCATGATTTCTTTAGGTAGATGGATGAAGCCCAGAGTGAAGTAGTAAAAAATGGCATAATGTTGTTTAATCTGTTACAAGTCCAAGACACGAAGGGGGATACAGGAGGTAGCAGGTAAGTGGAAAAAGACGCAAAATGGAAAAGAAAAAACCACATAGGAGAGATTAGAAAAGAGACATGTGGAAACAATTAAAGGTGGACAACACGACACAGGAAGACCAGAATAACCAAAATACATACACAATAAACCATAATGATTACATAACTGTTAGTTGCAGCCCTATTGAGCTGAACTTGCCTGGCTTTGGGAGATTGCGGCTGCAATCCTGTCCTGCGTGTCAGCAGTACTGAAAGTCTGCAAAGGAGAAGTTTTCTGTTGTTCTGCAACAAAAGCTTCCAGATGCTGTGACTCTGCAACCACTTGCTGCGCTAGCTGCAGCCCTCGAGAGATCAACCCCTAAAAGATGCATTAAAGTAGATAGTTTCAAACAAATCCAGAACCCACACATCTGTCCAAAACGGTTTAAGAAGATGTTTTCGTGGTTACTAACTTTGGCAGCAGACTGTCCTCCTCTGTGTTTCCTTTCCATCAGCTGATCATAACAGTCCAGAGCTTCGCTGCTCCAGTGATCAAGTTCAGCCACACGCCCCTCGAGTTGGGACGCTGCTCTCTGCAGAGCCCCACAGCACCTTTCTGCCTCAACAAGCTGCTATGAAGACGTAAGAGATTAAAAGTCCAGCTCCTTATAAAACAGAATGATGCATTAGTGACCACACCAATAAAATCTGTTCACCTTTTGTCAACCTGCAACCGAAAATAAGAATTTTAGGAGCAAAAACAATTCTAAAGTGTGGCGTGAATTTCTAATCAGCCCTCTTTTAAGTAAAAAAAAAAAAAAGACTTTTTTTGACAATTTAATTTTTTTTCTTTTCCACAGAATCAGAATTGTTGTTTATCCACCGTGAGGTCTCATTTCCATATGCTAGCATCATAATTCACACAAATGGTGTTTTATTTTAACAATATTAAAGATGTGAAGTTTATCAAAATTTGCTTATTATTTGAATTTCATTTGTTCAAGGTGTTTGTCCTGACATTTACTGGTGTGTGAAGTTCCAGTAAGCACTTGGCAGTTGGTGGTTACCATAGCAACCAGTACCCGACAGCCCAGCCCCCCCTCCTGTTTTTCTATTGCTTTTCCTACCTATTAGCATCAGCTCCGTGTTTTCTTTACAAATATTATATTTCAACTTAAGTTGATATTATATTTCAACTTAAGTTGAAATATAATATTTGTGTTGTTCTGCAACAAGTGGTTGTAAGTTGAAATATTATATTTCAACTTATTCCTCTAGTGTTTCCTCATGAAACACTAGAGGAATTTTACAATGTATTGTATTTGTTTTAGCTGTTATCATTATTAATGTTGTCCATTTTAGCTACGTTTAATTTTACAACGGCTAACTGGTGCTAACTGCTCATTGGGAGCTATTGCTCTGTAGTTTTAGGGTTATTTATTATATTTTATTTAACGTTTAGAGGCAGAAGCCATTGGACTGATGTTAACCACCAACTTGATTTCCTCTTTCGTTAGAATAAGTCCAGTGAACCTGAATGTGTCTGTAATGAAGTCAACCCACTGGGCCTGAAACAAACTTATACACACACCTAAGAATGCTTGGTTATTTATTCAGATTTTGACATTGATTGTCACAGAATTGAAGTTCTGACTTTAAAGTGGTTGTAAGGTGACAACATGTGCAATAAATCATAGGAGGAGTACAAATACTTTTGCAAGTTAATATGATGCAATCATCATATTAACTTTATCTGAAGGGAAGCTATAAGGAAGGATTGAGTTCTGCACATTACCTTTAGGAGAGTTTGCTGAAGGTTTTCTCTTTGGCCCTTTTGAAGGTCTGCAGAAGGGATGTTGGATGATGCCTCCACCTCTCCGATCTTTGTTCTCATGGACTGACAAAGAGAGAAAAGAGAGGAATAATACAGCAGACCTGAAATAAATATTGAAACACTGAATATGTTTTTAAATTTTTTGCACAAAGTCATTCTTAGATAAGTTTTTAGTCTGGTCAGTTCTGCATATTTTGAGCTCTTTACAGAATGAGCTGTTTTAGGGCATTTTGTTAGTATAAATCTAAATTGGCCACACCCACCAACTCATTGTTTACGCTTGCACATGAAGATGGCTGCAAGCAATTATACAACCGTACATCTTTGAAAAGCATTTGTAGAGCCTCCTGCACAACCAGCAAGTATGCAGCAAGTGGTTTCTGGATGGTAAGTCAACAACAAAACACTTTTCCAGCAGCCATTGTACAGTGCATACAGCGGTAAAACCAGCTGACCAAGCATGCTGGAGCTCCCCTGAGGTTGCTAGGAAACAGGGAGGGCTTTACTGGGTTGCTAGGTAAAGGGACAGTTCCAGTTGATTTGTGATGTTACATCTGGAAGGTTTTTGAAACAGTTCATTTTCCAGACACCAAAAACCACCTGGGTGATTTTTCTTAAGAGCTTGGTTTGTTTTTAAAAGCAGATGAGACCCAAAATGGAAGTAAAAACAAACAAAATGTGAATTTAGCATTACAGATCTTTTTTGAAAAATCTGCCTTTTTATTTGTCTAACATTTAGCTCACCTGTAGTTTTTGTCTGACAGCCTTCAGAGGGACTGAAGCTACCTCCAGAGGCTGTCTCAGGAGCAAACCTGCCTCCTGTGTTAGTGAATCCAACATCATAACAGAAGAGGAACCAACTTTAGGTTCTGACTGTATTTCCTATAGAAAGGAAAAACATTTATATCATTCCTCATTTGTAATGTGTAATCATTTGTACTACTCCTTGTGCAAAAACTCACTTACAAACACAGTCTTCTTCATGCGTTCGGCCCACTGCAAGTTGACTTTGCTGAGTTGCTCCACCAAAGTGGAGCTGATTGAAGCTTCTGTTATTTCAATTAGGAAGTTTCCCGCCTCATTCAACCCAGCATGACATGAACTCCATTCGCTCATATCCTACAACGCCAACGTTTAGAGAAAAGTGAACCAAAAGCCAATTTGATGGATTTTTATTCCTATTACAGATTTCCAGGATAATCTAACTGAGCTTACCCGTGTCTCTGCAGCTGAAGATTGCACCAGCCATGTCTCAAGGGAAGTGAGGTTCTTGTTGTACACGTCCCATGCAAACCCCACTCTCTCCATCATTTCTTTAGCAGCCGCTGTCATCTGTTTGACCAGCTCTGATTCGCTTTCTGCTTCCTTCACTTGACGAGTGACACTCTGCAAATCTCCACCTGGGAAAGAAGAGTTTGTGGAAATAAAGCATTACATCTTAAAGATGAATATAACACGCTGCGATGAATTCATGACAATGGGTAATGTTGAAATGCACATACAGCCATATTAAATAAAATGGAACATGCTGATGAGGCTGTTTTGTCAGGCTAAAAGTACCATTTGCAAAAGGATGCGCAATTATACAATAGCACAGCTTTGAAAAACAGAAGTGGAGCCTCCTGCACAATCAACATGAATGTGGTTTCTGAATAGTAGGCCAACAACAAAACACTTGTCTTTTCCAGCAGCCATTGTACAGCACATACAGCAGTAAAACCAGCTGACCAAACATGCTGGAGCTCTGCCTGGGTTGCTAGGTATCGGCATAGGAAGTTTTTGAAACCATTTGTTTTCCAAACACCAAAAAAAAACCAACAAATTATTACCAAAAAACAAGTGGGCGTTTTTTTAAGCGCTTGAGATGCCTTAGAAGCTAATGGAAGTACAAAAACGTGCAAAATAAGAATCTTGAATAATAGGTCATGTTTTTTTGTTAACAGTAAATGCAAAATCAACATAATAATTAACAAAAATAGAGGCTTGAAAACATTGGCCTGTAACTAATTTACACACTTTTATAACTGTTGGCTATTTAACCACCTCTGAGTAAATGTCTAGTTCATACCTAGAGAAGCTTTGCTGGTGTAAACGTCCATCTTGCCCTTCAGGCTTTGCAGAGCATCAGTCAGAATCAAGAGCAACCCTCGGCGGTCCACTGTTTCCTGGACAAACATCAAACAGGAGAATAAAGCTGTCCTGTTTTCCGAAACAGAGATTTGCTGTAGTAATAATAATAAATATTAGATGGAATGTTACTCGTTGCTTTTTCAGATGTGAACTCACATGCCAGTCAAGCAGAAGAACCTGAACGGACTGCTGAGATCCGTACGGAGTTCTCCAGGACTGGACCTTTGACTTGACGACTCCCAGAAGATCCAGGACTGTGTGATGAGATTCCTTGTATTCCAACTTTATTATTTCATATTTTGTGGTGACTCGGATGCCAGTCAAACTGTTTTTTAAAATTAGGAAAATGTAACAAATTAATAATGAATTCTATACGTCGTCTGGTGAAAGTTTAAAAATTATTTCACACACCGGTTTTTTATGTCGTCCAGCTTTTCTGAAGGCACTGTCATACTCCCTGAATCATCAACATTGTGGAACGAGTCAGTGAGCGTCACATAATGATTCATCTCCTTGATTAATGTCTGAAACACAGAATCAGCTAATTTAATACATTTTCCAGAATGCTTGGTATCAGTTTCTGCTGCTTTAAAATAAAACTACCTTTAGTTGGTCTTGTTTTGCTCTTGCATGTTTGGCGGCCTCTGCATGACCTTTTGTCATCTCGCCGTCGTCTTTCAGCGCCGCCTCTCCTCTCTGCAGCCACAACACGACTGAGTTCAGAGGAGGAGGAAGACTCTGCTCCAGGTCTGCTTCACACCGCCACAGCTGAACAAGGACAGACTCGGTGCAACATTTTTTCAACACATATAGAGAAATAAATTACAGAAATAAATTAGGGCCACTAACAAAAATAATAATTTTGACTTTAATCTCAAATTTCAGACTTTTTTTTTTCCAGAATTCTGACTTTTTTCTAACAATTGTAACTGCAGTCTCAGAATTCTGATTTTTTTTCTCAAAATTCTGATTTTTTACAAATTCTGGCAGCATTTATGACACTTTCTAACAACTGTGACCTTTTAATCAGAATTCTGACTTTTTCGTAATCTTAACTTTAATCTTAGAATTCGGATTTTTATTTCTCAAAATTCTGATTTTTAAAATTTGTGGCAGAATTCTGACTTTTTCTCAGAATTCCGACTATTTTTCCCCAGTATCAGAATTATCACATTGTTTATACACGATCAAACAAATCTAGTCTAGTCTCAAATCCATCACAAAAACATTTTCCAGTGCAGGTTTACAAATCCTATAAGAAGAAAGAAACTGTTATGTGATTATGTTCCTCTAGTAACAGCAACGACATACACCTAAGAATGTTTGGTTATTTACTTAGATTTTGACAGAATTAGAATTTTGACTTTAATCTCAGAATTCTGAGGAAAAAGTCAGAATGGGAAAAGGACGTTATACAACACTAACTGCATGACTATAAAAACTCTGATAAAATATATGCTTCAGTTACATTTATTTTAAATGAGTTGTTAGGATACTTATTTCCACGGACGTACTGTTGGTAATATTTGCACCGGTGACAATTACGTTAAAAATAATTATTTCTTAGCATGTTTTTCCCAATGACAAAATAAAACACCCAAATCAAAATTTAGATTTTTTTCAAACTTTTTCAGTTTGGAATAATATTCCCAGTCACTTGTAGTAGCAATTTTAAAGGCTTAATGGAGGAACATTGTTGTGATAACTTCCTGAAGGCGGAGTGTCAGAAAGAGCAGGAGCTTCTTAAAGAGACAGACGCCCCATTTCAAGACTTTAAATTAAGAAGTCAAATTTCTTTTGAGTCATGTTTAATATGTAGCATTTTTATAACAGCTGATGGTAACATAGTTGCTTAATTGTGATAAAAAATGGCATTATGTATGAAAAATACATAATATTCTCCCTTTTTGCACCAAAAATCTAAGACTAAAGCAAAAAACTTAATTTAATTAGCAAAGTGAAGCTGTAGTGGCGCTACCAGGAGCTTTATATACACAGCAGATTATCTTACCTCTTCCTCCAGCCGATCCCACGCTGTCCTCAGAGCTTGCTGTTCTTGATTTAGTTCAGAGCGGCGTCTTGCTGCTGCAAGGAGCTTCATAACTGATCTCCTCTGCTCAGCAAAGGAAGCAGTGAAGCTCTCGTATACCTGAAAAAAACCTCAGTTACTATAAAATATAACATTAAAACATTCTAGAAGTTTTGGTGCATTGCCTTACCTGATATTTTTCTGCATAATTTGATCCCTCTGTAGCTGTCCATGTTTCTGAAAGCTCCTTACAGGCCTGCTGCAGCCAACGAGTTGCATCCTGCGCTCGCTCGCTTGGTGACACCTGTAATTTTATACTTCAAGTTATGAGAATTGCAGTGTTTCTGCTGCACAATCACAAATGCAGCTGAATAACAAAGATTTTCTGACAAAATAAACCCAATATTGCTTATGTTTTCTTTGAGAATACATCCAAATAACATGTGAAATGAGTAGACAAATGCAGAGAAAAAGATGTACCGGGTGTAATGGTGAAATAGCAGCTGCTGGAGCGAAGTGAGCATGCAAATTCTCAGGGTAGAAAACTGAAGGCTGCTCCAAAGGAAACAGCTACACCACCACCACCAGTTCAGAGAAAGACAGAGTCAGAGGGAAGAGAAAATGAGCTGAAAGGTCGGAGAGAAAGAACTGACAACTTTCTTAAAATTTATCAACTAATAATGCAGAACAGCGACTATTTAACTAATTTAATCTGTTCTGATTGGCTACAAAAAGAAAATCATAAAAATTCTCTCCTCACACCAATCAGATTAGTGGACATTTCTTGACATTTCAAGATATTTAATTGGTAAAATGATAAAACAGGGCAAAAGTACAAACTCCAAATCTAAAATATATTTTTTTAATTCAATAAGGCGGACAAGCTGACTGAAAGAGGTTTTAATATTTACCTGCAGATGATCATCAGGCGATGGCAGATCATTGGAGTACTGCAGAAACTGGACTACATACGTCATAATGGACTTCTCATCCGGATCTTTAACGTCAACATCTGAAAAAATCCATCATCATTAATGTAACGTTGTTACTTTAAAACATTGTTTTTGAAATGTGGAGAAATGGGAGACAGGATATGCAAACAATAAGATATAAAATTAGAAACATTTAACTTTAAATCGCAGAAATAAACCATGTAATAACTGCCTATTAACCAGCTCCCTGCAATTCAGTGGCAAATTAAACCACAATAAATTACTTTTTGTCATTACAAAGCACTTATTTATGACACCATGTCACAGCCATTGTAGATAGAAAACAAGGAGTAAACATCCACCAAAAAACGGAGCTTAATCTAAGACATTTTTGAGAAACTTTGAAAAGTCCCAAATTTTTAGCTTGACATCAGAATAAAAAAAATAAACAAACAACTTTGAAATATCTGAGTTTGTAAAGTCAAAAATCATCAATAAAAAATTTAGAAATTTTGAGATTATGCTTAGAAAATGTCTACAAAAAACGTTGCAATTTCATAGTTTTTTCTAGAATATTTTACATAATTTTACAATTGTGCTAATAAAATATTGAATTTATTAATAAAATCTATTTTATTAATTTATATTGATAAGTTAATTTCTTATCGATATTAAGAAATTATTAACTTAAACACGCCTCTATATATGTTGCTGAAATGTTACTTTTGAGTTAATTTTGTCTTATTTCAAGTGAACTCATACATTTTCAGTAGAAACTACATAGAAATACTTGGTAGGTTTTTGTGTTTTTGCAGTCTAGTTAGTTTTTTAATGTGTTATTAAAGCATCATTGATCCAGCCGTACCTTGGGGCTCCAGGAGGCGAGGAATGTGGAGTTCCCTCTCAGCCAGGTGAAACGCTTCCTCCAGGTTCTCCTGGTTGCTTCGGGTCTGGACCCGTGAAAGATCCACCAGTTCTGGTCGGAGCGAGCAGAGGATGGCCAGGAAGGCCTCCCCACTTCTCCAGCTGGACTTAAAGTCTTTCACATTGACAGCGCAGTGAACCCTGCGCAGAGTCACAGCCGTAAATCAGTTTTTCACAACTTTGCGATTATGGAAATTCACCCAAAATCAACAGGCACCCGCATTTTCTCGCACTAATGCATAATTTTGAGTTCATTGCACATTTGTTTTGCGAAAGTAGCCAAATCCATTGGGTTTAAGTGATTTTTAACTCCCTCCTGAAGGTGGCAGCATTTCTTACTTCTTCTACAGGGCCGGTACAAGCCCTTTTGGGACCCTAAGGATATTTTCATTCGGGGGCCCCCATACCAACATCTGAACATCGTCATTCCTAAGCTATCATTAGCATAATTATTTAATTAGCTTACATTGTACTGGTGTTATTATTGCTGCTTATTTTAACCTTACAGGACTAGCAAACTAAAAGAAAAGCCATAATATTTTAATTATTTGAAAGTAACATCAGCTGATAAACACTAAATTTACAGTAAACAAGATAGAAAGTTTATTTGTATTTGCCCAACAGTAGCACCAAAAAGAGATCAATCTGCTATTTATGTACCAACTATGACAGTAATATGGAAATAATTTTTGCATTAGCATTTAGATTGCATTAATCAATCCCATTTATTGAAAAATATATTTTTTTATCATTCTAGCTTGGTCCTCTTGGGGTCCCCCTGGTGGTGCGGAGGCCCTAAACAACTGCTAAATTTGCATATGCCTTGGGCTGGCTCTGTTCTGCTACAATGCTGTTTCTTCAGCCTTACTTGGTTTCAAGTTATACTCTGTGATTGATATAATGAGCAATAAAAATGTGCATTTACAGTCATACATAAGAACAAATACTGCCAAATTCATAAAATACATTTGAGAAACCCTGATTTTGATTGCAAAAAATCACTTAAACAATAACAAAATCCTGGAGGGATTGATCAATGTGAACGACCGTCTTAAAATGAAGTAAATACTTCATTTTAAGTACTTACTGAATGCAAAAACAGCTATTTATTAATATTTTAACAGTTTGTTAATGGGTTTTATCAATACATTCTGTCACAACCGGCCATTTAAGAGCATCCTTGACCTTTAAATTCACAGTATAACATGTAGAATTACAACTGTCCAAATATAATTACTAGGGGCATTAGAAAGTCCGTATTTGATGACACAATAGTCCAAGTTATTTAAACTTCTTATCTTGTTTCCCCTGCTGAATAAACTAGCAAAAGAGACAGAAACTAACACCCCAAAAAAAATAAAAGTGTCTGTTTGTGTTAAACCTACTTTTTGCATTGGTCTCTGACCCACATGAGCAGGGCCTTTTTGGCAGAAACACGGAAGTGCCTGTGCAGAGGTGATATCCGCCCAGCAGGGACCGGACTGGCCGGGACCGGGCTGCCAGACCAGGAGTCCAGGCTCGACATAGAGTCCAGGGAGGAATGACGGGAGCTAAAGGACAACGCACTGGCCAACTCCTCAATCTGAAACATGTTGGAGTTGGAAAAAAGGCTTGAAACCAATTAATAAATGGCATAAAACAATAAAATATAGCTATGCTCACGTGACAGCGGAGGATGATGGTCCATACAAGGCCAAGGATGATGGATGGACGTCCGTCTATGATGTCTGGGATGTTTATGTTCACCAGCTTGATCTGAACACAAAACGATTCTACTTAGCATGACGGTTAATTTTTCTTTTTCTAATCTTAAATTGAAGTTTATGTGGTTGAAATCAGTTTGGCTGACTTTGTTCATATCATACATACTGTAGATTAGCATTTTGTCTACAGTCCATGTCAGTAGATACCAGAAATGCTCGTTTTGATGTCATTAGCATTTTTTAAAATTTATTTTAAATACATCTTCAAAGTGGTTAACTTCAACCTCTTTGAAGACCATTGGCAGGTTGATGTTTATAATGTTTAATAATAATAATTTTAAAAAGCAGCTCCAGTCTACTGCAAAAAAAAACTCTTAATAAAGGAGGAAAGTGGGTAATTAAGCAGTTGTTTACAATTTGTAGTGTATAATGGTTTACTAATTATGACTTTTAGTTGATTAGTTGAATATAGTTAGCATAACGGTGCTAAAAATGGAGTTGTATACAGCAGGGTTTTCCCCAGAGTATCATAAGCCTGCCGGGCCACCAGACTTTACTTGTGACCCCACCAGGCTAAGCATTGCTATTTATTAAAGTTTTTTAAAAATGTTTGCATTTTTAAAGATTTTATAGTTCAGGTCTTCCAATCTTCCAATAATCTTCCAATCTTTCAATGACACATAATTATCAAGTGGTATTTTAAAATTTCCTGTCAACTTTAAACATTTTTTAACTCAAAAACATGACCTAGCACCCAACCACCGGGCTTAGCCAGTTTTTTGCAGGAAACCTTGTCCAGTTAAGCTATGCTAAGCTAAGAAGCGCTAACCCTAAGCCATAATAATGAACAAATCTATTTCACATGCTAAAAAAGCTCCACATATTTCATTCTTTTACCATTTAAAATTAACATATTACATGTTGGCATAAACACATGTTTTAAATTAATAGGAGCAGTATGAAGAAACGAAATCTCATATAGTCTACCTCTGCTTTTGTTTGGGTAAATAATTATTCCAATTTTGGCCCACTGTTTATTGTATTTTAAAACTGCAGTGCATTTAAAAGAAATTACAATTTCATTGTGCCACCTTTCTACAGTTCATCCGCTGCCAGGTCCCAGACAGAAAAGAAATCTAGACACGCCCCTGCACATGTGTTCTGCTAACACCCTCAGTCACTTCTCTGAATTGTTGTGTTGCAATGTTTTTGTGAAATAAAATTTTAATAAACTTACAGATTTTTTCTTGAGAAAGTCCAGAGCCGTCTCAACGTTGGCCCTCTGCTGGAAAACTCCTCGACCTCTTTGTCTTTTCTGGAAAAACAAATTAGCAGCTTCAGCACATTTTAGGACATTTTCTTGTAGCATTAGCTCTGAACTCATGTTGTATTTTGGAGTCATTGAGGAGTCATTCCTCACCATCGACTGACCGCTCATCACTTCCAACAGGTCCAGAAGCCGTGAACCATCGCTGAGGTCCGAAAATAAGTCCGACACGTAGGAAGGTGAACATCTCTGAAAGCGTTAAATAAAAACATGCTGGACCAGTAAGAAGTGAACTTTCAGCTTACACTGTAAAACACTGGAAGGTGGTTTAACTTGAAAATGAAAGTCCACCTGCTGCCTTGAAAATGCAACTAAAGTCAACAAGAAAATTCTTTTGGTTTTAACTCAGAAATTAAACTTCATGAAGTTGATTTAACAACAGGAGTCAAGTTATCTAAACATTGTTTTTTAAGTTAATTAATTTTGAATTGTGAGTTTTAACTTAGTGCTGCCATTTAAACCAAATAATTATTTCACAATATGCAAGTTAAAAAAAAAAACTGCCCTCACCTGGTTAAAGAGACACATTTCTCTATTGTTTCACTCACAATATCAAGTTAAAATACTTATGTTATGTTAAAATAATTTAAACTATTGTTTCAAATTGCATGAACAAAATCTCTGATCTGATAATGAATTTTACTAAATTCAGCTCAACCTCTTTAAAACATTTAAAGAGGTTGTCCACAGTTGGACACTGTGGACTAAACTGAAATTTAGTCTACACTAAATTTCAAAACATTTAGTGTGAACAGAACATTATCCTCAAGCTTTGCTTTAATAAAACACAAGAGTCACATCAATGTAACACACTAACACACGCCGCTAAGCATTCTGGGAAATAGTGAAAGCTGCTACACAGTAAGGTACTATACACTCTAAAAAATGTTGTGGGCTGTTGTTCATCTAATGGATTTATTTACATTAATCTACATTTTAAAAAATGGTTTACTGATGACAACTTACTTTTTGTGTTCAATTAACTTAAAGAAACTTTTTACTTCAACTTTTCTTGAAACAATTGATTTCAACGCCAGTTTCATATCCAATGTCTGACCAACTCAATTTACTACATTTTTATAACTTATTTCATTACCCTAACCCTAACCCACTACATTTTAGCCAAAAAAAACTCATCTCAGAAAATTTCTAGAAAAAACAAGGAAATTTGCTAGAAAAAAATAACATTTTTAGATTAATGTCAGAAATGTTCTGAAGAAAAAGAAAGGTGGAAATTTCTGAATTTCAAATGTCAAAAATCTTCTATTAAAAATTTGTTTAGAAAATTTACAAGTTTTCTGGAAAATTTCTGAGTTTTTGGAAGAAATGTACTCCTTTGTTCATATCTGCAATGGCCCTAATACATCATCATAAAAATACCTTTCAAGTTTCGGATCTGCAATAAATATTCCACTACTTCATTTGCTTGATTTTAGGTTTGGTTTTGGACTTTGGAGTCTGCAATTTTGGCCCACTTGGCAAAAATTTGGACACTCCTGGTTTAAGTGGTTCCAAACTAAAAACCTAAAATGTTCAAAATGACATTATCACTTACATTGTACTTAAAATACAACTAAAATTTTAATTATTTTAAATGTTTTTTGACATGTTATTTTAGTTTTTCAAACTGAAAACTGACTTAATTGAATTGCTTCAATTGGAAACAAGTAATTCAACTAAGTTTATCCAACTTAATGGACAAAATTAATTTATTGAGTTGGTTCAACTTAATAAATTAGGTTGGTTAAACTTAATTGAATTACTTGTTAACTAATGAAGCAGTTTAGTTAAGTTGGTTCAACTAATTTCTTTTTAGAGTGCAGGAGAACAGAAACTGATTTGTTGCCCCATGGAAGGAGAGAAAGTGAAAGCATAACTTTCAATGTGAAGGCCAACAAAAACCCTAAAACATAAATATTTCCTGGTTCTTTCAGCCTTTTGTCTGACGTCAGCGCTGAGCGTTGAGCTGCCGACAGAAACAGCTTCCAGTTTCTGAACCTAAGCAGGTTGCAGGTCATGAGCTCAGTCAGTGTTACATGTAGTTATGAAGGGTCTGGGCTCACATTACATCCCGTTCTGCTCCACAGAAGCTCTATTAATACTCCCGTTCCATGTCAGCAGCTCGGCGTCTCCGTCCAAAGGGAGTCGGCACGAGTTGCTTCACTGATCTCTGACTCCGGTGAGTCAGCGAGCCGAGCTCCAAACGCAGCTTTGTTCAGCTTAGCAACGGATCAGGATCAGCAAGGAGACATGCACTGGTTTGTTCTGACACAGGATGTCATGCTCCACATTAACAAATAGGCTGTTTTTTAAATCCAAATGCAGAAAAGAGCAATGGACCGCAGATCCAATATGTACTTTAGGATTCAAATGTAACACAAACTCTGCAGATTTCTCTAGAAAACGTTTTTGTGATCTTGACACAAAAAAATAATCACGATTTCCAACAAACCTTGGCAAGCTGAGCGTTTATCCAGTTGGTAAATGTCCTTTTCTGGATCTGTTCATGCTCCACTGTTAAAAAAGAGAAGTAAATAGAGTATTATTCACATGTTTTATGATATCTGGTATGAATATGATGCAACATGTGATAGATACGTTCATGTGCTGTGATTTCCAGTTCTGCAAAACTAACAATATCTACTAAAAATCCTTAAGCAAACATCCTAGTTACGCCTCATTGCAAACTTGACATCATGAGTGTTGATTATTTCAGCACTCATGGCACAAAAATGCTCAAACCTGAGTAAAATTAAAAGTTGAAAATGATAAACTGGACTGTTGATGTGGATTATATCGGTACAAGCACACCAATCACTCACCTACGTCAGAGAAATGGACCTCTCTAAACTCCATGTTTGTAATCTTTAGCTAATTTTGCCCATGAATTATGACACAAAGTAAAACATAATCCATTTAAAACTGTTTAAATTGTTTCTTCTTCTTCTTCTTCTTTCCCTCTGGTGCGGCTGGAGAGCGTTTGGCTTCCTCACTAGACTAAAGTAAATGTAAGAAGCAGGA
The DNA here is from genome assembly GCF_002775205.1 of Xiphophorus maculatus. Taxonomy (NCBI): domain Eukaryota; kingdom Metazoa; phylum Chordata; class Actinopteri; order Cyprinodontiformes; family Poeciliidae; genus Xiphophorus; species Xiphophorus maculatus. The sequence continues at coordinate 350,501 of NC_036457.1, forward strand.
TCTGCCTGCAGGACGGGATCGCCTCCAAGACGGAGACACACATGGATACGGACCCAAACACACACACACACCCAGTCACTAAGCACACACTGCAGACCGAAACACACTGCAGCTCAAATTTAACATTAGATGTTTAAGGACTCCTACATTACTCCAATTTCTTTCTTTTTTTTCAGAAAAACTTGAGCTTTTTGTCCACAAACTTGCTTGTTTTTCATAAAAATGCGGCTGAATCTGATCGAGTTTGAAGTTTTTCCGTTTGTTTTGGAGCCTGCCATGGCAGGTACCGCTAATTGCTCGACTCCACCCTGTTTGAAGAGCAAACAATAGGAAAGGCAGCACTTGTTTAATACGTTTCTCTGCGTAAAAACGAAAGCTGTAAATAGGTTTCAAAGGGAGCAACGACAGACATGCTCAGGCATGTTCACTTTAAACTCTGCGTCTGATTTATTTTAATTTTTATAAATGAGATGGTCTTAAACTCAGTTATTTGTACTGAGTTTAAAACCAGGGAACATTATTTTGTGAAATCCTATAGAAAGAGATTGTGACAGTGTTTTTATAAGCTTAAGCCCACATCATGACTCCTTCACCGCCGTAATTTATTTAACTGAGGTTTTTATTTCCACATAAAAAAACAACTTATTGTCAGTTTTCTGCTTTAATCTTTTATTTAAACAATGTCTGCAAAAAGAAAAATGTGTTGACAAAACTAAACAAAAGTGAGTTTCCGGCTACATTCAGTTCAGTCTTAGTTTATTGAGTATCAGAAATATTTCAATCTATTTTCATACTTAAATGTTTTTTAATTGCTTGACAGATGTAATGTTAAGTATGCAAATTTTAAAAAAGTTCACTTTAGAAATAAATTGTTCTGAAAAACTTAAAGGCAAACTTTTAAACATTAAAAAAAAATGTGCATTACACTTTTGAGACATTAAGCGATAACATATTGTTACTGTATTATTTTATATGCAATTTTCTATTTAACATTTACAGTAAAATAAAAAAGATATTTTTTTTATGTTTAATTAACACATTTTTACTCTTAAATTGTGTCTTGAAGAATATTTCTTCTCTTTTTGCTTTTTTGTTACGCTTAAATGCTTCAGAACATCAAAAAATTTTAATATCAGACTAAGATAACTAGAGTAAATATAGAAATCGGTTTTCAAATAATTATTTCATTTATTAAGGGGAAAAAGGCAACAATCTAACATTTTATGGGAATTTTGACTCACTCTTCTTTGTACAATTATGTTTACTTAAAACAATCTTATATTTCTTGCTGAAAAGTTACTTTTAAGTTAGTTTTTGTCTTATTTCAAGCGTATTAAAATATTTGCATTAGAAACCAGATAAAAATACTTTTGTGTTTTTGCAGTGTAAGGTTTGGGTGTGTCTGGGCTGCTGGTTCCTCTTGACATGGAGAATCCGATAAATGATCAGTTATTTTATGAATTATAGTTTCACACAGGGCCAGGTTGGTTTGAATATTATTTTTCATTTGTATTAGAAAAAAACGCATTTTGTTTTTCTCTGGTGAAATTTGACTGATTTTAAAATGTATTTGATGATCTGAAGCATCGAGGTGGAACAAAAAAGCAAGAAGATAATAAATATTTGTCAAGACAAGTGCACTAAGATATCTACATTGGAAACTAGACAAATAATACTTGGTAAGATTTTGTGTTTTTGCAGTGCAATATGCAAGTTGAGTTTTTTCACTTCTGGAATTACAGTGTATTTTCCTGAATTACAAAATGTTAATGTCATCATATGACAAACAGAAAGCAAAAGACTAAAGAGAAATTAAAACCAGAGTAGACTCTTGGCACAAAGCAGAAGATACAACAAGACTTTTTATGACAGTTTTTATCTTTTGTTGTAATTTTTATCATTTATTTCCAATGTGGGAGCAGAACAAAACCCACACATGGCACAACATCACGTCCACATCCACACCAGAGCAGAAATAGCCTGACCTTGGAGGAGCATGTGGACATCGTCAATGTCCAGGGGAATGCCTCCATCGTCTCCCTCCGATCCTGAAGCCATGATGTCTGAACTTCAGCAAACTTCTGGAAACAAAAGAATTACAGCAGCAAAATCAAAGCTGAACATTTCCAAAGAATGACTTGGAGTCGACTGCTTGATTGGTCATGTCAGGAACGCATCTAAAGCTCACACACACACCCTGATTTTACCGCAGACACACTCATACAAGCACACACATGCAAACTCTCCACCAAAGAGCTCAACAGATTCTAAAATCCAGCTTCTGTTAAAATGAGCGTACAAAAATAGATGGCCTGCTCTTCAACATACCTGGAGCGCGGCAGAATATTATAACATCTGAGAGTGGAGATTGTTCGCTCAGCTGTTCTCCTCCTCAGCTGACACATTGGTGAATGCCTTCAGACGCGCTGTGGCCTTTAGGCGCTCATAGCTGAGCAAGATGCCTGCTGCCCATTGGAGCTGCATGAAAGAACAGAGAGGAAAGTCCCACCTTTTCTGCTGCAGGTCCAAATCACTTCACCGCTCTCAGACCAGCTTCATAACCCGGGCAAGAAGCCCCACACACTGCAAAAACACAAAATCTTATCCAGTATTTTCTGGTGGAAGTATCTTATCTCACTTGAATTAAGACAAAATTAACTTACAAATAACCTTTCAGCAAGATATAGGAGCTTGTTTAAGTAAAAAAATTCCATAATAATGATTAACAAAAAGTATTTTTTAAATAAATCTGGCAGTGGAACTAATATTTTTAAATCAATATTAAGGAATAATTGACTTAAACAAGCGCCTATATCTTGCTGAAAAGTTCCTTGTAAGTTAGTTTTATGTTAATTCAAGTATAATAAGATATTTGACCTAAAAGCTTGATAGGAGTTTTTGTTTTGCAGTGCAGTCTCTGAAAGAAAAACAAGTATCACTTCGTTTTATGGGAACTTCTTCTTTAGTAAGGCAGTAATGATGAACAAGTTGAAAATAGGGAAACTATTTCCTTTGAAGCATTTATGAGAAATTGATTCAGATTCCTCTAAAATGTAAAGGCAAATCCAGTGTGAATTGTTTCTGACAGGCTTCTATTTAATTCAGTTCAGTTCATTTATCTAGTGCCAATTCACAACAAATGTTTCTAAGAAAATCCAGTAGATAGAATTAAAAAAATAGATATTAATGTTTTGTAAGTCTTCTCTATTTAAATTCCCTTTCACCTAAAAACACAAGGTTGCTTTAAATGTCTATGTTGTCACATAGTGTCACATTTACCCTTGAGCGCTGTGCCAGAGTTTTATTTACCCCTCCGCTATGGTGAGCAGGCAGAGCTGGTAGAGAGTCTGTATGTCATGCAGCAGCTGTAAACTGGGAGCTTTGGCTAATGCAATGGGAGAAAAAGAGAAATTGAATAAAAGAAGTGATTTGTTTCATTCAAGTCCAAGACACAGAGTTACTGTGAGTTAATGAACTCGAGAAAAAGGACAGTTACTGTGGGGCAGATTGGCTGTGATTAGCAGAAAGTCATCTCAATAAATTAGATTCTCATTGAAAAACTTCATTATTTCTGTAATTTCATTCAAAAAGTGAAACTCATATTTGATGGTAGAGCTATTTTCGATACATAGGAATATATTTCAGGTGTTTTTTTTTTTTAACAAAACACCTGTTAAAAAAACATTTAATGGAAATACAATCGTCTGCTCTCAGAAAATCACAATGTGAAAAATGAAAAGGGATTTTGAATGCAGCCATTTTATGCTATGACAATTCTACACTGCAAAAACACAAAATCTTACCAAGTAATTTTGGTCTAGTTTCTAACACAAATGTCTTAGAACACTTGAAATAAAACAAAACTAATTTACAAGTAACTTTCAGCAAGAAATATGAGCTTTTATTTAAGTTAATAAGTCCTTAATATCTTAATATTGATTAAAAAAAACTAAATAAAAGTATTAGTTATATGTGAAATAATCTGCTACTGGAACAAAACATTTTGTTTCATTAGTTGTTGTTTTTTCTTTAGACACTGAATTTTGTATTTTCACAAGCTGTAGTCCATAATAATCAAAGTTAAGTAAATAAATACTTGACACATTTCACTCTGTGTGTAATGAGCCTCAGGGACTTTCACTTTTTCAAGCGAAATGCTGAAATAAAGTAATTTTGCATATTGTACTTCACTGAGATGCTGTTGTGTACCCTCCTCTTATTTTGTGTTAATATTTTACATTACTCGAAAACTACATTTTAATGATATATATACTTTTTAAATTAGGCAAAGTCACAATATTTTTTTAAATCAAAGATAGGTGACCAAATATTAGCTCTAAATCCTTTGTTTTAATAATTATCCACAAGGTGGAGCCAACAGTTCACGACAGTTATCAGTTCTATTTAACCATTAGGGGGCGCTCCTAACCAAAACGGAACTGCAGCACCTCACAGCTTGAAAAGAGAAGAAGTCTTTACCCCTCGACTTTGACGTTTAGCCAAAGCGGCCGTTTGACCTTCTAACTGCAGCGCGACAAACTGAAATGTGAGTATTTATTTGGATATTACATTTCTGAGATATTATGGTGATGTCCGTGTAACACATGCCGACTTAATTTATTAATCTTAATCGAATAAGTCGCTATATTTCCTGTTTGAATGGACTGTTCTTGCAGCTATCGGTAGCTAGCAGTTTAGCTTAATGCTAAAGCTGGGGTTAGCCAGTGATGGCAGAGCAGTTTATTCATTAGCAAATCGATATTTTCAAATGAAATTGAGATTAAGTAGTCTCATATTTGCTCATCAATCACTAACTTTTAATCAGGCGGTTAATGGTGCATTTAAAATTACAAAGAAGAAGATGGGAGTTGGTAGCATTTTTGTAGCTTCTCAGTTAGCACCAAAACAGTGGTTCTTCCTGAGTTCTACGTAACTTGCAAACTTTACCTTCATCCATCGTTTCTAAGCGACATAGCAGCTCTCCGAGTTTATCAGCTGGATTTATGTTAAATGTAACAATATTTATAAATATTTTCTCCAAGAAAACGAAGTAATAAAATATCTCAGCCTAACTTAGGAGGCATGCAAGCCAAGTTTTTATTTTTTTGTTGAGATTTATTACAAATTTGAGTCACGTTTAGTGAATTCTATTGTTTTTTGTTTGTTTGTTTTCTCCCACAGATGCTTCTGGGTGCCGTTAGGAGATGGTGGGCCCAAGTGGGCCCTTACTACACTAAGCCGTACAGAGATGTATTTATTGGAGTTGGCATAATGACCATCATTTATTATAAAATTTCCTACGGGGGTAAGTTGAAGAGCAAGACATATTATGAACTAGAGATATGCTGTGTGAAGTAGATAAAGTTGATTTGGATGGAGTGTCACATAACTGAGACTGTTTCAATGTAAGCAGTCTGTAAATCAATTTATCATAGTGCTTTTCACATATGTAGAGTAAGTGTTTCACAGTCTGTGGATAATATTTTTGATATGTATAACAGTGTGATTAATATGTCTTTGATTTTTCTCTATTCTAGGGAAGAAGGAGGCGGCAGTGACGAACAGTAAGTTTATTAATATATTTTAACTTATGATGTGTAATTAAATTTAAGCAATATGATCATATGTGAGAGCCGGTTTTCACTACCTCTGTGCAGATGGATTCTAAACTAAAAAGATTTTCCTGTTTTAAATTACAAAATGAGATTTCATCAGAACACTAAACCCCTAAAATCATCTTTATTGGGACATAATAGTTTGCCTCCCAGTGCTCTCTGCTTTTCTCTACCTCCCTGTGTGTCTAAACAAGACTTAAAAAAGAAATAAGACCAACAGTTGGGTGAACATACTATAATTTTGGTGAAAGTTGCACTAGTGATGTGGCTTGAGATAAATAATAATAACTTGTTGCTGTCATTCAGTTTTGGCTTCATAGCAAATGTAGACCCAACATAGCAAGTAGTCTTTCCAGCTATTGTTATAAAAGTTAATTGTATTATTTCCATCTCAACAACGAGTTAATATCTGGTTGATGTTGAGACATTGAAACAACTTATTAGTCGTTTTTTAATAACTTTAACACTCCAGCACTTCTTTACCTTCTAAACTTTCTCATGCTACATTTGGCTGGAGTCACCAAATATATTACAGGCACCGAAAGCCCAAATGCATAAAACTATAGAAATGATCTGGCATCAGTTACAGTAATATTTCAATAACAAAACATTTACAATATATTGTGCTGGACAGAATCTTTGGAAAACGTCTGTTTATTAATCATTAAGTTACCCAGCTCTCTAAATAGCCATGTTTTGAATAAGAATTTAATATTTAAAATGTGTGTATGTACTATTTTTGGATGTGTAATTTTGATATTCTTAAATATTGTGATCATGCTATCAGATGCAATTAACCCACATTTTCCTCAATAGTTTGTTTTTCCATCATCAGAATCAAGTTTAATATTTTATAGGTTCTTTAAAATGATTTTATTTGTCAGCAATGATAAAAAAAATGTCAGCCTGTTGTAACAATGTTGTTTTATTTCTCCTTAAACTCGTCTGCCTTTAAGACTACTACAGACTAATTCACATTTTTCATAAATATTTTTGCACATTTTTAATTTCAGCGATGGAATTTTGTAAGTGTATTTCAATTAGTATTTTATTTAGGTTATTGGGCCCTGTTATAGGTCACCATTGATACATCTGTAATTTTTTGGTTTATTTCTAGATTAACTTATTGGTTATATGCACATTTATTATTCTTGGCTAATAAATTAAATGGGAAATAATTGACCCTGATCTTTTGTCACTTTTTCAGAGCCTTCTCACTGACCTTCCTACCATCCTGTTCACCTGTGATATACCTGTCTCATCAATCCCAAAGTCCAACTTTATGTTTGAATTTCATTAATATGGATCAAATAAAATTATTGTCCTCAACTTTGGTCATTTTTTAACAATTATTTTCTTGTGAAAGTTTGTTTTAATTGGTGAAGAGGACTAACTCTGGATTTCACACATAATAAAACGGGGAGAAGGGGAAATGTGTAACTTTTATACATTACAAGTGTTAAGAGCTCGCTTTATTTAAATTGATTTTGGTCCTTTTAAACAGTTTTGTACTTATGTGTTTTAGTGTTTACTCCATTTGGAGAATTAGTGAGCTATTTATAGTCAATGAATCACAGTTTGGGTTTGCATTTTAACTAATCGAATCGGGAATAAACCTCCATATTGCCTGTTTGGTGCTGAGTGGATGTTTTATGCGGTTAGTGATTGCAGGAAACAGTTTTATTTTTTAGGTTAGATGCTGCTTGAGGATGGTCCTCTAAAATCACAGATGACCTTTCGAATCAATTTCCCTGCTTTAATGATGGATAAAACGTTTAACTTGGTTACATAATTCTGCTGAAGTCCTTACTCTGCATTACAGCACAATGGATTTAGCTTCACAACTGCCTCATTGACAAAAATCAATAACCAATGAGCAGCAGCCTGTACACTTTGCTTCTGAGAACGGAGAGCTTTCGCTGCGCTCAGGGCCACAAATTCAGAGCTGGGAAACCAGATGAACGGCCTGCACCAGCTGATGAAAACATTAATGCCATCATGTTGAAATAATTGCTGAACACATAATTAATGCATAAATGCTTCTGCTAATATGGCAAAGTAAAAAGCTCCTGAACTTCACTTGTGAAGTCAGTGTCTAGTAAAACAGATTTTAGTGACTCAGAATCTAAAATGTTATCTTATTTTTTTTTTAAATAATTATGAGGATAAAATGTGCAATTATGTATCCGTCCACAGGACATTAAATCTATAATACTTTGTGGTCTGAGGGGAAATTATTGATGCATGCAAACAGGAAATCTGAAAAGTGTGGAGAAAGCAGAACCAGAGCAGAGTAGTAACTCGTTACATTTACTTAATAACTTGATAAAATTTACTTTTAGGGGTATTTTTTTACTACCCTGTATTTTTTACTTGAGTAATTTCATTATGAAGTATCTCTACTCTAAGCTGAGTAAAGTCCCACTGAATGAAAAACAAACATGTTTGAACTAAACATTCACCAGACACAGACACACATCTGCAGTTCTTATTAAAGTTTCATAAGTTTTTATTGACAGAAATTAATTTGGAAAAAAGTTTCTATTGCTTGTTTTGGTTTTGACATTTTTGTCCAAAATTTCCACTTAACTTTATACTTTGTGTGATTTTTAAATATTAAATGGTTGATAATTTGATCAGTTGCTCAGTACTTGAGTAGACTTTTTACAGAATACTTTTTTACTCTTATTTGATTAACTTCTTGGATGGCTACTTTTTACTTGAGTGAAATTATGTTGAAGTAGTGTTACTCTTACTTCAGTACACGTTTTGGGTACTCGGCCCACCTCAGGCCATTTTGTTGTGATTACAGCTGCAAGTTTCTGAATCTGTGGACACATTTCACAACTTTTTGTCTAATTTTACTCCCAATTGTAAGTCAGGGAAAGTCTTCAACTCTTGTGTTAAATGGGGTGAAGACTGGAAGTGGAAAAGTGGAACTGACCTGACATGTTTGAATTTTTAGAGACAGATCTGGACCCAGTTGAACATTTACTGACCTAACAGCAAAAGTGTTGCTAATAGCCAATGAAAAAGAGGGGCTAAGTCACTTTTTGTATGAAACTTTTGTTACAAAAAATGTTTTCCATATTTATCAAAGCTGTCGCCATGTTGTGAAAGTGAAATATGAAACAAATAATCTGGGAAACGATCAATCTCCTTCACCTCTTCCCTGAGCTACTACTGCCATGAAGAAATGCACCACTTCCAAACAAAAACAACCAATCAGAGCCAAGAGGCGGGTCTTAGCGCTGTCAGTCAATACTGTTAAATGTGCAAATAGCAAAAAACAACTTACTGCTACAGTAATACTGTTCACCTGCTGTCATTGGTAGCTATGCTAACTAGCCTAGCATTCACAACATGCTATGCTAGCTGTAGATTGTGATTGACAACGCTAAGAAGAAGAATTACTTTATTCATCCCAGCAGGGAAATTATTAAGACCCTCCCCCCAGCTCTGATTGGTTGTTTCAAGGTAGCACTGTGTTCTCACAGAGAACCTGAAATTTTTCATAGATTATCTGTAAATGTTTAATATCATACTGACAGACATAGTGACAGTTTCAACAAATATGTAAAAACATTTTTGAAATAAAATGTACATACTGCAACATTAATAAGAAGTTGTGTTTAAGCAGAATTTCAACCAGGTGCCACTTGAGTTCTGGGTAGAATATCTTCACACAGATAATGTATGGTTTGGATTTTTAGAAGTGTTAAGTAGATTGTGTTATGGTTGTGTTTATGTTATTTGCTGTGATGTATGTAACAGGTCTCCTGTAAATGAAAGGAGTCTCGAAAGATTATCCTGATTAAAGAAAGGATTATTAATAATAATAATAATAAAAGGAAGGTTTTTCATCTTAAATGCAAAATATATTCTACATTTTTGTTTTAATTACTGCTCTGCAAGTTGTTCCTTGAGCAAATTGTCTTGTTTTGGGATTGTATGCTCCAGTTACCAGTTGGTTCAACACAATTAATCGTTTCAGTCCTTGTTTGGATACTTTCTTTTAGTCCACTCCAGACTGAAAGGCAGCAATCGTTATTACTTTAAGGTTATTGCTGTTACCTTTCCATCCTGGCGTTGTGTTATAACGCCTGCCTGTATGTTTTAGAGCAGAAAACTGCTGGTCATACATTTGGTAATCGGTTAATCAAGAGCGTTTAATTAGCAACACCTAAAAATATATAATTGTCTCCATGACTTTATCCAAGAAGAGCTTGCAGATGTATGTAAATAGGCTCAGTTAGTGTTACAGAACTCTGTTTGGCCACGTTAAATGTTTGACTTGATTTTTTTACGCTTACTTTCATGCGTGGGGGCGGCAGCAGGCAGAAACCGGTTGACGGAGAGGGGAAGCGCTGCCTCCCTCCTTCCCTCCCACCATCCCTCCTCTCTGTGCGCACCGAGCTCCGCTCCGCTCCGCTCCTCTCTCCTGCATTATTCAAACATGGCGAAACTCTTTGCCATTATCCCACCTCAGTCACCGTCCTCCGCTTCAGCGCTACCGTAACCATCTTTACCGTAACCGCTGCCGTTATCTCCGGCCCCGTGATGACCCGGGAGGATGGAGAAGTTGTCGGCGAGCCTGTCGGAGATCACTTGGAGCCCCTTGGCGCTGCCGCTGGACGCGGTGGTCAGCAAGTACCGCCTGCCCACTCTGGTCCGCTTGGCCCACGGTAAGACACAACCGGCGCCCGTGGGTGCTTAAAAAGTTTTCGCCATTTGCCAACTTTAAGCTTACAGCGACTTTTCGCCGCATGTGTGTAGAATTGGCGATTATAAATAATCACAAATGTGATTTTGCTGCTAGCAAGCGAGGAATAAAAAGTTATTAAATCGATATATAAAAAATATTTGTATGAGTTTTTATAAGTACAATTTTGAAGTATTATGAAATAATTGTAAAAATTTAACTGAAGAAATTTAGAAATTTAATAAAATGTCAAGTCGGCCGAAAGATAATGGCATCTTCCGGCTTAAAATTTTCAAAATAAATGCACTGACTTGTTTTAGAAAGTTTAGGAAAAAAATTAAAAAGTCAATTAAGTTTATATGTATAGCATATGTCAGCAACAAGGCAGATCAAAGTGATTTACATCATAAAAACCAAAAATAAAAGTCTTAAAAACAGCATGCAGCCACCAATTGAGAAACATAAAATCTTGTCAATTCACTTCAAAAGCAACTGGAAACAATAAAGGTGTTTAGCCTTGATTTAAAGGAACTTTCAAAAAGAAATGTAAGTATTTAAAAGATACACAAGAGATTACAAATTAGTTTGTTTGATTAAAGTAGTTTGTTGTCGTACTAAGAAAAATGAGTCAAATATAAAAAGAAAATGTCTTTACATTGACTAATATGAAGCATTAAATCATAAATGTAGCTGTTATATGTTGTGTTTTAGCTGAGAAAATGGGATAAACAAATAACATTACTTCCTTATGGTGGGTTAGGTTGCCATGCAGTGTCATTGGTAGATTTGCTCCACAAAAGACTTGATGCACAATTTACTTTATAATAATCAGAGAACCAAGGAAGCAATAACCATGACTTCCTAATAATAATAATAATTAACACAAGCATGTTTTTGATATGAGTAGAAATGTTTTTCATTTGAAATACAACTATTATGCTTCCTAAAATAATGGTTTAAATAAATTATCTTTTCAATCTAAGATAAAGAGATGAGTCTTTTGCCTAAATAAATTTAAAATAAATATTTATTAGGCCAGTAATATTCCCAGTAACTCAGGCCAAATCCCTACTGTTGTCCCACCGAAAAAATTTTTTTTAGACAAATAATTTTTAAAAATCAGTGGAAGAAATTTCAAGGCCAATAAAGGTATATGAAATTCAAGGGAATGGATAATATAATCTAAATAATGCTCTCCATAGGTTAGGCCAAACTCCTGCAAACTTTACTATTAATAAAGATATATTATTAATATTATTATTCAATAAATATTTACATTTATTGAAAGAGATTATCCTTTCTGTCTAAAAGAAATAATTGAGATTCAAGACAATAAAATCTAATTTTAATCAATTTCTTGTTTCAGAAAGTGCAAAATGCTTTAGAGTTGTGATGTTTCCATGAAACTACCTTGATTGTTTGTCATTTTTTTTCATGCAATACATCTCAAAGGTGGATTAGGACGCCCACCTAACCCAATATTTACTGTCTACATAAAAATAATGTAGACATTAAATACTTTTCCGTGTATGCACATACTTTAACTCTTTTACTTTTTTTAAATCATTCTTAAGTTTTAGATTGTTTTCTAAAGTTTGACATGAACTAATTAATGTATTTGAACAATATGAACGTGATTATTCCACGTTCTTCTTAATAAACTGCAACGAGTTAATTAATTAACTACCCACAGTTCTTTACCAACTCAAATTTATATTGACCAATTCTTTCCACTCTTATTTTGAAATCAGCTTAGGTGTATTTCCGTTGCGTTTTGGGAAAATCTGTCCACCTTGTGGCTCTTGATTCCTCTGTAACAGGGCAGAGACTTCAAGGGCTTCCAGATCAATCCACTCTCTCGCCCACGGAGGATTTCAACCAAACATTTTGATCGCGCACACTGTTTATTCGTCACATGCTTTACTGCCAGAAGATTTTCCACTCTGACCGCAGAATTGCTGTCTTCACTATGGGAACGGGCGATGGGTGTCGCGGCCAAGTTGTTCCAGTCCAGGAGGCCCGGAAAGCCACAAAGTGTCTGTTGTGCTGCTGAAGTGCTGCTCAATCCCATTCATATGCAAATGCTGTAATCTGTCGACGAACGTGGAGAATACTAACGAGGAGCGACGGCGAGGCAAAGCTCCAACTTTTCACCGTGGACAGAGGCGCGCATGTCGGGCTCCTGGAAAAATGCGCACCTCGCCTCCCGGAGACGCGCGTTTTGTTTTGGCCGCAGCACCGGTTGGTGTTTATTAACTGCGCCGCAGTTGCCCCACACAGATCCCTCCTTGTTTGCACTGCCAGATGGCATTTATGTGCAACAACATGACAACTTTCTCAAGTCAACAAACAACAGGGTGATTATTTGCATGCAGAAAGTGCAGTGCGGTTGCGTGAGTGCGTAAGGAGCTAATGTGACGGGGGATTTCCTGCGTCACAGATTGCACGATATTAGATTATCTAGAAGTCTAACTGACTGCCTGCTACCAAGTACATTTGGCTCCACAAAGGAAATCCTCAGACATCTATAATCCCACAAGTTAGATAAACTTTGGTTGTTACAAAGTTTATCTAACTTCCAGAATATGAAGGAGATACAAAATGATGCCATTTTTATGTTTTTTTTAAACGTGGTTACAGATTTGATTGTAAAGATAAGCAACTTTTCTTGTTTTGGCTGCACAACCTGATGAAGATCAACTTATAAATTAAATTAGTTATTTTAAAATTGGTTCAAATGAAAGTAAAATTAATGTATAGTTAGGGTTAAAAGATAAGTTACATGAATTTAAAGTCTAGTTTCCATTAAATAAGAAATGTTTTTAAAATCACTCAACACTTTAGTTGAGGGTAAAAGTTTAAAAAAGTTAAAAGTTTCTAAGATTTAAGATTTAACAAATTAACACAAGTCTTTATTTTCAGTTTTTATCCAGATTTCAGTCCAACCTTTTTTCATTTTGACATTTTTGTTTACAGGATGGGAAAAATAGAAATGGTCTTTTTTAAAACCAGTGATTAAAACCTCACATCTAACTGTAATGCAAACATTTTAATAGTTTATTGTCAGGTCTGAAATGAAAAAAAGATATTTTTGTTTCTGTATCAACACTCAGTGGTTTCATGTTTCATCATAAAACATTTAATCAGGATATTTTTGGTACATAAAAAGTTTTAATCTAAGACATTTAGATAAAATCAAAACAATTATTGAGCCTCCGTTCTACAGTTTGTACCCAAAAGATGTAGTGTTTCTGTGATTGAGCTGTACCACTGCGCTGTCAGCTGAGATCAGTCCAGTTGTGGCGTTGTAGAGGAAGAGGAGGAGGAGGAAGGTGGGTTGTTTAATAGTAGGATGCCAGCTGAATAACAGGGTCCTGATAAGTAGCAGCTAGAGAGTTGGTGAGGCGTTACTGATGGTGGTAATTATGAACACTGAACCCCGAGAGTGTGTGTGTGTGTGTGTGTGTGTGTGTGTGTGTGTGTGTGTGTGTGTGTGTGTGTGTGTGTGTGTGTGTGTGTGTGTGTGTGTGTGTGTGTGTGTGGACGTCACACTGTAAAACATTTGAGCCACATTTAGTTGTGTCTACTATCTGCTGCTCTTTAAGTCAAATAAATTGATCAAGTTTTAGATTTTGAACCTAACTGTGTGAGTTTGTGAAAGATAAACTTACAGGAGTAAGTTATGTTATCTTTTTATTAATTGTTGAATAAACGAGAGTTTTTAGGTTTGCACTTAAAGAAACAGAAAAGAAGAAAAAGGCAGGAGTGGGAACTATTTCCCAGAATGCTTAGCGGCGTGTTTTTGTGTCCTGAGATGGAAGTGTGTTACATTGATCTGACTCTGGTGTGTTAATAAGGAAAGAGTTTATTTTAATGAAGTTCAGTGCAAAGCTTGAAGATAATGTCCTGCTTCAGCAGAGTTCATTGTGATGTTTAATAAAATTCTTATTTTGTTCATGCAATTTGAAACAAGAATTCAAATTATTCTAAAGTAAAATAAATAGTTATTTTAACTTGATATTGTGAGTGAGATATTAGAAAAATGTGTCTCTTTGACCAGGTGAGGGTTTTAATTATTTGTTTTAAATGGCAGCATTAAGTTAAAACTCACAATTCAAGAATAATGAACTAAAAAACAATGTTTAGATAACTTGTCTCTGTTGTTTAATCAACTTCATGAACTTTAATTTCTGAGTTAAAACCAAAACAATTTTCAGCAGGTGGACTTTCATTTTCAAGTTCAACCAACTTCAAATGTTTTCAAGCATTTTCCATCACAGGCCTCCTAGTAAGTGAGACTATAAAAGTGAAATATTTGAATAAATCCCATCTTTCGTTGTGTTTTTCTGCGTTTCAGGTGAATGCGTGGAGGGTTTGTCGGAGGACGACGTGGTGCTGCTGCACTCCTGCCGTCAGTGGACCACTGTGACGGCCCACAGCTTGGAGGAGGGACACTACGTCATCGGGCCCAAGATCGACATCCCACTGCAGTACCAGGGTCAGCATGGACACTTAAACACACACAGTGCACAGCTGCAGTTTGGTTACTCATAACCATGGAGCCCATAGACAAAGGAATCACCAAGAAGTCGCTCAAAAGTTTATCCACATTCTAACAATTGTCCATTGTTTATAAAATGTCCCATTCTCTCTGGGGGTAAAAATAAATATTCGTTTTATTTTCCGTAAAGGTCAACATATTCCACTTGTTCTATTTCTAGAGGGTTCTGTTTGTTCCTTTTAAAGCAGGCTGGATAATGTCAAAGGAAAGGAAGCTAATGTTGTGTTTTTGTGTTGAAATCTGGTTTTAATTAATTGCTTATTTAATACCAAGAAAAATCTCATCTTGAAAAGCTGGACTGGTCATTGTTCTCTTAAATGACGCTGCAGATGTGCAGCAGTTGAGCTCTGAGAGTTAAAAATATCCTAAAGTTCAGTGTTTATTGTCTGGATTAAGTGTGGTTAAATTGATGCTGATGTTAGCTTAAATCAACTTGAGATAATTTAAGTTCATTTTTTAAAAAGAAATGTAAATGTTGAGATGAATGTAAGTTAGGTTAACCTCAAGTTTATTTAAAAGTTAAGAGAAACTAAACAGATAATACTTTGGTTACATAAAAGTTAAGTTAAAACCATTTTGAATTAAATTATGCTAAGTTAAATTACTTAATAAAAGATAGTTAAAAGATAGGTTAAGTTAAGACAGACTGAGTTAACTTTGAGGTAAGATGCATAAATTTAAAGTCTAGTTTCCATTAAATAATAAATGCGTTTACAATCAAACATGAATAGGTTTGTTGACATGACACGCCATTAAAAAACATGCGGCTCCATCGTCCTTCTACCACTTCCTGTCGTCTTTTTCGTCTTTTCGTCCAGTAGTAACATCTGGTTCTTGGTCATGTGACGAGAAAAAAAAGTGTTTTCATTGCAGTTTGGTGAAATGCAGCCGATAAACTATAAAACCTTTTATTGAACGGAAGTTGTTTTTTTTTAATTGCTGTGTTTCTGTTAAGCAAATTCAATTCCAATTTGCGCAACTATATGGTTAATGGAAACACAACGTCTCATTTTTCTTGCAGCTTGTTGTTGACTGGGGCTGTTGTAAAAGAATTGAGTACTCTATTGATCATTTTTCCGATTAATCAAGTAATCAGAACCCTCTCTCTCTCTTTACCACCGTTTGCTTTGAAACGTAACCACGCTGTTCCAGGTGGAAAGAAGCTATCGTAGTCCAAGCATCGCGTCAGTCAACTCAAAGTGTTTATTAGTCCACACAAAAAAATAAACAAAAACGGACAGTTTGCCGTTATGCTAGCAACAACTCATAGGCGGAAGTGAGAGCGCTGCCTAACACAAATAATAACCCGGCCAGAACACGGTGCCCTAAATAATAAAACAAAATTTAACGAAGCTTCGAGGCAGATAAATTTTCCTCGAGGAATTTTAATAATCCAATCATTTGAGGAATCGTTGCAGCCCTATTATTGTCGGCAAGTTTCACCAAAAAGTTTTTTAACCTTAAGATTTAAAACATGAGTTTTTATCTAGATTTCAGTCTAATCTTTTTTCATTTCTACATTTTTGTTTACAAGACAGGAAAAATGCAAATGGGCAACTTTTAAGCTGTTGTTTAAAACGTCCCTTTTGACTGTACAGCAGTTACTGCAAATATTCTTACTGCTCCTGTTTCATTCATGCCTCCAACCTGCCACCATGTGACCTCCTGCTCATTGACTTGCGGTCTTCCTGCTGAATGAGTCTAGTCAGGATGACCTCACCGGAGCCCATTCTTCCCTCTCACTCCAGCCTCATTATTTGCTGTGTAACTGGATCTTTATGCCTCATCTCCATTGCTTCCTCCTCTGATGCAGCGCTGATGTCACCTCACGCTGCTGCCGCCTCTCAGGCTCCGCTTCGGAAGAAAGAATGAATATTTGCTTGGGAGGAGGGGATGCTGAGATCATCGTCACTTCAGACCATTCACTATTTCACAGTAACCCTGTAAAAAGACGTTTTTACTATTAAAAATTGTATTTGTCAATAAATAGGAGTTGATTTACCAGAAAGTTTACTTTAAAATTGCTTAAATAAGAGCTCAGAATCAGACAGTTTATCGTTTTATTGTCTGTGACTGATGTTCAGCGGGTCAAAAAAGATTTCTATTTTAAATGCATCAAAACTACATCTGCATAATATATTAAACTGTAATTGTTTTTCAGTGTATGCAATGTTGCATTTACAGAGGAGTATTTGGACAAATGTATGTCATGGACAGTATAGATTTTTAGTGATAAGACATAAAAGCTCACTGAGTCTCATAGTCACATTAAAAAAATTTGTTGGAAACTAACTTAGCTGTTACGTTTCTAACACCTCAACTTCAAAACTAATTAGAATGTACTAAATTAAATGCACGCATTTTAATTGCCTTTTGACAGTTTATCACCTTTTCTACAAAAAAGAAGTGGTAAACATTTCAGAACACAGTACAAAACAAAACACTCCAAATATTAAGGACTTTTAAGACTTTGAATCCCCAGAAATAATGTTAAATAACTTTCAGCTAGCTATATAAATAGAATAAAATAGAATAGTAAAGAAAAGAAATAGATAATTCAGATGCAACAGCATAATCAGGAATAAAAAAGTTTTTAGTGTTAAAACAATATATAAAAGACAAGTTTAACAATAACAATGATAATAGTAAAAATATGTGATGATAAAAAAAGAAATACAGTAAAAAGACATTCAGTAATAGTATTGGAAATATATATTTTCCTCATATTATGTAGCCCTTATTTAAGATCTCCCATCTTTGTTCTTTAAATGCATCTACCAACTTAGATGCATTAGTTTGAGTTTATTAAAGATCAGACAGTTTTTAAGGAAATGTGCTTTGATTCGTAAATGAAGAAAATCTCATTTTAATTTCTCATTGACAAGGGTTCAAAAGTAATACTTAAATCAGAAAACCTGCAGCACAGTTTTTCTCTCTAATGTTCTTAGAAAGTTCTTAGAAAAAAAAATCAAAAAATAAAAATTATAATTGGTGCATCTTTCCTGATATTTATTTGTAAGAAAAGACAGAAAAAACATTGATTAGATAAGAAGAAAACAACTCAGATTTTCATTCTAACAGAAACCTCTACGTCTATTAGCACCGCTGGTAAAGATGTCGAAACTTATTAAAATAAATGAATCTTTCAGAGATTTCTTTTTTTTTCTTTCTGCCAGTTGTTTGTTGATTCTTGCGTTGTGTGTGAATTGTGAGACAGTTATTTTTTGTTTTTGGGCATGTGCACCAACTGATGGCACTTTTTGAATTTCGTTGTCCTTGTGACAATGACGATAAAGATTTATCTTATCTTATCTTATCTTATTTCTTACTACCTTAAGTTCCTTCTCACTGTGGGTGCTAGGCAAGTATAAAAGACGAGATATGCTAACCAGTTTTTTCCTTACATGCTAGGCTACATGATGACGCGGCACTGTCTCCATGGTTACAAGAGAACACAGAAGGTATGTGGTCTAACTGTCAGTAACCATGGAGACAATGCTGCACCGCCATGTAGCTTCAGGCAGTCGGTAATTTGATCAAAACGTCAGGAGGGAGGAGGTATGGGTCGGTTTCTAAGCTAGCTATTTGAAAATTCTGTAAATACCGCCGACATCTATGAGCCCCAACCAGGTGTGTCACGTCACACACAAATTAGCTCGACTCAAACAAGTAGAAGCCATGAATAAAGTGGAAAAAAAAACTTTGGAAACAATTTCAGTCGCTCTTCTCCCTCACTTCTGACATGCGCCATGGCGTTGTAAAGAGTCAATAAGAAGAAGTTACGTAAACCTACGTTTAAGGATCACTTATGATCATTTTAATTATAGCAGGTGTTTTGGCACCAGTGGCCAACCGACAGCGATGAGCTAACGTCTGAGGGATGACTTCATACAGGAAGTCTAAATAAGCCTTGGATGAGAGCAATATAGGTTTCCCCCGGGGGATTAGACAGCAGGATGTCTCCCTCTTCATCCCGCTGACTGCATCCTCCTCCTGACGAGGAAGATGATATAAGGACAGCAGTGGTGGAGAAAGTACTCAAACAACGTACTTAAGTAAAATCAATCAATCAAATGTTATTTGTATAGCACATTTCAGCAGCAAGGCATTTCAAAGTGCTTTACATCATATCAAACACAGAATCACAAAGCAATATAGAATCAATAATCAAACCATAGCATTAAGTCAAGTTCCATCAATAAATTTGTAATTGATTACATTTCAAATACTATCCTAAACAGGTGGGTTTTTAGTGGAGATTTAAAAGAAGTCAGTGTTTCAGCTGTTTTACAGTACAAATACACAGACAAAAATGTACTCTAGTAAATGTAAAAGTACCACATTAACATTTTTACTTGAGTAAAAGTGAAAAAGTACTGGCTTTTAAAAATACTTAAGTATTAAAAGTAAAAGTACTTGCTGAATGCATTACCTAGTCGCTAATACAATGTCATTAAGTGTACCTGCCGTATTTAATTTTCATACATCAGATGAACAATGCCAGAGATAAAGCATGTTTTTATTGTGTTTACTCTCTGTAACATAGTTTAGATTTAGATTTGTAATTCCATGCATCATAATTTCCGGGACGGAAACATTTTGTCTCCTGTCCCAACATTTATTTTGAAAGAAATCCAACAGAAAGGGGATGGAAAGAAAGTGGGTGAGGGAGGACATGCAACCAGGGAAGAGGCGTTAGGACAGCTGACTGGAGACAGGACCACCTAACCCGAGACCAAGTCCAGCGCCCCGCGCTACATGACACAATAAAATGTGGAATATGATCAAAATTGCTTCTCAAATTGATCTGAAAAATCCACAGATCAAACTACAAGTCAACGTTATAACTGACAGTAACTTTCAGTTACTGGTTGCTATGGTAACCACCGACTGTCACGAGCAGGAGAAAATAAGCGAAATTAATTTGAATGACAAATAAGTCAATGTTGACAAACATTCACAACTGTAACATGGTTAAAACAAAATCCTGTTACATGCAAACCTGAGATTCAGCAGTTAATGTTTTTCTATTTATAACAGATAATCCCACAGACACGCTGAAAGTGCTCAAAAAATGCTTGAATTTCAACATTTCAGAGCTGAAAAATCCCTGATGGTGGGTTAGTATTAGTGTTGTATTGTTTGGTGGAGAGAAGCTGCTTTTTCCTGGGGTTCAGCTTGAATTAGGAGGAGGAAGGCGGTGCTGGTAGAGGATGGGACAGTTTGGTATGCCGCTCTGCCTCCCAGATAGAAAAGAAAAACTCTTTGGTCTTATCTTCACACATCCATCACTTTGTGAGAATAAAGGAGACTCCTCCAAGGCATGTAGTTGTTTAAACGCAACCCAGAGAATTGATAAATAAGGATACTGTTAAGGCTCGTTGAAACCAAACTGATATGTTGTTTGCATTCCATGAATCCATCAAAGAAAGTTAGCTAGACGGCCAGAAATATCAGCCGCGCAAACGCGAATCCATAAAGGTTACAGTCAGACGAGAGGATGAGAAAAGAAAAGCGACGGTGGAAGAGAAAGAGTTGTATGTGTGACCGTTTCCATGGTGATGTGCCTCTGCTCTGTGTGAAAATGGGGGCCCCTTTATTGGTTGCCATGCCGACACTGTTGGCTGTCAGTTGGGTAAAGTCTGGTGCCAGGTCAAAGGTCATTGAGGTGTCTTTGTATTCTCCTTGTATGCGGTAGACGTACACATTTCCACAAAAACAAACTTTTTCTCTTCCTCTCTCTGCCTTTTACTTCCTTTTTATCCTCCATTGAACTTCCTGTTTTCTTCCTGATTTATTCCCGACTTCTTCCTGATTACTTCCTGTTTTCTTCCTTTTTCCTAATGTTCTCTTCCTGTTTTCTTCCTGATTACTTCCTGTTTTCTTCCTTTTTCCTAATGTTCTCTTCCTGTTTTCTTCCTGATTACTTGCTGTCTTCTTCATGTTCTTTTTCTGTTTTCTTCCTGACTTCTTATTGTTTTCATCCTGATTTTTTCCTGTTTTCTTCCTTTTTCCTAATGTTCTCTTCCTGCCTTCTTCCTGATTACTTCCTGCCTTGTTCCTGTTCTCTTCCTGACTTCTTCCTGATTACCGGTACTTCCTTCTTTCTTCCTGACTTCTTCCTTTTTCTTCCTGTTTTCTTCCCGACTCGTTTGGACTTTGTTGTTTCGTGATGCTCTGCAGGGAAGTTCAAGTTGCTGGATGAGGACCGCGACGTCCGGGATCCGGTCCAGTATTTCTCCAGTGTGGAGGAAGTTGCTGGAGTCTTCCCTGACCGGGTCTTTGTCATGGAGACAATCACTTTCAGCGTCAAGGTGAAAACCGCTCACTTCCTGTTGGGCTCACCTGTAGCACACTCCATGTTCTGCTGAGATTTATAGAGTTTAGAGCCGGGTTCCAACGCAGGCTGGGAATGACCGGAAAAGGTTTTGGAATTTGATTTGTGTGATTTTCAGATTTAATGTAGAAAAAGGAGGAGAGAATATCAATACTCTTATTATCGTCTATCCATGGATGGATGGATGTTTGCAGTACAATTCAGTGAATTTATGTTGTTTGTTTTTTTTACTTTAAATGGGTCAAAAATAAACAAATAGTTTGATTGAAAATGTATAGAACTCTGCAGTAAACTCTGGATTGTCTACAGCAGGTCATTTGATGTTAAGTTACTCACTTTCTAACACCTACCATTCAGACTGATCATGTCCATGTGTTGCTCTGTTCCAGGTGGTTTCTGGGGAGTTCAGTGAGGACAGCGAGTCCTACAGCTTCACTCTGCAGGCTGGAGACGAGCTGTCACTGATGGGGAAGGCCGAGCTTCTGTGTGCCACACCCCCGAAGGAAAAGACGGGACTGAGCGCGCTCCTGAGACGCCTGGGAAAAACTCCAAGAAGTAAGTACGGGAGGCTGTTGAGCTCAAAGTTTTAGGGTATCTGACAAAATTGTTTTACAAGCAGCTGAGGAGGAATTAGACCATAATCTCAGAATCCCAACTTTTTTCTCAGACTTTTGACTTTTATGTCAGAATTCAATTTTTTTTTCTTTGAATTTTGACTTTAATCTCAGAATTTTGACTTTTTTACTCAGAATGTTGCCATTAATCTGAATTTTTTGGAGGGTTTGGGGGAATGTGGACTCTTTTTCTCACAATTCAGACTTTTATCTCAGAATTCTGATGTTTGTTCCTCAAAATTCAGATTTTTCTTAGAATTCTGAGTTTTATCTCAGAGTTCTGAGGAACAAACATCAGAATTTTGTTTTAGTTGTGACTTTTTGGAATAGTATGACTCGTAGCAATGTACAAACATAAATATATTCAAAAAAGGTCCAAAAGTATTTCTAAATAGCTATCTGGACAAAGAAGTATACATACATTTAATACAGGATATTTGTTGGATGATTCCATTAAATATAGTATAAAAATACTTTTTTATATAAGTGTTTATTGAAGAATAGTAGAAGAGTGTGATAATTTAAAAAGTAAAGCAGCTAAAATGACTGATTCTTATGTTGTAAATCACTGTTTTTTGTGAATATATTTAAATGTACCATATACTCTGTATATGTCTTTACATTTCTTGATTTTTTTTATTGATTTGTTTGAAATTAAGAAAACATATAACTATTTTATGGATTTAATGCTAGTGACATTTCACCTCAAGCTAACTTCTGAAGTTTAAAAACTCAATTTGAAGAGTCAGAAACCTGATTGATGTAACTTTGTTTTTCTTTTATAAGAAAGATTAACTACTTGGTAAGAAAACAAAACAAAACTTCATGAGCAAACAGTTTTGCAATTTAAGAAAAACTGTTGTCAATAGAAATTGCAAAGAATTTGAGGATTTCATCATCTGCAGCACATAATATTATTAAAGGATTCAGAGAAACCAGGAGGATCTTTGTACACAAGGGACACGGATAAGAATCAATTTCTAATGGTAGTGATTTTTAGGCCCTCCGGCTGCGCTACATTAATAAAAAATGTTTAAACTCTGGCATGTGAGGAAAAAACACATCTATAAACGCAATCCAGAAAGGCCTCTGCCTCAACTTGCCTCTAGTTGGTCTACGACGGATTGAGGTGAAGCGGAAACTGCTTCGTAACCTGATGAATCTGTAATTCTTTTTGGAAATCAGGAACATTGCGAGCTGCAGGCTAAACCGCCTGAGAAAGAAAACATCTCACTTTAAAGCTGCACCAACAGCTCTCCAGGGCTTCCAGATTCTTAGAATGTTGTATAAAAACGCGCTGATGCAACGTATTGGTAAACATGTACGCGTGTTACTGATATTGAATTCCATTGACTTTTGTTTTTCATTCTAAATGTTTAATTTGTTTTATTTTTGAACGATTTGCAAATGATCAGTCTTTGGTTTTCTTGCAGCAACTTTATCTACAGTTTGCGTCAATGTTTGCAACACTGCAGAGCTGAATCTTTATAATTTAGATATCAAGAAACTACACTTTCAATGTTTTAAGCCTTTAACGTCCGTTATTGCAGTTTGTAGCAATTTAGAGTTTAGTTGTTTTAAAAAAACTTTAGATTCAGAGCGCTTTGCAGAAGTATTCACACCATTTTGGCATATAACAACCACAAACTTATGTGATAGAACAAAATGGAACAGCACTGAATTGCAAATCGGACAGAAAACAGATTTCAAAGTTTTATAAATGAAAATCTGAAAAGTGTGGCATGAACACTGTGGATTCATATTTTGTAGAATCACCTTTCAGAAACGATAACAGCAAACTGGTGACAAAATATGAGAAAGTTCAAGGGGTACGAATACTTTTTTAGGGCTTTTGATTAGGTTTTAGAAGTTATAAAAAGTCTTTAAATTGAATTAAAACGTCCAAAATATGTCAAGATTTTGCTATGTACTTTATATTTGTTTTGCATCTTCTATATACTTTTATTTTTTTCTGTAATCACCATTTCCTATTGTCTTGTTTTGGTGATGAAATTGCTATCAAAACATTTCAGTTATTGAATCCAAACCTGAGCAGTTTCAAAAACCTCCCAATTGTTTAGTCACACTGCACCGTTACCTAGCAACCCAAGCCGAGTTCCAACATGTTTGGTCAGCTGCTGGAAAAGACAAGTGTTTTGTTGTTTACTTACCATTCAGAAAACACTTAATGCATTATTGTTTATTGTGCAGAAGGTTCTACTTCTGCTTGTCAAAGATGTACGGTTGTAAAATCACATAATCTGTTTGCAGCCATTTTTATGTGCGAAGAATGATTTTGTGCAAAAAAGGTGATTTGTTTAGGCCATAAATATATCCTTACCTAAGCGTTAAAGCGTTATCAGGTTTTCACACCTCTCTCTGATTCTTCAGGTAAGACGCCCTGTCTGGTCTGTATGAACCACCGCACCAACCAGAGTGTCAGCCTGCCCTTCGGTTGCCGTGGACGCTTCTGCACGCGTTCACCCCTGGAGCAAGGCATGCTGGGAGGGGAGCACACAGTCCGCAGCATCATCGAGAGAGTCCGCCTCCCTGTGAATGTCTCGGTGCCTTCACGCCCACCGCGGAACCCCTACGACCGCCACGGCGTGCGCGAGGGCCACCGCTACAAGCTGCTGAACATCGTCAGCAAGACGGTGGTGCTCTGCTTGGTCCTCCGGCGGCAGGAAGTGTCTCCCTCGCACTTCCTGCTGTTGCGCTGCATGCCTCGCTTTAACGTGGCCGAGGCCTCCGTCCACACGGCGGCGCTGGAGAGCCTGCTGCTGAGGCACGCCTTCGACCCGGATGCCTATTCTCGGGCGGTTAGAGAGACGCGTCCGGAGCTGGAGTGCATGACGGAGGAGTGCGTGAGCCCCCGGCGGTCCCGGCTCTGCGTGTCGGGTCAGGACTCGCTGGCACCCTCGCTCCAGCGGCTCTCCATGTGCGGCTACGTGGGCGGGCTTTCTGAAAACTCTCTAGGGGCGAGGTTGGGCGAAGGACCCGGTGACGAAAGGGAGTATGTGACTCCCGATTGGACTGAGGACGAGTTGAGGACCAATGAGGAAATCCCTTATGAAGAACTCTGGACCAATCAGAATGCGGAGAGTTTGGGGAAAGAACCAAACCTCATTTCCTTCCACACGTCTTCCTCGTTGGACGGGTCTCTTGGTACCGTGGTGACCAGAGTGTCTACCCCGCCACCTATACCTCCAAAATCTGATGCTGTGAGTGTCTTCTGGGTTTCATCTGTCCTCAGCTGCATCCGGCTTTTAGAAGCTTGAATTATTCATATATAAGAGCTTCTGAAGCTCCTGAGACGCTTACAGACACAAACCGTTTCCAGGAAACTTTTCTCTTAACAGAATCTTAGAAAACTCAATTCATACAGATTTGACAATTAAAAGGAAAACAGCTGCAGGTTAGGACAATTGGTTTAATAAATGGTTTGGTTTTCTGATTGATTCTCAGTTTTACTGAATGTTTTATGAAAGTTAAATTCAGTTTTAAGATCCTAAAAATGAACCAACAACTCAAGCAGTCAGATAGTTTTCAATATCTAGTTTCATAAACCAAACGAAACT
Organism: Xiphophorus maculatus; assembly: GCF_002775205.1. Lineage (NCBI taxonomy): Eukaryota > Metazoa > Chordata > Actinopteri > Cyprinodontiformes > Poeciliidae > Xiphophorus > Xiphophorus maculatus. The sequence goes on from NC_036457.1 coordinate 375,908, forward strand.
TTTTTTTCTTCCAGTGGACAAAATGTAAGTCGATTTATTAGAAATAAAAACATATATAATCTATATACAGTTTATCCTGTAGGTCAAAGCTGTCCCTCTACATTCATGTAGAAAACTAGATTATCATTTACTAAACTTCTGTCTTTCTCTGTGTGGGTGAAGACATCTGCTTAGCAACTAAATTACAGCCTCTCCAACAGTCTTCTTCATTCCCTGATATTTAGCCTGCCAGAACAATGGGCTTGCGTGTGTGTGTGTGTGTGTGTGTGTGTGTGTGTGTGTGTGTGTGTGTGTGTGTGTGTGTGTGTGTGTGTGTGTGTGTGTGTGTGTGTGTGTGTGTGTGTGTGTGTGTGTGTGTGTGTGTGTGTGTGTGTGTGTGTGTGTGAATCACGTTTTTATATTCTCATGGGGACCTATTTCTGTCTGTGGGTTTGTGGGGACCACTGCTTTTTGTGGGGACATTTCTTGGGGGAAATGTTTTGGGGTTAGGGGTTAGGTATGTGAGGATTAGAGTATGGGGTAGGGTAAAGGCTAGACATGTAATGGTAGGGGTAGAAAATGAATGGAAGTCAATGTGAAGTCCCCACAAGACACAAAAACACGACTGTGTGTGTGTGTAGTAGAGTTTGTTTGAGGTGTAAAGGTCACCAAGTTTGACATTTACCAAGTCGAACACACACAGTTAGAAGTGTTGGGCGTTCACTTTTTTCCCTGATGCATGTGTGTTATACTGTGTGTGTGTGTGTGTGTGTGTAGGTGAGGGAGGAGTGCCGCTACTTGCTCGCCCCTCCGGTGCCGCCTCGCTGCTCTAAAGAAGGCTCCGTCTCCAGTCCGACCCCCAGCCCGCCGGTTCCGCCTCGCTTCCCCAAAACCTCCACCTCCCCGAGGCCAAACCTCTCCTTCTATTCCTCCGGACTGCAGGACAGGTGCAGTAAAACCTGCGTTCAACAAGTGCTGGAAATGCTTACATTTATATTCAGCATTTTCAAGGTTTAAGTATTTGATTTCTGTGTTAAGTTCTTGAAAGTACTTGATTTCCAAACACAGTTTTGTAATAAAGTGTAAAATAAATGTATCAGCTCTTTGGTTACCTAGCAACTCACTCATTCTTTGGTTACCTAGCAACGACCTGTTGAGTAACTGGAACAGCAGCAGTTTAAGGTTTTGCCACTGTGCCTCATAACTGCTCAAAAATAACAAGTAAACAAAACAATAACGTGAAGTGAAAACTGTGAAAAAAAGAGGAAACACAATATTTCAGATTTTAGATTTTAAAAAAATATCAACTGACATGAAACACTAATATCACGATATGTCCAGCTATGATTTTAATAAACTTTATATTTTTTAAACTTCAGTGTTTGTGTAGATAAGGCTCTGGTCATTGAAACAAATTAGATCTTGTAGTGCATTTAACTGAAAAGGTTTAAATGATTGTTTTGGAAAAGTCCCTTAAGCCTACCCTCTTAATTGATTTTTCTTGGATGCAAAAAGTTTAATCTTGTAACTAACAGATCGATTTTAATGATGAAGAATGCGTAAGTTAGAACACATTAATCCCTGATGGAAAAGAGTTTAGAAAGCATCACAGAATTAAAATATTCTACTGAAGTCATGGTATTTGTTGGTTTTGTTGTTCCTTTTTGAGAAATTAGCCTTTTTACTACTAAATCACATTTTATAATAGCTCATTTTTTTGTTATTTAATAAAAACGAAACTTTTTTGTTTCCAATTTGCTCCAAATATAAGGCTTAAGATTTGTTGGTATATGTGTTTGTTTCCCAGCTGCTCCCCCTCTCCGGACGCCACCCTCTACTGCTACCCATGTTCCTGGGCCGACTGTCCCGCTCCTAACCCGGCCAGTCCGGACCCGGCCTCCACCGCCCCTGCAGAAAACACATCCAGCTCTCAGCCTGCGCAGGCCACCTGGGCGGAGCCCTGGGTGGAGTCCTTCACATCCCCCACACCCCGACTCCGGCCGCCGCCCCCACAGAGCCGATTCGCACCGTTTGGCGCGTTGAACCCCTTCAACCGCCAGTCGCCTTGCCCATCACCCGAACCCGTGACAAATGATTCCTCCAGAGGCGCGGAAGGCGGCGGGACATCATCGAGTGCTGCTGATGGGTCCCCCTCTCCTCCTGACCCCACCTGGAGGCCACCCAGTGACCTTTCTGCTCTGTCACTGGAGGAGGTGTCAGCGTGCCTGCGGTTCATCGGCCTGCCGGAGGCGGCGGTGGCCGTCTTCCAGAGGGAGCGGATCGACGGCAGCCTTTTGGTGCAACTGACTGAAGACATTCTATCACACGACTTCCACCTGAGCCGCCTCCATGTGACCAAAATCACCCAGTTCATCCAAGGCTGGAGGCCCAAAATCTAACCCTACCACCCGAGTAATGTGCCTGATGGCGACTCAGCCGTCCTGAATGTGCCTTCCACTGTGACCCACTGGCTGCTGAGCCCCTAATGAAACCACGCCCCCCTGTGGCTAAACTGCAGAACTGATTCTTCACTCTAACTGCAGATTTTAATTTGATTTTTCTCTGAATTTCAGACTGGAAGTAGTTTACTAACATTGGCTCCAGGTGAGAATTGAATAGACAAAAATTCCCGCTTTAGTTTTTATTTTAATTTTCGACAGAACAGCCTTTAGACACCAGGCGGAGTTCAGGGGCCATGAAACAGGAAAAAAAAACATTTTATTTGAAGTGGGTGTGCATAAGACTGACATGTTGCAGTCATAAACATGAAATACGCGTCATGAATGTGCAAGACTGTTGTCCTTAAGTGTCACTCAGTAAACAATGACATTTTTAATGAAAAGTCACATAAAAAGTGTCACTTTTATTGTAAAGTTTCATTAAACGTTGTAAATAGTGACACTTTTAATGTGACTTTTCATTGAAAGAATCATTATTTCCAACTTTTAAAGCAACTTTGCACTAAAAGTGACACTTTCATTGTGACTTTGCATTAAAAGACACTCTTAATGCAGTTTTGCAGAAAACGTGACACTTCGATTGCAACTTTGCATTAAAGGTGTCTCTATTTACAACTTTTAATGAAACTTTGCATTAAAGTTGTCTCTTTAAATGCACTTTTGGATTAATAGTTACTCTTTTCACACGACTTTGTATTAATAAATGTCATTATTTACCGAATGACACTTGCTGACAACAACCCTTCAAACACAGTGTTCCCAAAAAACCATTGAAAATTCAAAAATGCTTTTTTGACCCCAAAGGAAAATTAAATGTTGTTTTAACTCATGTTAATTCAACATTATTCAGAGTTCTTGTAAATGTGGGCAGGAAGGATCTCCTGTAGCAGTATGTGTCACGGTGAATTTGAGGAAGCTTCTGACTGAAGATGCTCTGTTTTTCAATGACATTTTCAATATCTTGGAAGAAGGCAAAAATTATTTTGACTTTTTTTTGTAATTTCTAGTTATTATTATTATCATTGTTATGATAGGTACTCAATGAGTTTTGGTTGATTAAACCTAAACTTATGACCAGTAGGACGAGTAAAACTGAAAATATCCTTCAAACTGGTTTCCCTTGAGCTTCTGTGGGATACAACTGGAATGAATGGGGGAGCTTAGGAGCTAAAAAAACAACAACAGCTAGTTAAACTAAATGAATACAATAAAAACAAATACAACGTGTTGTTAACTCTATAAGTAAAAAATTGGGGTTAAATGTTCAGCCATGAGTGTCTGGGCTTTTCTGTGCTTCACTGCATTGGCACTGCGGGGAATCACAGCATAACATTATCGATAATTTTAGTTACATTAATTTGCTTCAATGACACATTAATCTGTTTTTAGTTTCCCCAAACCTGAGAAATTAGTTTTTATGATATACCTCAAATTTCTTGTTCTGTTATGCTTTATTTACCCAAATAAATGTAACTACAATTAAATCTCTCTTTGTCATTATTTCACAACATTTAGAACTTAAATTAGAACAACTTAAAGTCCCAGTAAAAGTAGACAGATTGCAGATTTCTGGCTGATCACCGATCTTTAAAAAACCTAACCTGCTAACTTATTAGATAGTTTAAAGTTTAAAGATCTTAATTCGATTCTGTGAAGATTTTTTTAACCATAATTATTGATTCAGTTCAACAAATAATTGCCCTACTAATCCAGATGTATCAAATTTGTAGATATATATACATATATGTGTAAAAACAAAGACTTATTTTCTATTTATAGAATAATAAAATGGCCAGATGTGTCTGGACAACTATGAAGGTGCAATTTCTGTTTTTCTATACTTGATTGTCTATGATTGTATTGTTGCGGCATTATGTCAGTTATATTTCACTATAAAAAAAGTTTATGTTCCCTAAACTCAGTGGTCTATAGACGAATGAAAAAGCTGCTTATTGATGTTTTTGAAATCTGCTCCTTGTGTTACTTTACAGACTGAAGTAAATCAGACGAACGATGCAGAAATAAATGAGTGATGTGCGAAATAAAACAAAACTAAATGAGTTTTGATATGTTTTAGCTGAGCTGAAATCATCAACATGCAGTTTGTAAACGATGAAAACAGTCACTCAGTGGTTAAGTCACTATGCTGATAATGACAAAATTTAGACAAAATGTAATTATTAAATAGTGAAGCATTTGTTGTCTGAGGGTTGGGGTGGGGTGGGGAGGCACCAGCACCCCTCCCGATCTCACTAGGGACAAGGGTGTTAGAATATGGATGGATGGATGATCTTGTGTTTTTGCAGTAAGACATAAAAGTCACAATTCATTTGAACACAGAGGAGTTCCACATACTGTACATTGCATGTCTTGGCAAGCTATTGTAAATAAAGAGAACAGACAAAACATAAAGTATCTAGATTAGGGCACTGGATGAAAGTTCAAGATTGGATTTAAATGGACAAATAATCAGTATAAAAATATAAAATTACTACTCCTGATTTTAATTTTAGATCTATTCAGATAAATAATCCCAACAGGACTGCAAACTGAGTTTTAAAATGATGAAAACCATGAGAGATCTCAAAATGCAAATGGAAATGTTGGAAATTTCAACACTTTTCAATCTGTTATAAATAAAAGTAGCTGTTTTTTAAAATGTTCTCCGTACTTATTACCTTATAATAGATCCTGTTCATTTCACTTCAAGATACTTTACTCCAAAACGAATCTACAAAACCTTTACAGCTTTCAGTGTTCCAGTACAACAGGCTATTTCAAGATTATTTAATTCTGGATCATAACATTTGTTCAATCTTGGATTTTGTGCAATCAGGAAAAGTCCAGTGCAACATTTGTGACATTAAACTATCCTTCTTCTCTGCAGGCATCACCCAGAGGAACTTTGAAGAAATGAACTCAACAGGTCCAGAAAAACAAATAAAATAGTATCATGAGAGTTGCATACTTGTGTCACTGTTGCCCAGAAGAAGACCACAGAAAGGCAGCACTGTTTTTCTTAAGTGAAGCTATAAAGAAATGCCACTGATACAGTAGAACATACCCAGAGGGCGGTCCAGCTGGCACATGTCTCCCTTCTCCAATATTTAAATCTGATATCAGCCAAAATGATTGTCTTGACCTTAATATACTCAAGTGTAACCCAGTAGCCACTAGCACAAGACTGTGGAGCTTTTTGAGCCTTTATGTGCATCACTAATTAATATGGATGTGTGTCTGTATACCATTTAAAGCAGTCTCTGTGTGCCACCTGCTCCAGGCAGCAGCACAACCAAGACTTCTGCGCTTCCCACCATTCATTTATGTTTATTTATTTATTTGCTGCCTTTTCTACTAACAACTTGTTGTAAAGTCAGAACTTAAGGCCAAATCTTTAGCCACACAAGCAGATTTGATTATATTGTACCTTGAGGTCTGTTCCCAAGAAAGAGCCATGAGTTGTAAAGAGAAAAAGGGATGAGACATTTCCCCTGATTATCTGACCTTCCAGTCAGATATGCAACATCTCATTGTTCTTTTAGGACTAAAAAAAGAAATAAGACTTTATTCACTAGTTCAAAATGTAGCTAAACCAGCATAGGTTAACAATTTCATCATAATTCAGATTTATTCTTTCGGACTTTCTATTTCAACATGAATAATGTCTCATTTTCCCTCTATAGAGGCAAATACAGTTCAAGAAATTGTTAAACAAAGGAAAACCATACCAGTATAAGAATAAATATACTGGTATACTGGTGTAAAGAATAAAGTATAAGAAAAAATACTAAAACAAAATAAAGAAAAATTGACATTAAAACTTGAAAATGCATCTAAAAGGGTGCTTGTTAAATTATTCAAATAACTTATTTTACTTATTAAGATTGCTTTGGTTAGAACAATCACACAACTTTCAACTATACACAAAAAAGACATAAGCAAATTATATTTAAAAAATATTATTATTTCTTATAACCATAATAGTTCATGAATCGATACGGGCCATTAGAATAAACATTTTCAGACCATAAGTTGTCATGGTGATGATTTCTTCTGTGAGGAGATTGTAAAATATATGTTTTTAATATTTAAAACAGTGATCCCTGTATTCTCCGTTTGATGACTTAGATTTAAATAAAACTGTCGTAATTACTAATAAATTATCTGGCACGATCGATTGTAACGTTAAAAGGCAAACGTAAACATACATGTATAAAACTTGCTATGTTATCCATTTGCCATGCACTTTATTTAATGATGTTGATTTAATTAAAATGATAAAATTATATTGGTTTAGTGACAGAAAGCAATAAAAAACTGCTGATATAACAATGTGTACGCGTAAAATAAAACTTTAGCCATTGGGGGTGCGAGAGCGTAATTGTTTCTTGCAGCAGACTGAAGAAGGATCTTGAGTCAACTTGACAATTGCCTGAACTAAAACATTAAGTTTTCAACTGTAGTTTCAATAAAATGCTGACAATAATCCACAAATATACGTTAAATATTTTATATAAGTATGGAATATTGGTCTTTAACGTATGCCTTACGTTTTATTCATTTTTTTTCGTTTATTCATTACCGGCATTTATTACAGGCGCCGTAGTTATTTTGGGTACTTTACAGCGGTTGTTGTAGTCCTGTGCAGTCTGTCATTCAACAGGGAAGCCGTGGAGGCAAAGAAGCAGCACAACTAAAGGTAAGATGAAACGTCGTCCAGGCTGTTATTAAAAACATTAAAACATGAAATATGTTTTATTTATGCAGAAAGGATGTCTAAAGTCTTAACCAGCATTACAGTTTTAAAGCTAACAGTCAGCTAGCTTCGCTCTGACGTTAGCTTGCATAGCTTCATCTAATTTTGCCATAAACGGCTTCCCTGATGACGTCTTGTTGGCATTTAAATGCTATTAAAAGTAATGAAACGTCTCTTTGGAGTTTTTAGAGAAATGACACAGTTTGAGGCAATTATAGTTGTTTTTTTGTCTCTGTCATTCTGTAGGAGAGGAATGTAGGTGAAAGGTCGCTGTAGCAGGAGGTTGGGCAAGGGTGACCCAACAATACATCAAACTGACGCACATAATAATTCATATTAAGTAAATTCAAGGAGTAGTTAGAAAAATAAATAACACTTAATATTAAAGATTAGTTTGTTGGAAATTAGCGTACGATAATGGTGTACTTTTAGGCTTTTTCAGCATTTCTAGATGTCTACCTAAATTTCTTAGGCTATTTATATGGCAGTATAAATGATCAAATATTTATTACCGCGAAGGGAAAACTAAAATTTGAGACCAAGAAGAGTTTTATTTAGAAATTTAGGGCATGGTCTCATCTCAAGTACAGTGAAATTGACCTTTTGCCTACAAAAGTATCTTAATATCACTTGAATGTGTCGATCCGTCATTCAGAAAAAAGGCGTCTTTAGAGTTATTTGAAATTTCCGGAAGATTGTATAAATATTAAATGAAAAAAAAATTATAAACGTTTTAAACGATGAAAAAGCATAAAATATAGTTTAAGTGTTTTTCAGTCCTGAATTATTGTGGAAAAAAGGAAAAACATGATTATTGTTTAAAGTTTCGTTTGTTCTTGCACCATGCTTTCTGCCTATCCATCCATTTTTTCTTTCTTATTGTGAATTTTGTCGATTTCACATTTAAAGCATGATTACAATAGAGAAATATTCCATAATTCATAATAGACTCTTGTATTTATACCTAAAAATTTATATTTTTTACCAGAAAATTGCAACTTACTAAAATAACATTGCTTACAGTTTTATTATTATTTTAATTAAAGGCTTCTATGTTTATGTTTTATTTTTGTTTTAAAATTTCAGGCTAAAATTCAAAGTAGATAATTTTTTCTCCAGTCTGTAACATTATGGCCTCCATGTTGCTGAACACGATGCGGACCGGCGCCGTCGGACCGTCCTGGGCCGTGCGATCTGGTAAGTTCTTCTTTTATTTTGTAACAGTTTAAATTTATGAAAATAACTTCCAGCAATCAGTAAAACAGCAGCACTTCTTACCATGTTATTTCTGTATAACTCTTACTGTTTTTATCTGCAATAATAATAATAATGATAGTAATAATCATAATTTTAAGTCAATGTTGTTGTTTTTTCTTACAGTTGCACGCTCCCTCAGTACAACAACACAGCTCAAGGCTCAAGGTAACAAATACTACTATAAATACTACGCATTTCATTCTACATTAAAAGTATCATTTTATATTGTATAAACCTGCATAATTTTATTAAACAATCTAAGTTCAGTATTTTGATTACAAATGAAGGATTAAAAGGGGATTGAGTTCTTCCCCACTGTTTTGCAGAGTGTATATTTATGCTAATTATCATCATGGAAATGAACCTTTTAAGTATTTAAGTTGCACTGCATTTGTAAAACAATGTATCTACTGTAACAAAACATGACAGGTTCCCATTAAGATAATGGAGATACGTCGATCACTGTTTGCATTGATAAAATTGTTGTTATTCTTCTCAGTACAAACTGAAAGCAAAAAGACGCTGGCTCGACCCGGGGTGAAGAACATCGTTCTGGTTGAAGGAGTTCGAACCCCTTTCCTCTTGTCTGGAACTACGTACGTTTGTTTTGTTTTTAGAAACTGAGTTTGTGTTTCCATAGTTTGTTGATTCTGTTATAAAATGTCTCCTTCATCGTTGGTGACAGGTATGCTGATTTAATGCCCCACGACCTGGCCAGAGCAGCTCTTCAGTAAGTTTGTGCTTCTGTTTTCGAGTTGACTTTAAGCCAAAAACGTAGCTGAGAAAAACAAAACGTTGTTCAGAATCATAGTTTGAAAAGTGAAAATAAGGACCAGATATAAGCTGTGCGCAAACTAGTCATAGTTTGTGTAGAAAATAAAAATCTGGGTAAAATAAAGATTTGAAACTTGTGAATAAATTTAATACTTTTAAGAAACGTTTAATTCATGATTTCAGATGAATTCACATGAACTCCTTTTATTCTTACATTACATTAATGTAAGGAGCTTTAAGCATGCATCCACATTTAATTTGGATGCATAAGGAATACTTTCAAATTCTTTAAATCCAGTTGTAACAGCACCATCAGGTAATAGGTTTCACACACAAAAGTATTAAAAACAATATATATATAAAATTAGCAATAACCAAGACTACAAGAAAAAACACTGCAGATATTAAAATAAAAATATTGTACTCAAAATTAGACAAAAAACTTGGTGTTAGGGACTTTAGGTGTTGGAAATCTGCTGTAAAATCATTTTTTAAAGTGTTTACTTCCAGTCTTCCTTGTATTTCTCTTTAATTCTCTGCTTGTGTTTTTCTAGGGGTTTACTGAACAGGACAGGAATACCTAAGGATGCTGTGGATTACCTCATATATGGGACGGTCATCCAGGAGGTTAAGACCAGCAACGTGGCCCGGGAGGTATAAACACACACACACACACACACACACACACACACACACACACACACACACACACACACACACACACACACCTACTGAATCAGTGTGATCTGGATCTGAAGTTTTTCAGAATGACCTTGTCGTTGTTTTCCAGGCGGCGCTGGGGGCCGGCTTCTCTGACAAGATTCCCGCTCACACCGTCACCATGGCCTGCATCTCCTCCAACCAGGCGATGACCTCAGGTAACCTCAGCTCTTTATCAAAGCTGCCTGCTTCCTAGGCATTTTGGCTGTATTGATGGGAAAATTCATATTTTGCACGTTTTTGTACTACATTTGGATTTCTACTGCTTCTATAAACCACCCAGTTGTTTATTTGGAAATAAGTTCATGTTTTTTGGTGTGTGGGAAATTAGCCGTTTCAAAAACCTTCAGAATGTTACAAATCCAGCTAGCACTGCGCTGTTACCTAACAACCCCAGTGAACACAAGGCCGTCACCTAGCAACCCAAGCGGAGCTCCAGCACGTTTGGTCAGCTGGTTTTACCGCTTTATGCGCTGTACAATGTCTGCACGAAAAGACAAGTGCTTTGTTTGTTGATTTACCATTCAGAATCCATTTACTGCATTCTTGTTGAATGTGCAGGAGGCTCCAGTTCTGCTTTTCAAAGTTGAACGGTTGTATAATTGCGTGTCTGTCTGCAGCCATTGTCGCGTGCGAGTGTGAACGTTGAGTTGGGGGTTTGTGGCCAGCAGCAGATCATTTGGATCTAAAATAGCTAAAAACTAAAATCTCATTATCTAAGAATAATTTTGTGCCAAAACATATAATGAACATGTTTTGTATAAACCGTAGGCCTACTCTAATCTTTTCAAGGAAGCACAGTAGTTCACCGTTAATGTTCTCTCTTTTTATCTCCTAAGCCGTTGGAATGATTGCAGCAGGCCAGTGTGACGCCATCGTGGCCGGCGGCGTAGAGTTCATGTCCGACGTTCCGATCCGTCACAGCCGAAAGATGAGGAAGACCATGCTGTCCCTCAACAAGGCCAAAAGCGTCGGCCAGAGGCTCGGCCTGCTGGCCAGCATCCGGCTGGCACATCTGGCTCCAGAGGTCGGCATCGTTGTTTTTTTTTTTTCCTTTTCTTTTGTGTGTAACATGATACGAACTTTGTTGAATGTGTGTGGTCAGCTCCCTGCTGTCGCCGAGTTCTCCACAGCGGAGACGATGGGCCACAGCGCAGACCGTCTGGCCGCGGCGTTCGGGGTCACCAGGCAGGAGCAGGACGAGTTTGCGCTGCGGTCGCACACACTGGCCAAGAAGGCTCAGGACCAGGGGCTGCTGGAGGACGTGATTTCCTTTAAAGTTCCCGGTAAATCCTCATCCTGTCATTATCTAACAACACACATTCAAACTTTAATCTTATTTCACATTTCTATGATTATTTCTAAGTATATATTCTTAGGTATGTTGTTGCAACTCTCGCATTTCTGTCATTGTTTAATAGATATTTTTGGAGTTACTAAATCTATAGATGTTCTTTATGGATTTAATATAAAATAAATATTTCTTGAAAAAAATCTGTGACTAAGAAAATGTGTCTGGAATTTTATAAAAACAAACAGAAAATTTTTAGATTATAATCCGGAAAAGTATGGCGTTTAACCCTCTGAGCCCTAAGTTTCAAATCTCTGCCTGGATATTTTTCCTTATTTTAATTGTGTGCAGTTCTTTAAATGTCCTGTGAATAAATATATTTGCCCATTTATCCATAACAACTGGAACTTTCAATATCTAGCAATTATTTTAGCAATTTACCGTCCATTAAGAGAGTGTTTCATCAGATTAAACAGAAGTAAAACATGCTCCCTGAAACGGCGGGAGTGAAATTACCGTAATAACTCGATATTGACTGTAAAGTGCAATGTCTCCAATTTCAGACGCCGTTGGAGTTTTTCAGATAGCGCAAAGTATCGCAGAGTTACGGTACTGGAAATTTGGCCGTGTCGTCGCCGACACGTTCCGCCTAGAAGGGTTAAGATAGAAAATGTGTCGGAGTCTGTTTACTTTAGCCACAAAATCTGAGATGGATTTCAGCTAAAATGACATGTATAATAAATCCTAACAGCTTAAATAAACTGATCCAACATGTTTTTGGTTTCAGGTCGGGATATCGTCTCAAAGGACAACGGCATCCGTCCGTCTTCCATGGAGCAAATGTCCAAACTAAAACCTGCCTTCGTCAAGCCGCATGGCACGGTCACTGCTGCCAACTCGTCTTTCCTGGTGAACTTTAGCTTTTACTGTTCTATCTGGATAAACATACTAACTCTAAATTCATTTGAGCGCAACATTTTCTTCAAAAAAAACCCAACATGTTTTATTTTAGTTGAAGTCATTTTGACAAACATCTCCAGCTTGAATTTTGTGGATCCTTGTTTTTGTGTGTTTTCTCAGACTGACGGCGCCTCTGCTGTTCTCATCATGTCTGAGGAGAAAGCTTTGTCCATGGGGTTCAAGCCCAAAGCCTACCTCAGGTATCTGGACTTTCTCAGTTTTATTTTCACCTCTGCTTCGACCTCAGGTGCGCTCATCTGTGTGATGTTTTCACGTTGACAGAGACTTTGTCTATGTGTCCCAGGACCCCAAAGATCAGCTGCTTTTGGGGTAAATTTATTCCAGAAACATCCTAAAAATCTTGTCCTATTCCAAACTGCAAGTTAATAAAATGTTCTAGTATTTGTTTCCTCTGATCTGTTTCATTTTCTTTTTCAGGCCGACTTACGCTACACCTAAAGTCCTGGAACGGGCCGGCCTGTCGTTGTCCGACATCGATGTGTTTGAGTTTCACGAAGCATTCGCTGTAAGTCCTCACAGTCAGCTGTCTTAGAAATAAATCACTTGTTTCTGTCATGATGTTGTGTTTTTGTATGTTTTGTAGGGTCAGATTATGGCAAATCTGAAGGCGATGGATTCTGATTGGTTTGCTCAGACATACATGGGCAGGAAAGCAAAGGTAATGATTATTAGTAATCAATCTATGATCTATGCTGATCAGCTGAACTATTTTTGTTAGGAAAAGTTTGAAGTTTAGGTTGGTAGTTCTGTAATCACCCATAGGAATTGTGGTCTCATGAATATGAACTTTAAAGCTGCGGTATGTAAATTTTATTTTAAAAAAATGATACTTACATGTTTATTTGTGTGGTATGAGACAGATAATCCGTGAAGAGATTGCTCTTACCCATCACTTCCCTGAGCTACTATTGCCGTCAGTAGAAATGCCGACCAAAATCAACCAATCAGAGTCAAGAGGCGGGTTGCACTGCTGTCAATCACTCTCATGTACTCGATGCTAAATGTGCTACTGGAGGAGAAATGACTTTCGGTTACAGGAAAACCGTTTATCTGTCGTCATCGGTGGCTATGCTAACTAGCCCTAGTGTTCATGACAAGCTATGCTAACTGCAGCTTAGCAGAGAGCAAAGGTGATTGACAGCACTAAGGCCCGCCTCCTGGCTCTGATTGGTGTAAAAAGATTTATTTTTTTATAAAAGTTGCATACAGCAGCTTTATCTTTGAACGTTTATGCCTATCGCAGTAAGCAATGAATGATTTAATCACATGATAATCTTTTCTCTTTTTACTTTTGAATGACAAAAGTTTTCGGTCAGACTTCATAATTCATTTTATTTGTCGTTTCTGCTGGTTTGTTTATTCATTTTGCATATTTAAAATGTCTTACATTTCCAGTGTTGAATATTAAATAGAATTTAAAGTTTATTAATGTTGAGAATTTGTTCTTGCGTTGTTAAAACATTATTGTCGTTTATGACAAAAACTTATCATGCTGCAAAATCTGTTATTGTGACAGTCCTAGTTATGTTGGTCTGATATTAATGTGCCTTTCAAAAGTATTCACTTCTTGAAATATTCTAATATTTTGATTGTGTATCATTATGTGCTTCTTTCTGCTGGTTTATCACATAAAATCCCATTAAATGTCATTGGTGTTTATATCTATAATGTGATAAATTGTGGAAACATTTCACTGGTGCTTTACCCTTGACCTTTGACCCTGTTATCTGTGCAGGTTGGGACTCCACCGTTGGATAAGTTCAACCTGTGGGGCGGCTCTCTGTCTCTGGGCCACCCGTTCGGTGCCACAGGCTGCAGGCTGGTGACCACCGTGGCTCATCGGCTGAAGAAGGAGGGCGGACAGTACGGCATGGTGGCCGCCTGCGCTGCAGGAGGACAGGTAGCTTCTTCTTTTAACCTTAAAAACCAGCAAAAATAAAAACAGCACAACAAATATTTAATTTTTTGTAATTTGTCCATCTTCCAGGGTCATGCCATGGTGATTGAGGCCTATCCCCAGTAACCCATGATCCCTAATTAGATCTTAATTCTCATCATGTCTGCTGCCAACATACTTGCTAACATGATCAACCAAGTGAACGTTCAAGCACCACTTTGCCTTGATCGGACAGGTTGAATAAGCGATGCGAATGTGTTTGAGGGCTCGTTTGTAAATTAATTTTAGCTTGGAGGCTGTTAAATTATAGCAGAATGCTGATGAGGAATGTTTGCTCTGTTTCCTGGTGTCTTCTCAGCATTTTCTCTGAGTTGAATGTAACATAGCAAAGTTTAACCCCGCTCAGAGGAAGTAAGGTGATCCTAATGTTTGTATATGCTGTACTATGTTTTTTCATACAGACTGTTGGAATTAAATGGTGTGATGAAACTTAAATGATTCTGTGTTTCTTCATATTTTGCTTTTAACACAACTGCAGTGTTAATGATGCAAATCAGTCCTTTTTTACCTGTTCACTTTCACATGTCTTCACATGTTGACACAAGCTGTATGAAGATAAAATAAAGTTTTTATCATCTTTGTGTTGATATTTCTAAAAAAAAAACACAATGTTTTTGTTAGATTTTATTTTTTAAATATATTCAAAAAATTTTAATTAAAAACAAACTAAAATTTGACCAATAGTGGAGTTTCTCAAATTTAGATAGAAATATTTTGTTATTATAATATAAAGCAAACTTTCTACCTATCAGAAACGTCATGTCAAACATGTTTGCAACAGTTTGTTGCTTTGGAACATAAAAATCTTTCTTAGAATAAAAACTGCATGCAAAAACTTAAAGTGTGAAAAATATTTCTTTTCCCTAGATTTCTGTTGTGCACAATCTAATGTTTAATTTTTTTTATCTCTTGAATTTCTTGCAATTTTAAATATTTTCTAAAATGTACTTCCAGAAAATAATTTTGTAATTAAAAAACTGAAGTTGTTTAATAGATTATTCTGCAAATAAATAACAAGATCTTTAAAAAAATACCTGCGTTTGACCACTTTAAAGCAAAATCAATAAATTATAACTTGCATATTATATTGATCAGCTCAAATTTCAAGATGTTCTTTATAAGTAGTTTTTAACAAATGGTGAAGTTCATAATTGTAATTTAATGTATAATTTATTAATTTACCGTCTGGATTTGGGGGAATATTTCTTAAACATTCAATAAAATTGAGGCCGTATGTTTTCCGCTTTAGTTTCTCGGTAATTTTAGCAGCAAAAGTTTCTTTCTGTCCCATTATTACAGCTGAATTGATATAAAACTCGCCTAAAATTGATGCTGCGTCAGGAAATGTCGGTGCCACTGCTGCACATATAAAAGTTAAAGGAACAAGTTTCACACTTTCCCCAAATTAGATATGAGCTGGCAAAGTAGTTTTGATGTTTATGTTCAAAATCTTTCTTTTTTCTGCTCTAGTTTTTCTTTAGAAAGTCACATTCTGACTTTTTTTTAGTGTTCAAAGACAGACAGAAAGCATTGATGCACGGACAACTTCAAGCGGTGTTGATGGTCTATGTTTTATTCAGCAGAAACAGGAAGTATTGTGAGGAAAAGATCAATGTATAGAAAGCTTTGTGTTGAGGATGAAAACAGAATTTAGGCAGAAGGGGTGTGGAGCTCCTTAAAGAAGCCTCTTAAAAGTCTTAACACACTTCAAAATTTGCATTTCTCAAAATTGTTGTTTTTTTTTATTATTCACATGCATATTTTTCAACTTGCATCGATGTGTCAGCAGTAAACCTCGCGCTTAATTGATTGTGAAAAACGCTGCTGCTCCTGACGAGCCGCCTGATGTTAATGAGGAGGTAAAGAGGGATGCTCGGGCTTCCTGGTGATTTTAAAAGCGACATGAATATGGAAAACTGGGAGGGAGGGAGAGAGAGAGAGAGAGAGACTGGCAGACGACTTAAAAAGTTCATCCTGCACCTGCATGGCGTCCTTCTGATATTTGACTGGGAAAAGCCCAACTTTCACAGCTGCTAAAAGGTTTGTCTAATTGACAGCGGATGGGCAAATTTATATCAACACATTGCCGCAACGTTGCTTTGGTGTGTGCCAACCCCTCAGCGCTCACCGGGGAACCTGCGCTCGGCACACACACCTCTCAGGTTGGGGGGCTTGTTAACATAACTTCAGTCAGACGCTTCCGTTTAAAATGTATTTAAAGATTTAATTCTTCCAGTTTAAGAAATCCCCGACTCTAGCGAGAGGCGCTGATTAATGCAGCCGCGGCTGTCACAGGCTACAGGCGGAGGGAATATAAAAAACTCAATGTTTTACTGCCAAGGCAAAACGGAGCTCAAATGTAAATAGCAGGGAGATCGACAGAGAGGGATTTTTTTTTTTTTTTTTTTTTTTTTTGTGTTTATAACGCTTCAAAACCCGCCTCAACCCTGCGAGACACCGGAGACACGCAGACACACACCGACGTTAGCGAGCCGCCTCGCTGCCTCAGCGGGGCTTTGATCAGACGGAACCTTTTATGGGGAATGACTAGTGAATGCACCCGCTGCTGTCACTACAAATCTGGCTCACGGAGAGAGAGAGGACGCGGGGAGGGAGGCGGGGAGGCGGGGAGGGAGGCTGCGTGTTCCGCGCGGTGATGGGAGGCAGGGAGGCGGAGTGCAGCGGTGACTTTCATCTCGTCCTCGCCGGCTCACGCAGGGCGGCACCTGCTGAAAGCTGCACTTAACTTCCTCCACCTGTGTGTGTGTGTGTGTGTGTGTGTGTGTGTGTGTGTGTGTGTGTGTGTGTGTGTGTGTGTGTGCGCGTGTGTGTGTGTGTGTTGAACAAGTTGTTATGCAGAGCCGTACTGTACCCGGGTGTCAAACTCATTTTCATTTTGGGCCATGTCAAAAATCTGAATATTGTAATTAAGTTGTTAAAATATCAACATAACAGTTGTTAGTTGCAGCATTGAAGAAGTGTTTGTTAAAATTAAATAATATTGCACATCTTTTCCAGGATTTCGTGATTGTTTTTGGGTTTTTTAATAAATATTTGTAAGGACTTTTTAGCTAATGCAGAGGCGGTCCCAGCCTGTTTGGCGCCCTGGGCGAACTGGGGCTGAAGGGGGGCAAATGTATGATGTTAAATGTGACTTTTTATTAATCGCCGTATTGATCAAGGACTATAAGTTGACAACAAATAAGGCAGCAGTAACTTAAAACCAATTTTGAGAGAAATTTGCAGTACAAATCAGAATAAAATGTCTGTTGATTTTGTGTGAATTTTGCAAACTTGTGCGAAACTGGAGGGATTTATTGATGTAATAAATAATACAAATAAATAGTTTTTTTTGTTTCATTGAAGAAGTGTTTCTTAAAATTAAATAATATTCACCATTTTTTCACCCTGATCAGTCCCTTCAGGATTTTGTGAGTATTTTTGTGTATTTTTTTTTATTTGCAATAAAAATCACAGATTTTATGGTGTTAATTTAGAAATATTTGTAAGGAACTGTATGATGTATGATTAGAGCAAATAAATGTGACTTTATTAATTGTATCGATTACAGACTACAACTTGACATCAAATAAGGCAGCAGTCATTTAAACCAATTTTGAGAGAAATTTGCAGTAAAAATCAGGAAACTAATGTGTGGATCTGTTGATTTTGTGTGAATTCATTGATGTATTGAGGGCCATATAAAAAGCTATGGCAGACCAGACAGCTGTGGCAGACTAAAAACTATAGGCCACACCCTTTTATACTCGCACGTGAAAATGGCTGAAAACAGATGTGGAATTATACTTAAAAAGCAGAAGTGGAGCCTCCTGCACAACAAACAAGAATACAGCAAGTGGTTTCTGGATGGTAAGTCAATAGCAAAACACTTGTCTTTTCCAGCAGCCATTGTACACCGGTAAAACCAGCTGACCAAATGTGCTGGAGCTCAGCTTGGGTGAGCCCAAGTGCCCATTTTTGAAATGTCTCATTTTCCAGACACCTAAAATTAACTTAGTGTTTTTTTCTTTTTTCAAGTGCTTTAGCTGTTTTTAGGAGCAGTTGAAATCCAAATGGAAGTATCTAAAAAGTGTATAATAAGTCCCTTTTAAATCTACCAGGAGGATGAACAATTTTGCATGTAAACGAAACATCTGTGTGGACAAAAATAAGTAAATAATTCCTTAATACTGATGAGAAATTACCAGTTCAACTGGCAGGTTATTTGACTCTTAGCATTGTCTCATAAGTGAAAAAATCTCCCAGTGGAACTAATTGTTTTTAATCACTAATTATTGACTTAAGACAAACTCCTCTGTCCTGCTGAAAAGTTGCTTTTAAGTCAGTTTTGTCTTCCTTCATGTGTTACTGTGTTTCAAGTTACATGCACTAGAAACTAGATCAAAAATTCTTGGTGAGATTTTGTGTTTTATAGATTTTTGTTTAATTTTTATTATTGTTCTAAGAAATAAGTACATATGTCAGCCTAATAAATATGTTTATAACAGGATTTAGCATCTTTTGTTTGATTACTACTGTAATAAGCTTTGTAGGAGTAAATGTTTTAAGTTATGTAATTTAAACTTATAGCTGTGCTTTTGAAGGAGCCATCTTTGAGTTGTCTGATTTAGAGATGTTTTGACCACATTTGTGTAATGATGTGTCTAAAACAGGAGCGTTAGCATAGGTTTCAGTGTGCATTCACATTAGTTGTCCTCTGAGATGCATTGAATTAGGGTGTAATTGTGTCATACCTGGTTGTTGCAAACATTATAATCTGTATTATCAGATATTATTACTGTACTATTACTAGCAGTAAATCCAGACTGAGGCTGGTTGTGGGCCTTCTTCATCAGACACTCCTTCCCTGACATCAGTACACAATTTTCTTCTTTTAAATACAACTTCCAGTAAAAAAAACAACAACCATGAAATATATTTCTAATATCTTTTTGTTTTATCTTTCTGTTAAGTTTCATGGTGCTGAATACATTTGTTGTTATTTATTCAAAGCAAATTCCTGTATTTGTGTGTTTTATTTTGGTTAATCGGAACAACAGCCTAATTATTCACACTTTCAAAGTTCAGTTCATTTTACTTTAATTTTATTTAGCACTTAATTGTGAAGTGGAAGGAAAGGAATGTGTGATTTTAAAATGTTGTTTTTGATATGTTTGCAGTTGTTCCATGCGTTTCCATTTTCAGATGGACTGACCTGCGTCCCATTCATGTTTAATGCTTAATATGTTGATTTACAACATAATTCTTCTTTAACTTCTCTACATATTTATCTCTGCCCTTTATGATGATATTTTGCTCACCAATGTTCTCTAGCAAATTTCTGACACCTTTACAAACCAGCTGGATTAATATTGAGATTAAATTACACCCAGATGAACCATATTTACTAATGTAATTGACTTCCCTAAAATTAAATTTAGGGACATATTCACTGGACAGAAATAAAGTTAATACTTCTTCAAAATTTTACTGACAACACTGCAAAAACACAAAATCTTATCAAGTATTTTTGCTCTGGTTTCTTTTGCAAATATCAAAATCAATACTAACTCAAGTAAATTTTAGCAGATTATTTCAATTGTAGCAAGACGTTTTTCCTATGTTATAAGTTAAATAATCTGCCAGTAGAACTAGAACTTTTTCATCAATATTAAGGAACTATTGATCTAAAATCAGCTCATACATCTTCCTGAAAAGTTTTACTATTGTCTTAATTCAAGAATACTAAAATTTTGCACTAGAAACTAAACCAAAGATACTTTGTAAGATTTTGTTTTTGCAGTGAAGACAATTTGCGAAAAGCAAAAGAATTGCACTAAATCATAAGAATAGGCATTAAATATTGTGGATTCATCATGAAAAAGTTAAAGGTACATAAATAGATTTGAAAGGCATTTGGTCATAGTAAACTTTATAGGTTTATATTGTCATCAATGTGCAAAAGGAGACGAAATTAAACATCAATCTGTTTTTAACCTCCTTTGTTTTCTTTTCCACAAAGTTTCAGATGAGTTTGGATTTCAAAACAGATTTCTGGATATAATAATGCAGATTTTGGTACCAGTAGCAGGATGGGTGCAGTTTGTCAAGTCTTGTGGACAACACCGTAAAACATAATGTATATATATAAATTCCCTGATTTTATTTGTTACTTTCACAATATGACAAACAGAGTAATTGTCACCATTTTGTCCTTTTATTTAATGGAGAATAGGCCTCTGTTGATTTGCTTTAGGAGTAAATTTGATTATTGGTAAATCTGTTTTTCAATTAAAATGACTTTGCAAATAAAAAAGGAAAGCCAGCTTCATATAAAAAAACTAAAATAAATTCTTTTAGCCTCCTGTTTCCTTCTTTTGAAGAAACATGAACACATCCCTCCGTAGTTTGTGCGGCGCTCGGCCCTGCAGGTGAGTATGAATCAGAAACACCTCGAGCATCGAAGCGTGGATTCAAACAGGTGAACCGTGGCAGAAACCACCAATCCCGTTCCGACCGGAGCCGTGATCCGCGCACGCTTTATGGATTCTGGAGGGAACTTTGGCATCTTCTGCAACCGGCAAAACACACGTAAACATCCAGCCGCACAAATGTTGGACACTGACTTATACACAGGTGGATGTGTGAGGAGCAAGTGGATTATGAGCAACGGTAATTGGCTGCCCAGAGAAGCTGCACCGTGTGTGTGTGTGTAGGTGTATGTGTGTGTGTGTGTGGGTGTTTGAGAGGAAGCTCTGTCCGGAGTTCATTATGCTCTCATAACGGTCAGTTAGGGTTGTCCGCCAGGCTCAATCTCCTGTCGGGATTGTAAATGTTATCGATCAGACAAACACGCAGCATCCATAACGAGAGCCAAGACACTTCTCACACACTCTCTCTCTCTCACACACACACACACACTAAAACACAGGTACAACTCATTAGAAGCCGTACACACTCATAGACATATCCTCATTAACACTCCTGAGTCACACACACTAAACATCCACACATATGCAGTTGTCAGCCAGCACGCACACACACACACACACACACACACACACACACACACACACACACACACACACACACACACACACTCACTGATTTAGTTGAATGAGAGTGTGTGTGTGTGTGAGTTAAGGATAGAGGGACACAAAATGTGGACATGAATGTGTGTGTGTGTGCATGAGCATCTGTGTTTGTGTCTATATTGTGAAAATGACATTTCCTGTTGGGGTGTTTGTGCACGTACATGTTGTATATATGTGTGTGTGCGTGAGTGTGATGGGGTGTGTGTGTGTATGTGTGTGTGTAGCAGTCTGTCAGCCGCGGCGTCTCGTGTCAGGGCGAGAGGCAAGACATTAACAACTTCTGTCATACTGCTGACAAAATGGTGGCAGAAGATTTCCCATGGTGCCCTGATGACTGCTGGCGTTTGTCAACAAGCCCTGTCACCGCAGCGATGAGGGGAAGGCGGTGAGGTGGTGGGGATAAAGGAGAGGGGGAGGGTTAGTGACAGGCCCCGGACCCGTTCCCATGAGCACCGGGGGAAAGAGAGAGGTGTGTGAGTGAGTGTGTGTGTTGTGAGGGGAATGGGAAATTTGGGAGGAAGATGAGGAGGGGAGGGTTGTCTCTCAGCAGCCTTCATACAGAGACTATGAAAACCCCCCAAAATGAGCTGTCACTGCAATTCCCAGGATGCCTTGCTGTTTAGCATAGCAGCAACTCGAACGTTGTGTGTGTGGGCCGGTAAGCTCGAAGGCTAACACACACACACACACACCCCACACGCACACACACACAAATAATTAAGCAGAGCAGAAGCTCCCCCTGACGCGAGGCAGAGCTCATCTGCATTTTGGCCTCCGGCGCGCAGTTAGGAGCAACGCCTGATAAAGAGAGAGGGAGAGAGAGAGAGAGAGAGAGAGAGAGAGAGAGAGAGAGAGAGAGAGAGAGAGAGAGAGAGAGAGAGAGAGGGAAAGAAGGAGAGAGAGAGAGAGGGAAAGAAGGAGAGAGAGGGTAAGGAGCCAATTAGCCAGCTGGATGGATGAGTGACTGACAGCACTCTTGACACACTGCTATCCAGGCTTTTCTGTTGCTCACACACCTTCCATCCAGCGCTCCCTCCTCTCCCTGCCTCATGCTGTGCTGCGGTCTCTTGTTCCTGCGCTCTGCTCTGCAGGAGACTCGCCGCCGCAGCGCAGTCCCTTGCAGGACTTAAATATGTCCCATGACCTTGTCCAATGAGAAACCTGCTCAGCTGCACGCCCCGGTCGCTTTTACGCACTGACATCTAAAGGTTGCTGTCGATCCATTCTGAACGGAAGACGTCCTGGTACCGTGATAAGACGGTATATGTGCAAAAGGTTCATTCATGAAATGTCCTTTCTGCTACATGGGACCTTGCATTCAGTAGTCAGGTATTAAAATAAACCTGGAACATGCATTTACACCATGGGCGTAGGTTTGGGTATGGACGGTCGTGACATGTCCCGACCAATATTCAAGGGATATAAAATAGTCCCGACCAATTTTTGCCATATTAATAAAAAAAAAACATATGTATTTTTTAACAAAAACAAAATAAATAAAATCTACACTGATTAGTTTAATATTTCAATATACTACGCAGTGGTAGCATTCATTTTAAGATTCGCTGTTCTGAACTATGACGACCCGCTATTGGCTCACAGGACGTGGATCTACGTTCTTTGATTAGCTGCACCAGGCGGCGGCCAGCTGGCCACACGCGGAACGGAAGCTTGGTCCACGATGCTGACAGTGAACGCGTCTCCTTCTGAGGTTGACATTTATTATGAGTCTCCATGTCGCCACCAAAAAAGAAAAGGACGACAGACATTAGAAGTTATTTCGCTACCTCGGCTGTAAGTACAGTGAGGGGACCCATAAGTTAGATATCTATCACGCAATAATATCTCAACAATTGGATCTTTTTCCTGAAGTGCAAGAAGTCATTTTTTGTTCTTTTCTGCAATTGTGTTTGTTGTATAATCAGTAGATCCAGAGGATATTTCTTTTGATCTTACTTGTAATGTTTGCTGAATTTTGAAAAGGAAAAAGTAAAATGTTCTTAAACTGATCTGCTGAGTATGACTGTATCTGGTTGTATACACAAGATGCATGATCAAGTTATGGTTACGGTTGGGGGGAGGGGGTTATTAAGCCAATGTTGTGCCCCCCCCCCATTGGTCAAAAATGGTCGGTGCGGGGGGGGGGGGGGGGGGGGGGGGGGGGCGCAGTAAGTTGTAAGGTCCCACCAAAACATAGACCAAACCTACGCCCTTGATTTACACCAGCAAGCTGCGTTTCCATTGCAAATGTGCTCAAAACTTTGTCAGAAAAAATATAATTTCACATTAACGATTACTCCATTAAATAAGAAATACAATTAAAATCACATGTGAATAAGCTTTTTCACCAGGATAAGTCATTAAGAAAACATCCTCCTACTACTTCCTGTTGTTTTCTTTGTGTTTTCCACCAGTAGTAACTTCCGGTTGCTGACCACGTGACTTGTTTGATGCGAAAAAAGGGTTTCCATTGCAGTTTTGTGAAATACACTAATTTCCATACAACCAAAAAACAAAACAAAAAAACCACCTCATCCTGTCGCAGAACCCAGAACCTTCTTGCTGCAAGGCAACAGTGCAGCAGGACTACACATATAATACAAGTTAGACATATAAATTACTCAAAAACACGTCATTTATACTTTGTTTGAACTGGAAAAACTTAGAGCTTGTATTTTTTTCTCATGGTTGGCTTTGCATCCTCCCAGATATGTGGGAACAAGTTTGTAGATATGACGTGTGTTTTCTACAGCTTCAAAGTTGGTCATCTCAGGATTAAAGCATATTTTGAATGAGATGTTCAGGAACATCTCATTCATCTCAGTGGTTCTGGAAATATAGTGTAGCTTGGTTTTAAACGCTGTAACAATCCTGAGACTGTCCAAGTATTCCAAAAACATCTAAGATCTTTCTTCTTGGTCTTTACCTGACACCAAAAGCAAATATTTATAAGGAAGTGAGGAATTTCCAGCATATCCAGCTGGTGTTTCCAGGATGAATACTTAGAAAGAAGCAGCAGAGGTTGTGCAACATTATAAATACAGTAGATAACAATTTCAGGAAGTCTGCTGTGAGGCTCACAAGCATCTGTATTTTTATTACAGTCTTTTACTCTTAATATCTGGAGTCAATTCAAACTTTTATTTAATTGTTGGTTTAAAAATAAGCACACAAATACAACAAGCTTATAAAAATAAATCCTGCATATCTCAAAGCTGTCCTTTCTGACCCAGTCCCTGCTCCTTACCATCCTGGAAGACTCGAGTGATTCTGCACTGCAAAACACAAAATTTTCTAGTGGAGACGTCTAAGTGCACTTGAAATAAAACAAAACTACCTCAAAAGTAACTTTCTAGCAAGAAATAGAGGCTTGTTTTAAGAAAATAATTCCTTAATATTGATGAAATTGTACTTGTTCCACTGGCAGATTATTTCACTTATAACAAGATATTTTTTCCTAAATATTGATGAATTAATAACTTGAAACAAACGCCTATATCTTGCTGAAAAGTTACTTTGAAGTTAGTTTTGTCTTATTTCAAGTGTGCTAACATATTTCCAGTATAAACTGGACCAAAAATACTTGGTAAGATTTTGTGTTTTTACAGTGTGGACATTGAGTCCCGGAAAGGTTCACCACTTTCCCTGGTTTTCACCATTTAAGGGCAACGTGAATCTCCCTGGGACTCCCTGGAGTCACTTTCCCCTGTTTTACAAATCAGCCTATAGACAACTTCTCTTAAAAGTGCACAATTCACAATTTGCATGCTTTTATACTTCCATTTGAGTTCCTACTACTTCTAAAAACAGTCCAAGTACTTAAAAAGAAAAAGCCAAAACTGGTTTTGGCAAGAATTTGGTGTCAAGAATGTGACCCGTTTCAAAAACTTCTGGTCTGTAATGTCAGAAATCAGCAGGCTCTGCCCGTTACCTAGCAACACAAACTGAGCTGTACAATGGCTGCTGGAAAAGACAGATGTTTTGTTGTTGACTTACCGTCCAGAAACCACTTGCTGCATTCTTGTTGGTTGTACAGGAGGCTCCACTTCTGCCTTTCAAAATGTACGATTGTATAATTGTGCATCTGTTTTCATCCATTTTCACGTGCAGGTGTAACCGTCGAGTTAGGGGGCGTGGCCAGCAGTTTTTGTTGTTGAAAGAAACTGATTTGGAAATATTTTTCTGTTGCCTGACTTTGTTTTTTGATATCTCTATGAATAATTGTCATTTTGGTCCTTAAAATACCAGAATTACCACTTAACTTTCTATTTTAAGACTTTATGAAATGATTGATAAATTCATGAGTTAGTCAGTTCTTGAGTGAACATTTTACCAAACTTTCTTTTAATCTTACTTGAGTAATTTCTTTTACGGCAACTTTTTACTTTTACCTGAGTAAAAATATGTTGAAGTAGTGCTACACTTACTCGAGTAAAATTTTTGGGTACGCTGCCAGCCCCAAAATTCAAAAGCTGTTATCCTTATTAAATAAAATAATTATTAGAAAACTGAGGACAAAAATCTGTACAATAATTTGCAGAACTTTTAGTTTTCCTCTTCTGATCGCCGGATGCTTTACAAGGTGTTTACTATAAAACGCTTAAAATATTTTCTCTGCTGAGATGTGTAGGTAGCTTGTATTGAAGCCTGGAGTCTGTAAATGGATCATCAGGACTGCCATAAGGTTGTGATGTCATAACTATACAGACTTTGCCCTGAGCCATGCCCCAAGCATTGCTGCCAACTTTCACGCTTCCTCACCAGATTTAGCAACTTTTTCAGACCCCTTCTTCAAAAAAAGAAAAAAGCACCCAGTGACAAATATAGTGACTTTTTGGACAAGGCTGAGCTACATATTTTTTCATACGTGGGAACCAGCGATGCCACCCTGTGAGCTCAAAGACTCAGCTCTCTGCTTCAGGCACACCTGGCTCTGAACTCTGATAAGCGAGCAACAGAGAGGCAGCGTGTTCAGGTGGCCGTATGCTAGCAGACACGGAGATGAAGGAGCAGAACATGTGCAAATATGTGCAAACATGTGGAGTTCGGTAGCCAGAGGCTGTGCTCTCTGTGAGGGAAAAAGACATGATTCTGTCCAGTTTAAGATTCTCTCTCTAAATATACAAGAGTCAAACATTTTGGTGCTCTAAAAAATCTTGTCTGACACATCAGAATTGCAATTTAGCATTTAGCATCTAAGATTTTCTGTTTTAGACAACAAACTCAGGGATCATGACGGAAAGTTAGAAAGACATCTTTGGATAGGAAAAAAAAGGTTTGTTCGTTTTTGTCTTTAAATGTTGTCAAATGTATCAAAGGAATTAAAGAGAAATTTGAATTGATTAATAAACTGAATAAAACTTAAATACATTAACAAGACAAATGACTAAACAATAGACAATTAAATCTGATGAAATTATCAAAATTAAAATAAAATTCAATCAAATAAAATTAAAAGTCAGTCTATTAGAATCCATTAAGTAATTATTGTTACAACCTGAGAATGCAGCCCGAACTTTTTGAGAAGTTGCAAATAAATGTAGTTATGATTGAGGAATTACATCTAAATATAAAGATAAATATAAATCTTACTAAATACATTACTTTATGTAAATTACGTTACAGGAATATGATCATGATTGACAGCTCTAAGACACGCCTCCTATCTGTAAATGGTTGTTTCTGCAGATGGCAGTAGGACCACCTGGAGAAAGCTGATTTATTTTCCCACAGATCATCTGTCTCTTATCAATGACCGTTTTTAAAATATCCAAAAGACATATCTTAACAAAGGTACACACCTCAGCTGTAATAAAAATTAATATTACCATATTTTCCAGACTCTAAAGCGCATTTAAAAGCCTTTACTTAAAAAAAAAAAACACGACAGAGCGCCTTATATTGTTCTGGAGTAAGACAGCGCCCTCTAGTGGATTAATATGGATTAATTCTGGTTTTGCTTAATGACTTCAAAGTGTTTTTTTGTGTTACACTGTAATGTAACTGTGTCAGTTACATTACTTTCCGGTAGTCAGGAGCGTAGCGGCGTAATACGTACTGTACTTTTGTTTCACGTGACGTCACGCTCTTCATAACTCCGCCCACTCCGCCATGACGGACGTCAAAATAACCAACGTGCTCCTTTTAATCCAGTCCAAAAACAGACATCTGTAATCTAATATTGCTTTAATTGAATTGATTTCACTTTAAAGATGGTCACAGGGTGCTGTGCGGTCGGCTACAGAAAAAGACAAGGATATAAACCAAACTTGTAGTTTTATTTTATAACTTTTAATGAGAAAAGATCTGGCGGCGATGGACGGCAGCCGTTAATCACAATGACCGTCAGCCCTCGGTGTAACCGCGGATTTACAGTGAACAATTTTTACAAGGTAAGAAGATTAACATTCATATACTTTATAAGTAAGTGTAATTAGAAAGATATAAAATATCACATCATGGAGAAAGTACGTGTCTAACCGTTGGGAACCATGGAAACAATGCTCCTCCGTCATGTAGCCTAGCATGTAGCCTAGCATGTATGGAAAAAACACTGGTTAGCATCTCGTCTTCTGTACGTTTTTAATGTTGCTCCGGTATAAGGGGAAATGCTGTTTATGACATAGTGACATAAATAATGTGGTGTGAATTCAAGCAAAGTCGGTAATTTGATCAACACATCAGGAGGGAGGAGCTAGCTTAGAAACCGACCCGTCTGGTCGGTTTCTAAGCTAGCTGTTTCCAACTTTTATAAATACCTCCGTCTATGATCCCCACCAGGCGTTTTACTCTCACAGACAAATTAGTAAGACTTGAACAAGAAGAAATAATGAATAAATTCGCAAAAACAACTTTGGAAAACAAGTTCAGTTTCTCTGTTCAATACTCCCGTCCCTCATTTCCGCACATTTCCCTACGAAACTTCCTGCTGCAAGACATTTGCGCTAGTAGCTGCGCAGGTGATTCTTAAAGACATCAGCAGCAGAATTACTCCTGCTTTTCAAAAATAGCAATGAAAGCAGTTTATAATCCTCGTAAAACATAAAAATAAATTAATGCAAAAAAGTGAAAAATAGACTTTTCTATTGGTGATTTTTTTTACATGATCCGGTCATGCAATTCCAGGATGCCGCCTTGTGAACTGGTTACGTGCAAAATGGAGGAAATTTATGAAGAAATCAGGTTGTCTTTTTGTTGATGCAGAGATTTTTAAAATTTCGTCTCAGCATGTACTGCTAATCCATCCAGATCCTCAAATTCATGTGAATCCTGACAATCAGGATTTATTACAAATACATCACAACATGAGAGAAAAATCTAAACTGAAAGAAAACAAGACCAACACAAGCAACGTCTCTGCTGTGATCCCGATCTGATCTCTTTAAAGATTTCATTTTTTCAACAGAAACCTGCAAAACAGAATCTGAAGTATTTTAAGTTTACAGTTTAATTTTGTTGCGTTGCCTTCTTTTGATTGTTCAGGCACTGATCCAAGTCTCTGCCAACAAAATTAAACCACTCAAAGTGTGTGTGACGTTTGGTTGTGTTTGAGGAGACGCCGCAGCCTCACAGTTCTAGTGAGGCAGTGACAGGCGCAGGCAACAAGAGAGGAAGTAACTCTGGCTCTGCAAACTGTATGCTAATTTCCTACAAGACACCAAAACACAGCGAGCGGCAGATGCTGGATGCGTGTGGGCGGAAGCAAACGTTTAGAAAGAGATGTTTTGCCGTTGGGAGACAGGAACGGGACGGAACAGGAGGCCTCATGTGGAGCTGCAGCAGCTTCCATGTTGGCCCACGAAACGGAGAGGAAGGGGGTGGAGGAGTCAGAATGTCACATCAGTGATGCTCTGCAGAAAACGTTAGCTTTTCCCTCCTGTACACAGCCCGATAAATCCCACAAACCTTAACTAATAACATAAAGAGTTTAAGTATTGAATTGATCTATCATTGATTCTGTACCTAAAAATAAGTAAATAGATAAATCAATATTTATGCATGGAGAAAAGGCAATAAAGGAAAAAAAATCATTTTAAACTCGTAATACAGTAAATTTAAAATAAAAGTCAATAAATAAACAGATGGATAAACCTATGTTTATGCATGGAAAAAATGGAATAAGTGAAAAAAGAACCCTTAAAATCCACAATACATGTAAAATAAAATAAGTAAATAAAATACATATTCATGCATGAAAAAGGGCAATATTAGAACAATAATACATTATAACTTTTATTTATTTTATTTTAAATATATACATTTTTTATTGCTTTTTCCCAATTTCAAACAGATTTATTTATTTCACTTTATTTAATTTTAATGTAATTATGTTTTTATTGCCTTCTTTCCTTGCATAAACATAAATTTACTTATTTGTGAATTTTTATTTCACTTTATTTTCCTCTAATAAATGTATTATTGTTTATTAAATTTTATTAAATTTAATACTTTCATTAATTGATGATTCCTTTAAATTGAGTACGTGGGAAATTATACTTATAAAAAAAACATGATTTAATTTTTCCTTTAAAGAAAAACAAAAGGCTCTAAAACTCTTTTGTCTGATACTTGTGTTTTAAAATGACAAAGAAGACTCAAAGTGAGTTTAGAAACACATTCCGGACGTCTGACATTAAAAGAAAACGTCCAGTGGATGAAAAGTTACCAGCAGAAGAAACCAAACAATCCAGAGCTGAAAAAACCCCAACAGAGTTTACAACTTTGCTGCGTTTTTCCCCTTCAGGTCGCAAAACGCTGCAAAGACAAGAAAGATCAACTCTTCCGTCAGTCGCAACAGTTTTTAGCAACAGATGAACAACG
Organism: Xiphophorus maculatus; assembly: GCF_002775205.1. Classification (NCBI taxonomy): domain Eukaryota; kingdom Metazoa; phylum Chordata; class Actinopteri; order Cyprinodontiformes; family Poeciliidae; genus Xiphophorus; species Xiphophorus maculatus. The sequence continues at coordinate 405,996 of NC_036457.1, forward strand.
CTGACCAACTTTGAGGTACAACAGCAGATTTTGGATTCCCACAGTTTAGATTAGACAGAAACGGCCAAACCGAGATCTACAATCATTTACTAGACTCATATAGACAAATATAAGAACAATGCTTTAGTTATTATTACTCTAAACAGAGTCTGCACTGCAAAAACACAAAATCTTACCAACTATTCTTTGTCTATTTTTTAGTGAAAATATCTTAAGACAGTTGAAATAAGACAGAACTAACTTAAAAGTAACATTTCAACAAGAAATAAGAGCTAGTTTTAAGTTAATAATTCCTAAATATTGATGAAAAAGTTCTAGTTCTACTGACAGATTATTTCACTTATAACGAGACATGTTCTCCATGTTGAAATAATCTGCCAATGTAAATCAAGATTAATGAATTATTGACTTAAAACAAGCTGCTATTTCTTGCTGAACAGTTACTTGAAGTTAGTTAGTTTTGTCTTATTTTAAATAAGACAAAACGAGAAGCTAAACCAGAAATACTTGGTAAGAGTTAGTGTTTTTGCAGTGCATCATTTATGTCATTAAATACACCACAAGGTGATAATGAAGTATTCAGCAGGTGTTTATTTCATGTCCTAAAAAGCAGTAAATAAGTCTTATCTAACTTCTCAACTTTCTGGTAAAATACATGGATGCTTTTGGTTGTTTTGGGACGAAACTGAAACATTTTAATAGTTTTTCCCTCTGAGTTTCCAGAGCCACATGTCCTCTTTGATGTGTCTTAATATATATATATATATATAAAAAAATTCCCTTCTCACCCACCGCGGGTGGTTCTTGTCCTCTGAGCTCGGGTCCTCTACCAGAGGCCTGGGAGCTTGAGGGTTCTGCGCAGTATCTTGGCTGTGCCAAGGACTGCACATTTCTGGACTGAGATGTCTGATGTTGTTCCTGGGATCTGTTGTAGCCATTGGTCCAGTTTGGGGGTGACTGCCCCGAGGGCCCCGATGACCACAGGCACCACTGTGGTCTTCACCTTCCAGGCCCTCTCCAGTTCCTCCCTGAGGCCCTGGTATTTCTCTAGTTTCTCGTGCTCCTTTTTCCTGATGTTGCAGTCGCTTGGTATTGCTACATCTACCACAACGGCTTTCCTCTGTTGTTTATCCACTGTTGTTTATATATATATATATATATATATATATATATATATATATATATATATATATATATATATATATATATATATATATATATATATATATATATATATATATATATATGTCTCTTTAAACTTCAAGGTACTTAAGAAATCCAATTAATAAGTTTGTATGTGTGTTTGAATGCAACATTTGGATTTATTCACCAACAGTACTGCAAAAACACAAAATCTTATTGTATTGTTGATCTAGCTTCTAGTGCAAATACCTCAGTACAAGTAAAATAACTTAAATAACTTATTAGTTAGACAGAAAGACTTTTTAAAGTATAGTTTCTTAATATTGATGAAAAAGTTGTAGTTTTACTGGCATATTATTTCACTAATAAGACATTTTTTTCAATGTTATAAGTAAATTTATCAGCCAATGAATATTAAGGAATTATTTACTTAAACAATCGCCTTTATCTTGCTGAAAAGACTTTTAAGTTCGTTTTATTTCAAGTTTACTAAGATACTTGGACTAGAAACTAGAAAATTTTGTGTTTTTGCAGTGAGAAGTTTTTTTTTATAAAGTGTATCATGTACTTTCTCTGTTGTTTATAAATTAAAACACACAAATTCCATATGAACGTATTTTAAAAAAGCTATCTTTAAAGCTTTGTGCAGCTGTAAAATTTTATTTTGTAGGAGTCAGGTCAAAGGTAACTGTTTGGACTTCTGACCTCTGCTCTGAGGGAATCGCGCCAAAGAAAATACAAAGACTCTGATTTGTTTTCCTTCAGATGTCGTTGACCTTAAGGTCAGAAAGTCAAAGTAAAACTTCGTCGCTTTGAGTCGACTTTTCCTGCAGTAAAAATTACAGCTGCATTATTTTCTGTGACAGAATTAATTCGGCTGGTTTGGAGACGCAACGCTGCGCCTCTTAGAGGAAGAGAGTGGGGAGTAAATCCTTTTCTTCATCATTACCTCGTCTCTGCCACTGCCCTCACCTTAATTAGTCTCAGAGCTGCTCACCCGGCCAGAATCCTGCCTCATCCGCCCCTCCTTCATCCTCATCCCTCCCTCCTCATCTCTTTCACCTCCTCGTCTTTCTTTCTTCCTCTGCTCTCTCTTTTTCCTCCAGCGATTTCCACACTTCCTCTGTCTCCCTCCCTCGCCATGCTTCATCTTCGTCTCGGAGGAAATTGACTGAAATACCAAACCCCTAACCCTCACAATATCAACAGCTGTGCAGCTCTCACACACACCCACACACACACACACACACACACACACACACATGGCACAAATAGTTTAATGTTGGTAAATACCACACACACACGCACTCCTGCAAACATACGTGTCTGCTCCAGGCTCGGCAGCTATAAATACGGAGGATTGCAAAGAGAAGGAAACTCGGTTAAAAAGTTAAGTGGGGAAAAAAGCGGCGCAGAGAGATTGACACCCCGACGTCTCAGCTCTCTAGAGGCTAAATTAGGAGATCCACGGCTCCACACACACTCTGACAGACACCTTGAGTCAATGCACATCCTCACAGACTCCCAGTTTTAAACTCTGTGTGTGTGTGTGTGTGTGTGTGTGTGTGTGTGTGTGTGTGTGTGTGTGTGTGTGAGGATGACATGTCAGTCACCATGGTCTCCAGCTCCGCAGTGAAGGCCTCTGCAGCGTCCCTGTTTTCCCTTCACCGGCTGAATGCTGATGGCCGCTGGGACCTCAGGACTCTGCCAGCAAGTTTCCCTTCCTGCTAATTTGTTAAAGAATGGCAGATAATGGGATCTGATTGTTTTATTGGAAAGTATAACTTCATTTAGGAGCAGGAAGGTGAAAATCTCACATTTTATGTTGCAGCCAAGAGTGACCAGGGTACATTTCACAAACACTAAGGATAAAGTTCGCCATATAGCAATAAATATCAAATAATCTTAAGTATGACCAACAGGATTTTAGTGCAGGTAGAGTTATCAGATTAACTTGAAATGTAAAAGTTAAGTCAGTTTTAGTCTGTGCAAGAAAATTCTGCTGCAGAAAAAGTCACCAAAACCGCAAAATCCAAAGTTCACTTAAATGTAATTTGCATGCACGTCTGGGATATTCATGTTTGCATTTCTGAAATAGTTGCTTATTTTGTTTACCTTTCTCTTTATTTACTTCCTCAGTCACCAAAAATTGCCAAAAAAATTACTTGAAATGAAAGAACGTTGCTAGTGTGTTTTGATTTATTTACCTTATTGATTTTTTCAGTGAGTCAGTCATCAAATAACTTATGTATATTTCAAAAACACCGCAACAATTTAAACAACTTGACTGAAAATGTGCAGGTATCTCATTAAATTGGATTAAATTACCCCTTCATAAATCATTTAAATATATAAAACCCCAAAATATTTTACTTATTATATATGAATCACTACACAGAAACATAAAAGGAAATGAAACAATCCAAAGCCAGTGCAAATACAACATAATTTGAAGTTATTTACTCTTGTAATTATCAAATATCGTGTTTCTCATCTTTTTTCTTTTTTTTTTAAACCCGTGTTTTTATCATTTCTGATCTTAACCAGGATTTTATGGTGCAACAGAAGCTGTTGCATTCCTGGTTAAAGTAAAATAAGCTTCAGCTGATGCAGAAGCCAAAATCACGCGTGTAGTTTTCGCTTCCTCCTGCAGGGGGTGCTGTTGACATGAATTTTACTCTTTTAGGTAACCTCTGTTGCTGCTGCTCCCTCTGCGGCCGCTAGATGGCATTCAGGCTCCTTTTTCAGTCCAAGAGCAAAACACGCACCGGATGCGTGGCCGTCTGATTGTCTGCTTCGTTTAGATTTTCATAAAAATGAAGCAGATAAACTCTCACTCCGCTCTCGGTTTACGCTCAGGTCAGACAGTGCAGCCTTCAGGTGTTATGTACAGTTTTGACTTAAAAAAGAAACAAACTTTTGTTGATAACATGGAAAAATAGCAACAACAACAAAAAAAGCACTTTTGATCCACTGGAATGAGGAAAATGATCATAAATATTCTTTAAATAGACACAATGATGAGATTTGTTGCTAATAATGCTGCACAATAATGCTGTAATACAATTCAATGTGTGGATGCTGGAGGTTTGTGCAGAACTATCCTATTTAAACACCAAAGCCACACACACACACTCACGCCCATGCACATCTGCACACACTGATGCTGAAGCAGACAGGAACCACTGAGCCCATTCTTGCGTAAATCACTTGGCCTCGGGGCTCTCTTAACCCTTTCTCTGTGAGAGTGAGTGAGTGTGTGTGTGGCTGCTTGTGTGTGTGTGTGTGTCGGGGTGTGCAGGTCTCAGATGTCCCTTTGAAATGCGGTAATGTCGGTGGACAGTATGGCTAGCTGCTGCGCTGATGCTGCATGAGAGTGTTTGCTAAAGCTGCAGAAACTTAGTCAACCTTTTAAAAGATCTGCTCATTTCTGACACAACATTTTTAGGAAAATTCGATTGGAGGAATCAAATATGATGTTTACAACTCATACTTGCGATAATTGAAGTGTTTTGGCATATTTTCCCTCCTTTTTTGTAAACTTAAAACGAAACTTGGATAAAAAAAAAATGTCTTTAGTACTAAAGACTGAAACTAAAACGAAATTAACTTGAATTGAATGAACATACTAAACAAATGTAAGTTTTTATTCTTTTTCCAAACCGGAATTATTTTTTATCCTGAAAAGTTTGTTTTGTCAGCAATTATTTACCCTAAAATGTGTTTATTTTTTCTTACACCTTCAGTTTATAACTGTAAGTTTGTGGCCTTCACAAACTCACAGACTGAGACTTTTATCATTTCTGTTGTACTTAAACTCTCATGAAGCTGTAGATATCAAGATTTTACTTTGAGCTTTTAGGGGGGAAAAACAGCCATAACTGCTGATTTGCATGAGCATTTTTGAAAATTTGCCTATCAGAAAGTAAATGCTGTCTGGGATCATTTTAAATTGTGAATTGTTGCACCTTTATAGATTTAAAACCACAAAATGTTGCACATTTCCAGTAGAATTGCACTATTTTTACATTATTCTTATACACTTAAAATAAGACACTTTTTCATTTGTCGCTTGTGTTCCTTCTTTGTTTTTTTAGTTACGTCATCTAAATAAATATACACAAAAAACAAACATAAACTCTTCTTCCAGGGAGTTTGGGTCAAGATGGCGGTAATAGCCTCAACTAAAACAGCTTTAAGTCATAAAAGTCATGAAAGAATACAAAAAGACAAATTTAGAAGAAAATACTGAAAATAATCTGAACAATTTATGTCTTTTATTGTCACTGAAAGACTAATTAAAACAATCAATCGATGTGAGGGACTGTGTGAAGAGTGATTATACTTTAAATCATGTTCCAAGATGTTATGCAAAACTCTTAAATCACAGGTGTCAAACTCCAGTCCTCAACAGCCGCTGTCCTGCAGTTTTTAGATGAGCCACAGGTACAAAACACTGGAGTGAAATGGCTTAATGACCTCCTCCTTGTGTAGATCAGTTCTCCAGACCTTTGCTAATAACCTCATTATTCTATTCAGGTGTGGTGCAGGGGAGGCACATCTAAAAGTTGCAGGACAGCGGCCCTCCAGGACTGGAGTTTGACACCCCTGTCTTAAATTATGTTTAAGATGTTACAATAATTCGAACATTATTTTAAGATGGATCAAAATGTTTGAAATATAGACGCATTAACCAATCATCACTGCATTGTATTAAAGATAGAAAAAGAAGTTTAATAAATCCTCTTTTCCAGAACGTTTAAACATGAGGAATGATGCAGCAGGTTGTTTTGAAATCTGCCTCCACCTCGTCAGGGTGGAGTCCCACGTCCTGCACAGCCTGGCAGAGGCAGTTTTTTTTCACATAAAGGGAAGAAGAAGAAGAGTTTCTGTATTGATGGGACGCATGCAGACCTCACCATGTGCAAGTTGTCTGAGGCTTGTTGAACTCCCGTAATGCTCCTATTAGCAGCTTCAGTTAAAATAGCATTTCATCAGGCAGCTGACAAGTGAATTATCCCTCCTTTTACCTCCGTATCTCCCTGCCTCTCCCTCTCTCTCTCTACGCCTCTGTCTGCCTGCCTCGGTCTCCCATTCTCCCCCCCGGCTCAGTGACAGTAGCCTTAGGCCTGAGATAAAGAGGAGGCGCGGCGCTCGGCGCTCTCACACACACTCTGCAGAACTGAAGTGACATCCTGTCAAAACAATAGTTTACTAAAACAGGAACTTGTGTGTTCTGTCAGACAGAGGCTGAACTTCAACTTTGGGACATATAGATTCGTCTTTCATATCAACACCCCACACCCCGACGCCTCCACCGCCACATGCAGGGTGTGTGTGCATGTGTTTCATTTGGGCCAGCTCGCTTGGATCCCAGCCCAGAATCACAGGGCGTATGTGTAGATAAAAACTCAGAGGACAGTTTAGATACTGTTCATCATACGCACGTCTGTAGTGCTCCAGGGAGGAATTGCCATCGTTGACAAATCTCCACCGCAGCTCGTCTGCGCCGCAGCAGAAATCGCTGTCGCTTCCTTTTCTCACTTTAGAAAACGCAAGTTTTCCTTTCTGCATTATTCGGAGTTACAGGCAGCTGCATGCAGGTTGGCAAACCGTAAACTACTTCAACATATTTTTACCCAATTCAGAGTAAAAAAGTATTTGGTAAAAAGTCTACTCAAGTATGAGGTAACTGGTCAAATGATCACTCATTTAATATTTAGAAATTACATCATCAGACAAACCAGAATATAAACATAAGTGGACATTTTGGTATTTTATGGACAAAAATGGCAATAATTCGTGTAAGTAACAAAAAACTAACAAAAATAAGGCAAAAGAACATTTTCACAAATCAGTTCCTTTCAATAATGTTAATATAAAAACTTGTAAAACTTTAATAAAAACTGCAAATGTGTCTGAATTTTTGGTTAAAACATGTTTTTTCTCATTCAGTAGGACATTTCTGAAAGAGTAGAAATTACTCTAGTAAAAGTAAAAAGTAGCCATCCAAGTAAGAGTAAAAAGGCATTTGGTAAAAAAGTTTATTCAAGTACTGAGTAACTGGTCAAATGGTCACTCATTTAACATTTAAAAATTACATCATCAGACGAACCAAAATATAAAGTTCAGTGAAAATTTTGGTATTTTAAAAATCAATATGACAATAATCCATATAATTAGCAAAAAAATCCAGAAATTTTACCCAAGTAAGAGAAGCGATACTTCATAATGAAATTACTCAAGTAAAATTAAAAAGTTCAGCATAGTAGGAATACTCCTAAAAGTAATTTTTTTCATAAAAGTTATTCAAGTAAATGCAGCTGAGTAAATGTAACTAGTTACTACCCAACTCTGGTGGTTGGTAAACTTGCCTTAAGTTAATGCACTGCAAAAACACAAAATCTTTCCAAGTATTTTTTGTCTTATTGTGCAAATATGTTAGCAAACTAGAAATAAGACAACATTAACTTTCAATTAACTTTTCAGCAATGATTTTAAGTCAATGAGTCCTTAAAAAGTTAAAATTCGTATAACATGAGAAAAATGTCTTAAGTGAAATAATCTGCCAGAAGAACCAGTACTTTAAAAAAAAATTTAAAAATTGTATTTACTTCGTTAAAACCAGCTCCTATATCTTGTATTTTGAGCTCTGTGCTTCAAGTCAAAGTTGATCCAGTTTCCAAGAGTTTGTTGAAAACAACTGAACACCAGCAGAGTTTGGTAGTAACTGGTTACATTTACTTGAGTAAGTTTTTTTTTTGAGTAAGGTTATTTGATTGTGCTTTCTGAAAAACAATACATTTTTATGTTTAGCACTCTTACAATCGTCACACTTTTTCTGTTACAAACTGACCCCGGCCCCCTATCAGAGAAGGGACAAGTTATGTGGCCCTCACAGGAGAAAGTTTGGGGACCCCTGGTTTAGAGGAAAGAATATTAATATGCTAGACCGGCCAAGTCAAGGTCCGGTTCACTGGACCTGGAGTTAAAGTTGAGTTTAAAGTGAAACAAACTGGATTGCAGCTGCTGCGTTTCCAACAATAGACCTTTAAATGTTTGTTCACTGGGTTTCATTAAGCTTATTTTGTAATTTGGAGTAAACAGTTGCACAATGAGATGAAAAGGCACATCGACGCACAAAAAAAAAAGAAAAAGCGAGCACAAAGAAAAAGCTCAACACATGGACAGACAGGAACAGACAGAGAGACGGACACATGGATCTATATATAATATATTCCGGTGTGTGTGAGCGGTTGTGTGCACAAGCCTAAATTTTGACGTGTGTGTGTGCGGAGTGTGTTGGGTTTGTTGTGTGTGTGCGTGATACCTGGCCAGCAGTGGTAACAGGCTCTGAGGCCTTTAATGGGATTTAGCCCGAGGCTGTTTTATTAAGATGTCGGCTTTCCCTGCTGCCTCTGCAGCTGACACCATTCCCCACTGATACCCCCCTCCCAACCAACCCTCACCCCCGCCGCACCACAGCCTCCAAGCTTCACCCCCCGCCCAACGCACCCCACAAAAACCCCTCAACCCCCACCGCTCCACCCCTGTTCCGCTTCTTACTACACCCTATAATGACCCTGCAACCACCAAATCCTCCCATCCTACCGTCTCTAACCATCCCAGTTCTCTCCTGGGTCTCTGTTTTATTTATTTTATCACTGATGTGCAGCCTAATTATACGTCACTGTGATGAACAATAGAAGAGAGGAGTATCCGGCCGCCTTGTGAGGCTTTTATTTATCTGTTTGTTGGTGTCTTTGCATGCCGACATGATGTAACAGAAAGTGAGCGCAGAGTCCTGTCAGGATCTATGAGAGGGTCAACAACCAAGTGAGACCCAGAGGCAAATCGAAGAGTGATGGAGTCGACTCCTCAAACAAGCGGAGGAGTCGCTTCTCTCTAATCCTCTGTCAGCCCGCTACACCTGAGCGCCGGCTTGATGATCTGACTCGGATAGCGCTCTTAGATTCACAAATTTGCACTTTCCCAAACTGACGGTCGAGTTTTGATAGGATTTCTTTCCCTAAATCGTGAAATGGTAGACTGCCTGTTAAGAAAACAAACCTCATGACAAAAATAAAAATAGAAAATAAAAATAAAAGTGTCCCACCTCAGTGTAGGAAATACCGCTTCATGGTTTTCATAGTTTGTTCCAAGTTTTATGACTTATTGTGTACTTTACTACCAATATGTATGTCGGTCCGCCATCTATCTCTAGCAACTATCTATCGCTAGCTAGCCACTAGCTATCTATCTCTATCCTTCTATAAATGGATGAATTTATAGATGCATAGAGATAGATAGCTAGCTAAATAGCTAGCTATCTATCTCTAGCTAGCTAGCTACTGGCTATCTATCTCTACCCATCTATTGCTAGCTAGCTATTACCTATTTATTTCTACCCATCTATTGCTAGCTAGCTACTAGCTATCTATCTCTATCCATCTATCACTAGCTAGCTAGCTATCTCTGCCCATCTGTCTCTAGCTAACTAGCTAGTTATCTCTACGTATCTATCTCTAGCCAGCTATCTAGCTAGATATCTCTACTCATCTAGCTCTTGCTAGCTAGCTATGTGCCTGTAATTTTTTATTAAAGTTGACTATATTTGTATTGCAGAAAATGAGCCTAATTGATCTAATTATCAACATATTTTAGATATTTAACATGTTATCTGGAGAAAGTTTTATTTTTCTTATTTTAACAAAAAATAATGACGTTGCACTGATGTAGGAGAACTTTCTATTGGAAAGAGGCCACACAAAGTTAATGACAGAAATTATTCTGACAAATGTTCAGTTTGAGAAAGAGACACAGCTAAACATTGAAGCCGTAACCCAGGTGTACTTTCAATTAAAAAAGAAAGAAAGAAACACAAAGTTAATGGGAGAAATAGCTCCATCAGTGGCTTTATCCAGGAAAGAGAAAGACGGAAGCACTGAGCCAGGAATACCTCCATTATAAGGTAGAACAAAGACGGTTTACAAATCAAACTACAGGAATAACGGCAACAAAAGACAGAGTAAAGCAAAACACGTCACAACTAGTTTAAGGCAATTTTTTATAATTTTTTTTTTTAACATTTTCTCAGTGTTTTCTCTAAGGATCACTGCGGCTAGAAAAAGCCAAAATCAGTCCACCTTTTTTAGACTCCAGACTTATAATCAAATGTATTCGCACACTGCCAAAATACAAAATCTTAAAGTGGTGTTGGTCTAGTTTCTAGTGCAAATTTCTTAGTACTCCTGAACTTGAAATAAGATAAAAACCAACTCACAAGTAAATTTTGAGCAAAACATATTGGCAAGTTTTACACCAATAATTGCTTAAAATTGATTTTTAAAAAGTCAGATTGTTTCACTTGTAACAAAACATTTTTCCCTTGTAATAAGTGAAATAATTTGCCAACGGACCTAGTACATTTTTTGTCAATATTAAATAATTATTCACTTAAAATAAGCTGCTATAATTTGCTTAACAGTTACTTGTAAGTTAGATTTGTCTTATTTCAAGAGTACCAAGATGATAGCACTAGAAACTAGACCAACAATACTTGGTAAGATTTTGTGTTTTTGCAGTGCAGGCCTGCATCAGTTGACTTGTAAAAGAGCAAGTTGGCTTTATGAAGGGAATTATAAAAACACAAAAAATCAATGGCTCCATCCTGGAAAGAGACACAGCTAAACACAGACACAGTTTGGGTGGGTTTTTTTAAGCGCTTGGTACAAAATACTTGCAAAATCTGAATTTTGCTAAAATAAGCCTCCTTTGACATATTTGATCAGGTTTCAGTGACATTAAGAAAAGAACAGGCTACTTCATCTTTATCTGTCTAGACAACTCAACACAGCAGTTTCATGTCTTTGCGACCAAATTTTGCTCGGGGGAAATCGCTCATAGCACCATCAGGGCTCAAGAAACAACTTATGAAAAACATGAAATTCTTGCACTGATTTGTGTTGACTGTCTTCAAAATCCAATGTGGTTTTAATAGGGGGCTTTGCTTCCCCTATAAACGCTTCCCCTGGATCCTTCTTCCGTAAAACAGAGCCGGTAGCAGCGAACGTGTCTTGCCCGGGACCTCTAGGCGCTTCTCCTGACTGCTGCCCCCCCAGGTGCTTACTTCCTGTGCTCCGTACCTCCCAGCTCCCACCCTAAGGACCAACCCCCAGCAGAAACTGGTGCAACTCTAAGAACACAGAGTCCCAGCTTTGTTCTCACATACTGCTGGTAGCTGATATACACTCTAAAGAGATATAGATGCTAATTTTCCAGCAACTTTCCGGGCCTTCCTCATGCATTTCTTTATCTGAATGGCTGTTTTTTTTAAAGGAGTACAGAGTGTTTTTATTTTTATTTTTTGTAGGTTTATGTGCATGTTAGCATGTATGTGTTTAGGAGTGTGTCTTCCTCTGGCCAATCTTGAGTGCTTTTGCTGTTTTTCCCTGGCAGGCTGTTCTGATTGGCTGGCCCTGGGGAAAGGAGATATCATGTTTAGCCGCGAACCAACATGCATCCCTCATCCACCATCCGCTGCCGCCACGATTGTGAAGAAGAGGAAAAAAAGCACAAGCGAGTGTCAGAGGGAGGTCTGTGCGTTCAGGCGATCACACACTCTGCTCTTTCTGCTAAAGTGCTTCTCGTCTCCTCGGCGGAGGTTGATGAGGTATGACATCACAGCACTTTGTTTTATCTTTAAAAGATGAGCAGGGAGCCCTCCACTTCCCCTTAATGAGGCCGAGGTGCCCACAGAATATATACGGAGAGTGTGTACGCGCGTGGACACCCTTTCCATCTCGTTTTCTTTGCATGCCAGCAACGTGCGTTTTCGGCTCACGCTTGCTAACACCCGTTTTACCCATAACCCCTGGCGTTTCCTGTCCTGAAGCCATGTGTCAGACCTCATTGGCTACCGCATCAATAACACAGCATCCGCTCGGCTCCAAACGCCACATCCTAACGGCCAGACGCGCCGCAGATTGGACTGATCGTCTCTTTCTGTTCGTTTTCTCCACCGGCGGTGATTGAGGTTGATTTTTGGTTTTGTTTTTACATCTGCCTCAAGGTGCTGATCCGCAGAGCCGGACGGCTTCTCGTACAGGAATTACTGTCCAATTACTAATTGCACTGTTCGAGTTACAGGATTTGTGTTTAACATATCTCTGTAACAAGTGTTTTCCCAGAAAGAGGAACAAATGTGTTTCAGGTGTTAACAATATACTGTAAAAAAACAAAAAAACGTCTCTAATTTATGGTGAAATACTGGCAGCTGCATTGCCAGAATTTTAAAATGTAAAACTTCTGGCATCCATAGACTTCTATGGTAAAAATACAGATTTCACAGAATCACTATGGTAAAATTTGTGTCTATACATTAAAATTTGGTTTAAATGCCAAAGAATCAGATAAATTTGGTATAAATACTATAAAATTGTGGCCTCCACAGAATTTTGTTATAAATATGGATTTTACTATATTGATAAAATATGGTAAAATCAAAATTTTTAACAACAATGTTATTCTTGTTTTGGATTTGACCTTATCAATATGGTAAAATCTGTATTAGAGTAAAATTTGGTATAAATACCAAATATGTTTGGTGTTTATACCGTAAAATTCTGGCATCCACAGAATTTTACAGTATAAATACAGATTTTACAGAATTTATACTGTGAAATCCGTCCTTTTTTTTATTTGTACAGTGTAGGACCAAAATACATAAGTGGGAGAAAACTAAACCAAGTTGGATCTAGAGACAAAACTAAAACAAACTTTATCTATATAGAACAGGAAAATTTCACAATAAAACCCCCAATAAATCTAGAATTTTAAAAAGCAGCATCAAAACTCTTTTGAAATGCATTTTTATACAAAATAATTTCCTTTTATAAATTTTTTATACTCTAAAATCTCACTTTACCTTATGTTATGCAATGTATTTTATTGTTGTTTTTATATGTTGTGCTATCCTGTTCCATTAATTATTGTTTTCATAATTAAATGTGGCAAAAAAACGAAGCGAAAGATGTGTTGCTGCTAGCTAGCAGAGATGTCTGGCTGCTAATCCTCATGGGAAGCTGCTGGACGCTGGTTTCCCTGATGTGTGCGCCATGTTGCCAGACGAGCCCGTTGCCGGGCGATTAACTGGCGTTAGCTGTCATTAGCCTCTGCGCACCAGTGCAGCAGCAGACTGCAATTAACCCGCTAATCCGGCTAATCCACTAATGGAGCTAATCTGAGAGACTATAGAGAGGTTTTTCAATTGGCTTTCTCTGGGAACACACACACACACACGCCCTCACGCCTGCGTGCACACAGAAGCCCTGGATTCATGTTTCCAGCTCCTGCACACATTTACACACAGCTCCTTAAACAGTCACTGTCTATCTCAGTTAAATCCACTGCATCCATGACCAGAGTTGGGTAGTAACTAGTTACATTTACTCAATTTCATTTACTTGAGTAACTTTTTTGAAAACATGTACTTTTACTACACTCTACTTTTTACTTTTACTCTAGTAACTTTATTATGAAGTATCTCTACTTTTACTTTAGTAAAAGTTCTGGATTTTCTACCCACTGAATGAAAAACAAATAAGTACTTTATTACTTATTATAGTACAAATAAGTAAATTAATCAAAAATTCACCAGACACACAACTGCGGTTTTTGTTCAAGTTTCATAAGTTTATTATTGAGAGAAACTGATTTCCAATTGTTGTTTGTTCTTTTTTTTTTTTGCCTGATTTTGTTATTTTTTGTTACTTATATTAATTATTGTCATTTTGGTCCTTAAAATACCAAAACTTTAAATTTTGGCCTGATGACAATGTAGTTTTTTAAATATTAAATGATTGATAATTTGATCAGTTACTTGGTACTTGAGTAGACTTTCTACAGAATACTTTTATACTCTTACTTATTTTACTTACTTAATTTCTTGGATTTATATTGAAGTAGTGATAATCTTACTTGAGTAAAACTTTTGTCCATGCAGATTTCAAATTTGGTTCAACAACTTTATTACACTCTTAATCAAAGAAAAACATAAGAAAGGGAAAAAATTATATAGCAGACAAAAATATCAGATTACTACAATTATGGTAATGCTACACAAAACTATAAGTTTAGTATGCGACTTATTGTCATGGTTTGTACAATTACACTATTTAACAAGGAATATTGTAAACAGTAAAATTAGAAAACAAAACCGCACAGCATTCTGGGGGATGTAGGCAGAGGAAAGTCATTATTTGTATCACTGCGACTAAGCAAGGTTGGTGGACTCAACTAACTCCCTCACTCTTTGGTTACCTAGCAATACTTGTCTAGTTACTTGTGGTTACCTAGCAACAACCTGCTGAGTAACTGTCGCAGCAGCAGTTTAAAGTTTCAGCACTGTTCCTCATAACTGCTTAAAAATAAACAACAGTGTGGAGTGAAAACTGTAGATAAAACAGGAAAGATCAAGCCAACAGTTTTTGCAGTATTTCAGATATTTGAAACAAAAAACTGATCAATAATTATTGATATTGATTGATATGAAATGCTTACATCGTGATACGTTTTTCAGCTAGTGAAAGTGGGTAACTGAAAAGTTTTAAGATTGTTTTTGAAGAGTCTCATAAGATTCCTTGAGCCTGCCCTCTTAAATAATTTTTCTTAAGTGTAAAAAGTTTAATCTAATAGCTAACAGATTGATTTTAAAATGGGCTCTTATAGAAACATCACAAAAACAAAATATTCCAGTAAAGTCATGGTATTGAGAATGGTACAATCTTGTCCTCCCATTTTGAGAAAATCAGCTTTTTTATTTCTAAATCATGTTTTCTAGTAGTCCTTTTTTATGTTTATTTAATAAAAACTTTTTCATTTTGATTTTGCTCCAAATTAAAACATTTTTATTTGCTCACCAATTTGTCCAATCAGTGTCAACAATCATTCTAAACCCTGTAAACAGCCATACAACAAGAAGTGTTGAAAGCAAAACGAGTGCTGAATAATGGAAAAAGTAGTGACACTTTTCCCCACCTACTTTTTTAATTAACCCTCAGTGGAGTTGTGGAGAACTATTTATCTCATTGCCTGCACAGAACAACGGAGGGAAATGCTGGCAGATTAAAACCTGGAATGCTAAAGGACAAAAAAGGACAAACTGTTTTTTTTAACTATTGCTACATTTAAAAAAAATGCCTTTGCTTTCCATTTCCTTTCTCTTTTCTTCTGGTCTAATTGCAGAGATATAACTTTGGAGCTGGGAGACATTTTGAAAGGCTGGTTGAAGGAAGGAGGAGGTAGCCCGTCTGTCTCCAGCTTCAAACACTGACCTTGGCTACTAATGATGCTAACTGAGCTAATAACAGCTCTATACAAGCGTGTGTGTGTGTCAGTGAATGAGGAAGTGTGTGTGTGTGAGGGGAGCATGTGAAAGTATCATAATCAGAGCTGCTAACGCTAATGAGCCGACCCTTTGAAGAGAACCGCCTGGAAAGGGCTCCACTCCTGCCAACTCATTAGCTGACCTGAGGAGTCCCTGATTAGAATGTGTTTGATGAAATTTTCAAGGATTTTCCATTGGAAAAAATAAATTAATTTTGGAAAGTGGGATAAATATCACTTTTTTGTAGGGTGTTCGTTGAGCTCCAGTTGGTGCAGAAAGTGGGAGGTCATTCACATCAAAGAGCCCTCTGAAGAACGCCAAATGAGATTGATTTGCTGTTTTTATTGCAGATGAAGTGTACAAATATGTTTAATGGGAGGAGAGAGCAGGAAAATGTATCCTTTCCCTCTTCAAACAGCCTTTTTTCTTCCCCCAAAACACAAACACGTATGATATAAACAGCTTAGCGGCTCCCTTTCCTCGGTGTCACCAGCGAGCGAGCGAGCGCCGGTAAATTAGCTTCCGTGAGAAAGCGAACAGGACAGGTTTCTCAGTTCTAAAACTCCTCTTTAAAGCGAAGGCACAGCCTACACGCGCGGCGTATAACAGCACAGTCACATCATCTCTCATTTGACTGTGTGGGGAAGGAGCCTGGATCAAAGTGGGAAGATGCCAGGCGGGAAATTATCTGCTACAACGCCGCGACTATAAAGTCTTACAGCCTTTGGTGTGTTGACCAAAAGGATCTCGTAACATTTTTCGGTTGTAATGTTCACTTTGCATTAAATTCTGTAGCTTTCATCAACCTTAATACCTGTTGGCACACCTGATGAAAAAGTCAGATGTCTTTATGTGGTTTATGAACATTCAAGAGGATGTAATGCAATTTTATAAATATCAAAAAACAGCTACAACCTCAACATGTTTCTACCTACAGATGCCATTCATTTACACTAGTGGGGCTGCACTGTGATTTTGATTTAGCAGATTTCATCCGACACTTTAAAGAAAACTTCAGCTCATCCTGTGTCATAGCGAATATTTAAGGCGGGACGGTGTGGCTGAAAAACATATCACAATATAAGAGCTTCACATCAGTCAATATCAATAATAATTTCTCAGTTTTTTGTTTTCAATATTCAGATTTCTGCCATATTAGTGGAGTAATATTTCCTCTTTTGTCCATAGTTTTCGTTCCACACAGTTATGTTATTTTTAAGCAGACATAAGGAAAAACCAAAACCTCAAACTGCTGCTGCAACAGGTTGTTGCTAGGTAACCAAAGAATGCGTGAGTTGCTAGGTAACCAAAGAGTTAGTGACTTAGTTAATGTTACCAACGTTTCTTAACTGGCTGAGAGAGGTTGAGCGGCTAAAGCCTTTCTCCCTGAAAACAACGTTTTGACAAATTTTGAATTGATATGAGTTCCAACAACATTTGATTTCTGTTTGGGATTAATAAGATACTTTTTAATTAGAATTGAATTTCAGTGTTGCATGGGTCTGTATTGGAATTCAGTGAATATATATTGAATATTCTATCAAACCTAGTATCTATTGATATTGATCACTTGTCAATTTCGATATATGTTATTAGTGATTTGTTGTCCAGCCATATTGTTGGAATTTCTCTCAATGCTTCCTTTACAACTTCCATTCAAAGCTTCATTTCACTCGTGGTTTGATTTTCTTCTTCTTTTGTCCTAAATGAACTCAAACCTAAACCTTCAGAGACACATAAAGATAGTTATAAAGTCAGCCTTATATCACCTGAAGAATGTTTCTAGGACAAACAGACTAAAGTATCAACAAGATATAGAGAAATTAATCCATATGTTTGCCTTCTCTGCATCCCCAGAACCAAACATGCAAAACAGACGAAACACTATTTTGTAGTGTTTCAGCTGTTAGAATATTCTATGTATTAAATATTGAATATTCAGTTTCCATGTGTAGCACTTTGCTTAAGTGCTAGGCACATATAAAGCTAACACTGTTATCTTTGAGACAGTGCTGCCTGTTTCAGAGCTAAAACCAATCTGTTAAGAGTTGCTTTAGAATGTCGATCAACATATTGATGAATTTGATGATGACATTTGACAAAATGTAATGTTTATTGCTTGTTTCATAATTGCCGACTGTATGATGTTTTAATAGCTTTGTTGCTAAAATGTGCTATACAGATAAACTTCCACATAGCAGTCCAATACTTCAGCAATATTAACGGCATGTTTCTAACTCCGTGACTCGACACATTCAGCTGCAGATGTTCATCTTGCTCCTGCTGACAGTTTCCATCTGTACTTTGCTTAAGTACTAGGTTAACTTTATCTACTCTTTTTTGTTATGACTCACTGATCACTTGGTTCAGCATTCTTGTTGTTTACTGCTAAGTTTGCGTGGAAGCCTTATGCGTATGCGCCATACTTCATGTTTAGCGCCACTTACAGGTCTGGAGGAGTAAAAGCAGGATTTTGAGCCTCAGTTCTCAGAGTTTCTGTGTGGATGAAAACATTTCTGAAAATAAGGTCCAATGTGGACACAGATGTTTATGAAAAAATACAAGAGTATGGGCCATAGTATGGGCCATAGAAAAAAGTTAAAACTTAAATTATGAGAATAAAGTTGTAATATTACGTGAAGAATTAAGTCAGTATTATGGGTATAAAATTTATTGTGGTATTACAAGAATAGTCATAATATTTTTAGAATAGTCATAGTATTATGAAAATAAAATCATAGTATTACAAGAAAGTCATAATATTACCAGAACAAAATCCTAATAGGAAAATGTTGAAATCAAATAAGATTATAGTCATAATATAATGAGTCATATTATTACCAGAATAAAGTGAGGATATTACCAAAGTAAAGTCATAATACTTTATTCTTTTACAACTTTATTCTCATAACATTGTGACTTTATTCTCACAATATTATAACTTGTAATTTTACGATTTTATTCTCGTAAATTTTATTTTCTTAACATGGTCCTAATAAATACTCTGTTGTACCTTTCAACTAAATATAAAAAAATAAATAGATAAAAAAAAGCAATCCAAAACTTTTCCTCAACTTATGCATTTTTGCAAAATGTTTTAAATCTGTAAATAAAGCCAAACAACCCTGAGAGTAGTCCGGACTGCAGAATGAGCTCTGGAACAATTTCCTTTCTTAAGTTTCAGGTTGGGCTGCTGGATGTTTGTCTCCAGGTAGGAAACCAGCTCTAATTTCCCAGAGAACTTGTGCAGGTTGAAGCAGAGGTGCTGTGATTTGCTGTGCAGCTCCATCCCAGTCTGATGTGTTTGTCTGCCTGGCCGTGCGTGCGTTTCTTCTTTCTTTGAGTGCGTTTGAGTTGGAGTAGTTTAGGCAGGCAGAGAGCTGGATCTCTTGATGGTGAATTTGAGCAGACTGGAGTCTGAGAGGCAGTTCAAAGACCACAGGCCCACAGGCAACAACCAACACTGAGGCCGCTCTGCGTGTGCGTGTTTGCACAAGCGAGGGAAGCAGGGAGGGAGCGAGCATGTTTGGTCTGTGGGTGCATGTTTTTTTGTTTTTTTTTGTCCTAACATGTGCATTTTGATTTTCTTGTATTTATGAGGGTGTGTGGTTTTGCCTTGATGGCGTACATCCTAATCTGCTTTTCTTTTGAAAGAGTTTCGCTGCCACGCAGTAAAAATGCCAACATCGAAATCTTTGGTATAGTGTTAAATAAAAAGTGTTAGTGTTGTTTTAACACCAGACAGCTTTAAGGTAACACTGTCAGTGTAACTTCTGGCATATTTGCCAGAATTTGAGTGTTAATTGGTTGGTGTTGATTAGGCCTGTCGCGATAAACGATAAATCGATTAATCGTACGATAAATTAAAACTATCGACGTCATTTCAATTATCGGCATTATCGTCTCTTTTTCTCTTTCTGTTAATGACACCGAATGAAAAAATCCTTGGTATAACGGTTTGATCGGGTTCGGTCCTGCCGTGTGGTGTCCAACAATGGGCACAAAATAATGGCTACAAGTCCAGTGAATTAATTTTAAAACCAGACATTAATCAATGCTTTACTACAATCTACCTGCAATGCATGTGGCTAGTGTCAGCGTAAAGTCCTGACTGAATGAAAATCATTATAAACTATTTATGTCACGTTAACGAAGAACAGCTGAAAAGTTACCGGGTTTATCAACTGTGGTAGCAATTTCGCTCCAACTCCTCCTCTTGTCATTTCTATATTCTTTGCATGTTGAATAAACATTAATGTTGTTTCCACATATCATCTCCGATGTCCGCTGGACTTCGGGTTGCGCCGTGTCAGCTGTTAGAGATTCCCCGATGTAATTTCCCCTCAGAAAACACGGAGGAGAATCCGCGCTTTCTGATTGGCTGCCTGTCACATTCAACAGGCTGCGTTTAAGATCCCAGTCGGGGAAAAACCCCTGATTTAGATCGGAGCGGCAACGAGGATCTACCGTAACACACCACACAATCTTAGAAAGACCAACGTTCTAAGATTGTTGTAAGGGGAAAAATAGGAGCAAAAAATCATGTAGTGTGAACTATTGCATCAGGTAGTCGATGTGCCCATTTTCTCTATTTAAATCTAATTATTACTGAAGGGCAACATAATATACAGACTTCATAATCTGCACTCTTTTGGTTGAATGCAGTATTTATTTCCACTTTGGCTTTATGTTGTTTAGTTTTTATCAAGTACATTTTTTGTTAATGGAGACTGAGAATCCATTTTGTTTTTGGTTGTTTTGTTTATTTAGTTTATCAGCTCCAGTGTTAAATATTCTTTTGAAAATAAAGTGCATCTATCTTTGGCAGGAAATCACATGCATTATTACGTCATTTCCATTAAATCAGTGTAAAAAGGTCTTCAGACAATATTATCGTTTATCGCAATAATTTTTTGAGACAATTAATCGCTCAGCAAAATTTGCTATCGTGACAGGCCTAGTGTTGATTAAGCCACTCCTTTGTGTAACGGCTGCTGAAAAGTGCATTCTACTTTGTATGTATGTTTAAAAAACCCAACATTGCAAGCAGCTAATGTTAAGCCTCTGAGAGGATGTGGGGATTTTTTCTTAATTCCCTCACACAAGTTGTTTCCTCAAAAATCACTGTCAAAACAAAAAAGATTCATGTACTTAATCCAACATAATTGCTGAATGTCTTCAGTTGGTAGCACTGTTGCCTGGGTCATTTGCATGTTCTCCCTGTGCATGTGTGGGTTATCTCTGGGTACTCCAGCTTCCTCCCACTGTCCAAAAACATGACCGTCAGGTTGATCTCTCTAAATCAGAGATCTGCAACTTTTACAACAGGGTGCCCAAAGTCGGTCCTCGAGGGCCGGCATCCAACACATTTTAGTTCTCTTCCTGGTGGTAGTAACAACCTTTTCAGCATGTCATTGTTGTTCTTCGGCCTTCTAATGAGCCATCATTGGATCCAGGTGCGTTAAACCAGAGAAAGAACTAAAACATGCAGGATGTAGGACCACTTACTGACATGTTTATACTCTCGTTTGGGCGTGGAGACTTGCCGCCAACACTTAGCCTGGCGAACATTAACCTCATCCTTAAAAAAGATAAACCATCAGACGTCTGTGGCTCATATAGACCTATTAGCCTTATCGGGGTAGATAGTAAGCTGCTCTCTAGACTACTTGCAATGAGGCTGGAGAAGCTTTTGACCTTCTTAATCAGGGGTGGGCACTCCTGGTCCTCGAGGGCCGGTGTCCTGCAACTCTTAGATGTCTCCCTGGTCCAACACACCTGAATCCAACAGCTGAATCTCCTCCTAAGTGCAGTCAAGTTCTCCAGAGTCCTGTTAACGACCTCATTATTTGACTCAGGTGTGTTGAAGTAGAGATGCATCTAAAAGTTGCAGGACACCGGCCCTCGAGGACCAGGAGTGCCCACCCCTGTTCTTAATAAACCCAGATCAGACTGGGTTCATACAAAATCGTTTCTCCTTCACAAATATGAGAAGGTTACTTAACATAATTCAGTACTCAACCCAAACGAATTGCAGAGCCTTTGCTGTATCTTTAGATGCTGAAAAGGCATTTGATAGGATTGAGTGGAAGTACTTATTTAATGTTTTGGAGAGATTCGGGATAGGAGGCGATTCTCTGAAATGGATCAAGATACTTTACAGTTCCCCATCTGCCTGTGTTATGACTAATGGAGTTCTATCTCCACCTTTTGCAATACATAGGGGAACTCGACAGGGTTGTCCTCTATCCCCGCTTCTATTTGCTTTGGCACTGGAACCCCTAGCAGTGGTTATTAGATCACAACAAAATATACATGGCGTGATGATTGGCGGTAAAGTTCATAAAATAGCATTATATGCAGATGATATTCTGCTATTCGTAACAAAACCTGACATCTCGATACCATCCATCTTGTCCACTATTTATGAGTTTGGTTCTTTCTCAGGTTATAAAATCAATTTTGATAAATCGGAAGCATTGCCATTAGGTAGTGCTACTGTCCAGGACCTACCCCCTAGTTGTTCCCTGAGATGTTCGCAACATGGCTTCACTTACCTTGGAATTAATGTGTCCCCTAACCTGACAGAGCTATGGAAGCTTAACTTCTCTCCGATACTTAGGAAAATAAGAAGGGACTTAGAAAGGTGGTTTGACCTTCCTCTATCACTTATGGGGCGTATAAGTTTAATTAAAATGAACATTTTCCCACGACTTTTATATCCCCTCCAAATGTTACCCCTTTGGCTATCCAAAAAAGTTTCTGCGGATATAGAGAGAGCATTTTCCAGATTCATTTGGCATGGCAAGAGACCACGACAGAAAATCACATCTTTACAGCTCCCTGTGGACAGAGGTGGCTTGGCTTTGCCAAACATCTATTATTACAATTGGGCTTGCCATGCTCGTTTTCTGTGGGAGTGGTTACATGCTCATCTCAACTCGAACCCTTGCCTTGACTCATGGGCCTCTCAGCCTGCTTCCTTGTGGAGCCTCACAACCGGAGATAGGAAAAGGCTATCAAAAGCTATTAAACATAATCCAATCATTTATAACACAGTTAGGGTGTGGCAGAGAATTTGGAACCACTCAGGAGGTGGGCTCTGCTCCTCACTCCCGACACCTTTTACAAGAAACCAGGATTTTATCCCAGGCCTTGAGCCCAACATTTTTGACCTGTGGCATAGCAGAGGAGTGAGAGTGATCGGAGATCTGTTTACAGAGAATGTACTCATGACATTTCAACAATTGCAGTCAAAATTTGGTATCCCTAAAGAACACTTTTTTGGTTTTCTCCAAATTCGCCATTTCATTGGTTCTATGAGGCTCTCTCATTCTGGCTTGGTCACACACAATGAGATTGAGAAATTCCTTATCGACCGGGAAAATCCTAGGCATTTTATTTCCGCTTTCTATGCAGTGCTCTACTCTCTTACCCCAGGTGGTGCCGGGGACATTGCACGGAAATGGGAAGGAGACCTTGACACGGTATACATCGAGGATGACTGGCAAGAAGCCATTAATGTGGTTAATTCAACCTTTATATGTAATACGCTCAGAGAGACACAGTATAAAATACTACATCGTCTACATATAACACCTTCTATATTGAATAAGATGGATCGCCAGCTCTCTCCCTTATGCAATAAATGTGGAAGAGAGGTTGGAACGTATTACCATTATTTCTGGCAATGCAGACTGATTAAACGATTTTGGAGTGCAATCTCTAAAGAGCTGAGTGACGTGTTTCATGTAAAAATCAGATGTGACCCAGGTCTGTTTCTTCTTGGCCTCCCGTCAAAATCAGTCACTCTGACACAATCACACTTCAAACTTTGTGACAAATTATTGCTTTTGGCTAGAAAATGCATTTTAATTAATTGGATTAAGGATAAACCACCAACTATCACACAATGGTATAGAGAAATATTTAGGGTCCTCCCTCCCTCATGAAAGAATTAGTGCAGTCCTTAAGGGTAATGAGAAACATTTCATTGATATGTGGTCTCCTGTTCTAAACTATTTACCTAAAGAGCTGACAAGACTTGTGATGAGAGGTCAGAATCCTATAAAGTGGAAGGTCTCACCAGATCTTAACTAATGGACATCCTCCTTCTGTATTCCTATGCATCTTTCTTCTTTTTCTGATCACCCGGCTAGATATGATTGTGCTGATGTCAGGCTGTAAACATGTCTGTTAATGTTTGCCAACCACTGAAGGCATGATTTAACGTGAATGTTACATTGTACGGCAGCTTCCTTTTATTTTATGTATTTTATTTTATTAGGCCCGAGCAGCAAAGCGCTGCGAAGGCCTATTGTTTCTGTACTGTTTCTTATTATTATTACGATTCTGCCCCCCTAAAGAGGAGCCTTTTTGGGGGCTTTATCATATTCAAAAACTCACCAAACTTGGCGGTGGCGACTAGAAAATTTAAAAATTTTGAATTTTAAGGTTGTCGCAAAAATCGCAAAAAAAATTGCTGAACGGCAGCAACTAGCAATTTTCTGTTGACACAATGGTATGAACGTACTTCATCGTAGAGACATGAAATTTGGTACACATGTAGAGCTCACCAAAAGACTCAGAACTTACATTTAATGTTATAAGCCAACTATCACAGGAAGTCGGCCATTTTGTATTGAACGTCCATTTTTTACCTCGATTTTGACGTTTACAGCCTTCGTATTTGATCGAACTCCTCCTAGGGATTTCGATTGATCGACTTCAAACTTGGTCAGTCTGATCATAAGGCATGTTTGATTTAAAGTTATCAAATTGGTGAGTTTTGGAGCATGTTGAAGGGGGGTTAGCAGGGGTCAAAGTTCACCTACTCGCCATGAAACACGAAACTCTTATATTTCCTATACAAAAGCACATAGAGGGACCAAACTTTCAGTGATTGATCGACATCAGGTGGCTTACAATACCATATGGTCAAATGATGACATCACTTAGGCCACGCCCCCTGAGAACAGGAAGTGTCATGTTTTACTGTGAACGGTCGCTCTCTTAGCCCTTTGACCTAATCAACATGAAACTGTGTCCAGACACAGAAGACATGTTGGTGTGTTGAGGATTCCAACCCCGACCGGCTTTGAGATAGCAGCTGGGCGTGGCGGCGTGGCGAAGTGACCTGTAACGCCGATGCCATACGTTTGCTTCTAGATTCCACATGTTTCGACCGAGCTGCATCAAACTTGGCCTGAGTGATCCTGGAGGCTTGCCCGTCAATCCTAAGTCATCACATTATGACGTCATCTAAGCCCCGCCCCCTGGGAACCGGAAGTGCCGTTTTTTTCCTTGGAAAGCTCTGTTTATGGCTCTCTTGACCTAATCAAGTTGATTCTGTGTTGGATGACAGATAGGAAGTTGATCTCGCTTGCTTTAAAGTGCCAAGAGTTTTCAATGGCGGCAACGCCGTTCGTATACGTTTGCCTCTACATTCCACATATTTTGACCGAGCTGCATCAAACTTGGCCTGAGTGATCCTGGAGGCTTGCCCGTCAATCCTACGTCATCACATTATGACGTCATCTAAGCCCCGCCCCCTCGGAACCGGAAGTGCCGTTTTTTTCCTTGGAAAGCTCTGTTTATGGCTCTCTTGACCTAATCAAGTTGATTCTGTGTTGGATGACAGATAGGAAGTTGGTCTCGCTTGCTTTAAAGTCCCAAGTGTTTTCAATGGCGGCAACGCCGTTCGTATACGTTTGCCTCTACATTCCACATATTTTGACCGAGCTGCATCAAACTTTGCCTGAGTAATCCTGGTGGTATGCCCGTCGATCCTACGTCATCACATTATGACGTCATCTAAGCCCCGCCCCCTCACAACAGGAAGTGCCATTTTTTTCCTTGGAAAGCTCTGTTTATGGCTCTCTTGACCTAATCAGGATGATTCGGATGATAAACTCTGTCAATGCTCGCTGCTGGCTGAACCGTGTGGGCGTGGCCAAATGGCGAATATCAGTCCCTCGCCATATGCATACGTTTGGCTCTTATTCAGGCATAGATCATCCGATTGGCGCCAAACTGGATCTGTATGACCTTTGTTCACCTCTAAAGAGCCCAACGGGTTTGAAATGTAATTTGGCTCCACTGCGCCCCCTAAGTTAATACATGGGTTGTATCTCCTCGACGCATCGACCGATCTGCGCCACATTTTTTGACAGTCGTCGGGGAGCGCTGCCGAACGCATTCACGCGTGTCGCCTGGTGGACGGGCGGGGAAAATGCGCGACAGCTTCTGCGGTGGCTAGCGGGCGGCGGTGCTGAAAACTGCGGCGGAGCTTCTGCGGTCGGGAGTTGGCTGCGGCTCTGGAAATCGTGCGAGACCTTCTGCGGTGGCTGGAACCCCCGCGGTGGCCAATAGGCCGGAGCGGCGCTTGCTGCGAGGGCCGCCCGAGGCTGCTTGCAGCTTTAATTTTATTTTATTTTTTATTTTTTTTATGTTTGTTTTGTTTTGTTTTTGCTTTGTGTCTCATACTCATGTAAGGTGACTGGCAGCACAGTGTACAATGTTATATATATTTTTTCTGTTTGTGAAAACACAAAACTAATAAAAAGTTTAAAAAAAAAAAAAAACATGCAGGATGTCGGCCCTGTAGGACTGACTTTGGGCACCACTGCTTTACAATCAGTAGAGACACTCTTACTGTCAGGCCAGCCAAATAAAACTCTTTTAGAGCCGCCAGACAACCAAGAATTTTAGATAAATATAGGAAATAAAGGGAATTTGTATAGTTTTAAAGAGTCACCATTTTATTTCTGTTTTTAGGATTTGAAATAAAGGTAAAGATCAAATTTAGCATAAAAAAAGTATGCATCATTTTTTCTTCAGTGGGATGGAAAATGTAATAAAAACAGCATATAGATTCCAACTTAATGAGAAAATGTTGAAGAGGAGTACATTTTCACAAAAAACTCTTAACTCAGAATATTTGAGATTTTTGAAAAGTTGGAAATCTTGGACTTAAAATTTTGTCTTTTGGAGCTCAGAAATGTTCTTGTTTTTTCTAGAAAATTTCTGAGATTAATCTGAGTCTCAGAAATTCTTAGAAAAAACTCAGAAATTTCAGCCAAATTTCTCAGTTGTTTGGTTGAAATTTGCTATTTTTTTTCTTTTCTTTTTCTACCTACAATGGCCCTGTACACTGTCATAAACATCGGACCTAGAAACATATTACTGGCTCTTTTAGTGTCATTCTTTGTGGAAATTCAGTGCAAATATTGCATGGCTACATTTGCGTTACGGCCCTGGCCCTTATGGGCTGGGTTGCAGGTGTCTTGTCTGTCTTTGTGCTCCTCCCCTTTACAGGTGCTGCTGATTTTATTCATTTGGAGCACAGAGCATTTAAACCTGACTGTCTCCACCTTCTGGGTCGCCTTCGGCGTCCACTCTGCCTTGATGCTTGCGGTGTTTTGTTGCCAGGCCTCAGCTCCCCTCCTTTTTGCACATTTGAGTTTGTCTTTGTTTTTGCACTTCAACACTTCCATATGCACTCATACATCACATCCAAGCATTTGCATTACACCACTGATACTGACATCCTCAATCCATTGTTGTTTGTGTTAATAAACATTCCTTTTTATGCACTTTAATCCCTGCATGGTCTCCCGTTACTGTTATGACCTTGAGCCAGTTGTAACAATTGGGGGCTCGTCCGGGATGTGAGTATTCTTTTGTTTTGTGTAATATTCAGCATTTACAAAACTTGGTTTTGTAATTTAAGGGGGGGAGTGTTACGGCCCCTGGCCTCTTGAGGCTGTGCAGGCTTTGTTTTTTTCTATTATGCAGGATCAGCTGTGCGGGCACAGCTTTCTGATTGGCTGCCTAGAAGCTGCAGGAGAGCAGCCACCCCATTGGAGCAGCAAAGCCAATCAGATGTTGATGAGACCCACCTGCATCATATAAAAGACATCTGAGTTCATTCCTCCAGTGGGGCAGCTAGCAGGAAGAGGTTGTGTGACGCTGACCCCCACCTTCCGTGTTTGGTGACTGTTTTGGACAGTTTGAACAATTTTGTTCTCGCTTATTTTGCTAAGTGGTTTGAAGCTGCTTTAGTTAAACCTTGAACAAGCTAGAGGCTTGTGTTTGGGAGGTTTTTGGTGCTCCCCTTTGTTCTTTCTTTTTGGTTGTTTTGAGTTACTTTAGACTGATGTGTTTGCACATCTTGTTATTTAATTTGCACTCAGTGATTTCTGAATTTGTTGGTTCTTTACTTTTGTTTAATTGGCTTAAGTTGTATTGTGTTTTGGTTCTGTGAAAACCTTCATTTTGTAATAAATCATTCTTTCATTCCACTTTTTTCTCTGAACACATTTTTATGTTACCGCCCCTGGACCCCTAGACCTTGGGGGTGTAACATAAGTGGGGGCTCGTCTGGGATTAAAGCATTAAAGCATTATTAAAAATGTTATCTGTTTTTTTTTTATTTTTGTTTAGTCAGAGTTATTAAGAGCCATTGTGGAGGGTCCAAAAAGCCACTTGTGGCCCTGGGGCCGCAGTTTACATTAAGTGTTGGTGTTACTTTTATCATTATATTTAACACCAACACCATTGTAATCTTAATGTGATATTCAGTATTGTTGATTGTTTAACAATGTCTAATGTTAATTTAACAAAAATAAAAATGGCTGTCAATCTTTTAACACTTTCACAAATGTTATTTTAACACCAGCTTGTGTGGACACATATAGACACTTTGTTGGTGTTAAAATAACACTGACGGTGTTAATTTACTGTGTAACGTTTAAAACTGCAGACACACATTGCATTAGCATGGGCACGCCACGCGCTGCAGACGCCCTCAACAGCTGTCCTGGACTCTGACCCTTCTGTAAGTTATGCACGAAAGCTGGCAAAAAAAAAAAAAATTAATTATAAAAATGCTTGCTGCTAATTATTGGGCTGTAATTAATGAGCTAACCTTTGGAGAGTGGGAGAGGAAGGTGGAGAGGGAAATTATTCATGTTGTGTTTGCATATATGAATATGCAAACAATAATTATCCCCTCTGAGGAGAGGAAAAAAAATAGTCCAACATCTCTATCTGAAGCTTGGTTACTGTGACACAGATAAACACACACACCTCCTCTCTTTACTCCTCTATCATCTGCAGTTGCTTTCTCTTTGTCTGGCACTCTTCATCTCTTCAACATGATCTGGTCTGAAGCTAGGTGGCTCTGAGCGATGCACAGTATTAAATGGATAAGTATTCCACCTTTTGGTGAATATCACGAATCGGGATATGACCTCTGGCTAATTCCTACCGGTAACAACTCCGCTTTGTCAAGACTTTGTCCCAAAAGTGCGGCGCCTGACGTGTTGCACGTTGACACACAGGTCAGTGTCAGGCTTCGTGACTTTGATGAGCAGGTTTTGCTTTAAAGTCGGCAGTTTCAAAAGCCACAAGGGTGAGGAGGCTTATTAAAAAAAAAACAAGTCTGTTTATTGAAGGTAAAACTTTGTGAGAGATTGTCCTGCTGATAAGTTTTTATGCTGATGTATAAAAATGTCAGTAGTAAATTCAAGTTTAAATCGTTTTTTCCCCTTTTAAGATTCATTTTAAACATATTCATTTGCTGAGCCTCAAATTTATTATGTACACAGAAAAAGTAGGCCTTCTCCCTGCCGGCTTCAAACTTTAACTTATTACCCAAGTGGCTGATGAAAAATTTTCTTTTGCACTGCAAAAACACAAGTATCTTAACAAGCATTTTGGTCTGGTTTATAGTGTAAATCAGGGGTGTCCAAACTTTTTTTTGTGGGGGCCAGAATTGTCAAGCTGGAAGAACTCCGGGGGCCACAGACTTTTTAGTATTTTTGTTTTTAATCATAATTGCAAAGACTACCTTGTGTTTTCATTTTTACTTGAAACTAAACATGATGGCAGTCACATTTCTCCAGGCAAGTCATTAATTACACAAAAGAAATGCTTTGCAGGTTTACCAGATAAAAAAATAACAACAAACTGTATTAGATTTTTTTCAGGTTGATCATATTTTTCTATCTTTTTTTGTTTGCCTTTTTTTTGGAAACAAGAACAGCACATGTCTCACTCTTGCTTTATTTCGACTGGAAAGCCCAAGTCTGCATTTCAGTAAAAATGGTTGCTTTTACAAATAAATTAAAACAAATTAAAAGCAAAAAATTTGTGCAGCACCTTATATTTTACATTTTAGTATCTTAAATTCTGTTTTTCTTGAAAGACTGCACCATAACATAATTTTAAAATCTGTGTCAACTGCCTGAAATGGCAAACCAAATTTAGGCTATTCTTGAATTTTGATCAAGGGCCATAAATGGCGCCTGGGCCACACTTTGGACGCCCCTGTTGCAAATATCTAACTTACAAATAACTTTTCAGCTATTGGACGTTGTTTTAAGTCAATAATTCTTTAATATTGATAAGTTCTAGTTCCACTGGTGCCGTTACCTAGCAACTCCAGCCAAGTCCAGCCCGTTACCTAGCAACCAGTTGTAGTTCCACTGGCAGATTATTTTACTTGTAACAAGAAATCTTTCCTGTTTAACTGAAAAACAAAAATCTGGATTCAATAATTATTTACTTAGACTTATTTATCTTGCTGAAAAGTTGCTTTTAAGTTATTTTCGTATTTATTCAAGTGCACCTTTAGAATCTAGACAAAGTCCTTGGTAAAACTTTGAGTTTTTGCAGTGCAAAGTCTTGCAGGTGTAATTGTCAGGAAAGTAACCTGTTATATTTGCTGATGTTATTGTAATTAAGCAACATTTTTATGTGGAAAATGTCTTGTTATAAGTGAAATGACCTGCCAGTTCAACTGGTACTTTCATCAATATTAAGAATGTGTTGGCTTAAAACAAGCTCCTACATTTCTTGTAAGTTAGTTTTGTTTTATTTCAAGCAAACAAAGACATTTGCACTAGAAACATTCTTTGTTCTTTGTAGGATTTTGCGTTTTTGCTGTGTGGATTCAAGAACGTTTCAGTATATCATAGCAGATGGGTCTAGTTTTTACCAAATCTGTTCCAGCACCAAGAATGGCAAAAGAAAAAAAAAAGCATTAAATTTAGCATTTTTGACAACCATCTTTCTTAGCCTACTTTTTGATAAATTCCTAAAGCTGATTGAGAGTCTAGTGTAACTCATAGCCTCACATACACGTTCACATTTAGCTGCGATTTGCAACAAAGGTTGTAAGCCATCTTTCTTGCTGAGCAGCCAAATTACTAAAATCGCACACATCTTGCATATGGTGACAGTTGGAGTTTTCCTTTCTGCTGTCACCACATGCAGGCACAGTTTGCAATCGAATGTCTAATGTTGTGTTTTTGTACATAAATTTACCTGAAAACTGAAATCTAAGAATCACCCTGTGCTATTTTCTTTTTAAAATATGAACTAAACCCAATCCTTCACAATATTCTGGCTAAATTCATGCTGAACAATTGTTCTACATTCATGAATTTAGTCTTTTCTTTCCCTTTCATCCGGGTAAATATATATTTTCCCAACACCACGCTATCATAACTCCAAAATCACTCCTGAAACTGTTTAGACTTTTTCCTTCAGGTTGACACCAGAGCACTATTTTTAAAAATGAGAGAGAGTTTTTTTTCCCAGGCCGACTCTGATGAACACTGAACAGCCAGAGTTCCCAGATCGATACCATGCATATTTCCACTCATTCAGCCTTGTCTTCCTCTTCTATAAAAACACTTTATACACATACATATCTACAGAAAAACTCTTTAATTCCCAAGAATTGTTTAGTTTGTTTATTATTTTAACGTTTTCATTGAGAGTGAAGTGGAACCAAAGTCAAATTTCTGCTTTGTATGCACCAACCTGTTTGATATTTGTTTCCTGGCTTTCAGACTTGTAAAAACAATTTAAATGTTTGTCTGAGGCAGGGGTGTCAAACTCCAGTCCTCGAGGGCCGCTGTCCTGCAGTTTTTAGATGTGCCACAGGTACGAAATGCTGGAAGGAAATGTCTTAATTACCTCCTCCTTGTGTAGATCAGTTCTCCACAGCCTTGCTAATGACCTAATTATTCTATTCAGGTGTGGTGCAGCAGAGGCACATCTAAAAGTTGCAGGACAGCGGCCCTTGAGGACTGGAGTTTGACACATGTGGTTTGAGGTATCTGAATAAAATTTAGGGCTAAAGAACTTGAGAAACACGAATAACTCCGAGCCAAAGGAAACACATCTGGTTCTACTTTACTGATGGTGAAAACAATAAAAACAAAGGTAATATTTTCCCAAAATATCTTGACATCCAGGCAACAAATAATAAAAAAAAAAAAAAATCAGATACTAATGATCTGAAAGGGGACATAATATGCAAATTTCAAAATTTTGCACATTTTTGTACTTCCATTTGGTTTCAAGCCGTTTCTAAAAACAGCCAAACAATAAACAAATAGAAAACAGATTTTGAATGCCTCTTTCAGATCCCATCTCTAATTCTATGGTATATTTTTGCAGATGAATTTGACCCATTCATCCTGAAAATGCCATAAGATGAGATTAGATGTGAAATAAAACACTATTGTTTAAAATCAGACCGCTTGTCTCCATTTGCTTGTTTTCTTTCTTCTTTGTTGTGGCAGTGAATGAATGTTGGCTGCAGAATCCGTTTCAGATTCTGATCACATTCCCACTGACCTCTCTTGTGTGTGTTTTTATCCCTATGTGTGTGTGTGTCAGACAACTGTGCATATCATATCCAGTGGCCACATTGATTCTTTAGGTCGGACGAGGAGAACTGTAGCCAATTTCAAAAGTGAATTATATATTTCTGAATAATAAATGAATGTTTTGTTCTGGCGCCTCTCAGCAAGAGAAAGAAATTACCTCTCGGGTGGGATAAACTGTGTGTGTGTGTGTGTGTGTGTGTGTGTTATCTCATTAGCTCCAGCATATTACCATAACGAACACACAAACTGCAGCGTGATCAATGTCTATTGATGTGCATCAGACCGTCAGACACAAAGATGGATCGATCTTCTGGAAGACTCGCATATTATTTTAAATAGACACAAACGTACGAACTGCGTTACTGTGCAGTGGCGGTTTTTGTACGACGCGTTCAGATGAAAGCCTCGTGCCTTTAGGCGTGCTAACCGATCTAAACGAGAACATACGGTCTCCAGAACGCCTTCATCTCCGGTTCCTCTGCTTTAGAGATGCCACCACCGAACCACAGGCTCCGCCCACCGCTGGCCAGCCGCTCATCAATAAGGCATTGACTTGCATACCTCACTGACCTCGCATCATACACACACACCCACACACACACAAATGCGAGTTATTGTTATGTAGGTGCCCGTCCCAGGTGGGGCTGATTAAGTTTTCATGGATGTCCTCAGGGCGAAACACTTAGGGGTTAACCAGCTTCCTCTAGCAGAATTAAAAGAGTTAAAAGTCTGCCTTATCTGTCTCTTTATTCTTTCTTCTATATTTTTGTCTTAAAAATATCAAGCAGATGAAACACAAAAAGTCATAAACAGTTTGCTACACAATATGACTTATTTACCAGAAATAGATTTTGTAAAATATTGGTAAAATGGCATGTAGATGCAATTTAAATAAAGGTTTACGCTGTAAAAGAACACAATGTTTACAGGTATTTTTTAAATCTAGTTTCAAGTGCAAATGTACATTTGAAATAAGACTAAACTACAAGAACCTTTTCATGAATATTTCACTTATAACATGACATTTTTTTCATGTTATATGTGAAATAAAATCCCAATAGAATTAGTATTTTCTTTTTATCAATATTAAAATTATTTTTTTACTTAAAATTAGCTCATATTTCTTGCAGAAAGATTACTTGTATGTTAGTTTTGTCTTATTTCAAATGTACTAAGGTATTTGCACTAGAAACTAGACCAAAATACTTGGTAAGATTTTGTTTTTGCAGTGCTTTAACTTGAACAAGTTTAAGATATTTTGCTAATCCAACATGAAACTGAAAGAAGTAGCATTGCATCTGTTACACACACAGTAGGAGTGTAACAGGTAAACCTTTTATGGATGCAAACTCCACTAAAAACCCACCTGTTTAGGATTGTATTGGAAACGTAATCAATTACAAATTTATTGATGGAACCTGAATTAATGCTGTGGTTTGATTATTGATTCTATGTTTCATTGTGTTTCTGTGTTTGTTATGATGTAAAGCACTTTGAAATGCCTGCTGCTGAAATGTGCTATACAAATAAAATTTGATTTGATTTAAAAACAGTTTGACAGTAATTACCTACCCATTTTGAGAATTAACTACACTGCCAAAACACAACATTTTACCAAGTATTTTTGGTCTAATTTGTAGTTCAAATATCTTAAAACAAAGTGCAAGGAACTTTTCAGCAAGATATAGCAACTTGTTCTAAGCCCAATAATTTCTTAATACTGATGAAAAAGTTCTAGTTTCACTGGCGCTGTCACCTAGCAACGCCAGCCAAGCCCAGCCTGTCACCTAGCAACGCCAGCCAAGCCCAGCCTGTCACCTAGCAACGCCAGCCAAGCCCAGCCTGTCACCTAGCAACGCCAGCCAAGCCCAGCCTGTCACCTAGCAACGCCCGCCAAGCCCAGCCTGTCACCTAGCAACGCCCGCCAAGCCCAGCCTGTCACCTAGCAACCCAGATCTATTTCCACCTGCAGATTATCTCGTTATGAGTGAAATAATCTGCCAATGGAAATAGTACTTTATCATCAATTAATATTAAGTAATAATAAAAAAACAATTACCAGCATTAATCCTTTCCGTCATGACTTTTTAGTCTGTTGGAGACCAATATATTTTCATTTCATTTGTAAAATTCACAAGAGGAACTTTCTTCTGCTCATACAAAAGAAACTTTAACTTAAAGTAAAATTGTAATTTTTTTGGTATCTTTACTTTCGTGTAAGTAAAATGTTATTAAAGTAACTGTACTTGTGTATATTATTTCACCGATAGGTTTTTCTGCAACGTAAGGGAGCTGAACACACATGCATGCCACACTTTTCAGATCTTTCCATGTCTGGTGTCAGAAACCTTCAGAGACTAAATTACATACAGATTGACTCTTTCTATTGATCCAGTAACTTCTGAAGAGTTAATTTGATCATATGTAGACATTTTTAGAATAAAACAAGGGTAAATACAGAAATGTGTCAGTTTTTACATTCCCATTTCATTTTTAAAACCATGCATTATTTTTCTTCCACTTTACAGTCATGCAGTACTTGGTGTTTCTCTGCAGCAAAGCTGCAAATGCTCCACAGGTGAAGTAGAATAATAGATGACATATATATGATATATGTTGAATTTCTGAGGTAAACATCATCAGTATTCTTTCAAATGCCACGCAGGCGTCTGCGCTTTCTGAAATGTGCAACACGTCTCATCAAATCCTCTATAATCTTATCATCTTTTATCAATAAAGCAACGGTGCTGGTATATGTTGGGCATATTACCATCGTCTGACATGTTTTATGCATCGGATTGAGCATTTTTTTACAACGATAAACAGCCCAGTTTGATTTGCACCACTGTTATTTATTCAAATCAAATCTGAAAACATCAAATTGATCATGAATAAATAATAACAAAACCATGTCAGCAAATCACTCAAATAATTTTGTGCTTTTGATAGCAACAAATCCAATAACATTCTTCTGACTGAAATCTCACCAAAAAACGACTTTAACAACAGAAAACATTTAAAGCAGCCTGAGAGACGGATGCTTTCTTTGACACATTTCACTTGCAGAGCTCGTCAGGGGGAAGCTGACAGCGGCGTGTCAGAGGTGATGCGGCTGGGTTTCGAAGGGCCGATTTGGCGTTAACACATCTGTCAGTTGTGGGAAACCTCCTCACGCTGCTTTGACGCGCCGAATCCAGCCAGACATCCCAGACAGATGGCAGCAGACACGCAGCCGCAACCTCACATCAGTCATCTGAGACTCTTACTGACGATAAAAAACAGCCCAGTGTCTGTCACTGTGGTGATATTTTTAATTCAAGCTGTCCTAATAGAGAAGCGACTCTCTCATGTTTACAGATAAACACACACCAGTCCAAAGAATCTTCTGTGCCCTTAAGGACCACAGAAGGATCCAGGAAGTGTGTTTTTGCTGTGGGATGAAATATAGTAATCGAGTATGGCATCTGCTAACACTTCACAGTTAAGTAAATAAAAGCTACACTGTAAAACATTTGAAAATGAAAGTCCACCTGCCAAAAAGAACACTGCTTTGGTTTTAACTCAGAAATTAAAGTTCATGAAGTTGATTTAACAACAGAGACAAGTGTATAAACATTGTTTTTTTTAAGTTCATTAATCTTGAATTGTAAGTTTTAGTTTATTGCTGCAATTTAAACCAAATAATTATTTCACAATATGCATGAAAAAACTGCCTTCGCCTAGTTAAAGAGCCATATTTCTCTATTATTTACTCACAATATCAAGTTATCTTACAAGCAACTTTTGAGCAAGATACAGGAGTTTAAGTAAATAATTCCCAATATTGCTATAACAGTATTAGTTCCACTAGGAGACAATTTCACTTATAACATGGGAAAAATACTCTGCCAGCAGAACCAGAACTTTTTTTATTAATATTTAGGGATTGTTCATTTAAAACAAGCTCCAATTTCTTACTTGTAAGTTAGTTTTGTGGTATTTCAAGTGGACTAAGATATTCGCACTACAAACTAGACAAAAATACTTGGGAAGATTTTGTATTTTTGCAAAGTATGACTTAAAAAAAACCAAGTGTAAGGCCTTCCACAAGGACGATAAGCTGCTAAAATTCATTATTAAAAAAGCTGTCTGATCAGGGTGCTATGTCCAAATGTACTAATGGAAAGTTGAGTGGAAGGAAGAAGTGTGGAAGGAAAAGATGAACTAGAAACTAGACAGATCATACTTGGTAAGAGTTTGTTCTTTTTTGACGCCGTTTTGAGTAACATGCACATAAGAACCAGAACCAAACACGGAGAAGCAGCATTCAGCTTCTATGCACCAAAAATCTGGAGAAAACTTACAGAAAACTGTAACACAGACGAAAAGCGGAGTTCCTTTACGTCTACCTAAAACCCAGCTGCTTTAGAACCATAACAAATGAAATGCTGACCAATATTTTGATGTGAAATGATGACACTTTTGTGTTTGTATGATGCCGTGTTGCTGAAATGGGCTACACAAATTAACTTGATTGATTGATTGATTGATTGATTGATTGTATAAATCTGAATACAGAATGTGTAAGATTTCCTTTTCCTCCTCCACTTCCCCCTACAAACGAGAGACGGCCAATCAGAGCGAAACAGGGAAGCACAGAGACACGATGCGGCCTGGCAGCTTTTAGCAGCTGACACAGAGCGGGAATGACACACACGCACACACAAAAATGGAAGAAAAAAAAATCGAGTGCTGGATGCACACCCATAAACACACGCAGAGTGACACAGACGCGTAGTGACAGCCTCTCTCCTCTGGCAGGGAGTGGCAGGTCTGAAGCCCCCCAGGCAAAGCTGCTGCTACTGGAGGAAAAAACCCCAACAACCCCTCACCCCCATCAGCCCGCTTCCCGTACCTACGCTCTGACCTCCTGCCCCAAAACGATTAATATATGTGTGCATGGTTTCCTGTTAGGATGATGCTAAATGGGTGATGACTTCTGCCTCTGAGGCTGCATGTGTCTGGTGTCAACTGTAGTTCTGGAGTGTCACTGTGTGTGTGTGTGTGTGTGTGTGTGTGTGTGTGTGTGTGTGTGTGTGTGCGTGGGTGTGTGCGTGCGTATGCGTGCGTGTGTAATGGTCAAAGGCCTGAGGCAAACGTCCCCAACGTTCGCTGGAGGGAAGTCAATAATCATTAGTTTTCCAGGTGAGAGGTGCTCAGAGCAAGAAGCGCAGAGCTCTTTTTAAGCTCAATTGCCAGGAGTGAGGCATTGTATGCAATGTTAAAGCTCAAAGTGAATCTGTTTGGAGGCAAAAATATACAAGATGGCACCTTTCACTGCAAAAACACAAAATGTTACCAAGTATTTTTGGTCTAGTTTCTACCGCAGATATCTTAATAGCCTTGAAATAAGACAAAATTAACTGACAAGTAACTTTTCTGTGGGAAATAAGAACTAGTTTTAAGTAAATAATTCTGAAGTACTTATAACAAAACATTTTTTCCATAAGTAAAATAATCTGCCAATGTAAACAGAACTTTTTCATCAGTATTAAGGAATTACTGACTTAAAACAAGCTCTTACATCTTGCAGAAAAGTTGTTTGTTTTGTCTTACTGCTTACTGCAGACAAAGTAGATATTTGCACTAGAAGCTAGGCTAAAAATACTTGGCAACATTTTGTGTTTTTGCAGTGCGCAGTTGATGCTCTCTAATATTGATTGTGGTGTTTTTTAAATGCCACCAAACGCCCCACATTTACATAAACTTCACCTGGGCTTTATTTAGCACCTCAAGGTAATTCACAGGGGCAGAATAGAAATGCACACCACACTTTTCAGACTTTTGTTTCCCAATTAAGAAAAGAAAAAAATCTATTTCTTCCACTTCAGTTCTTCACTCTCTATTGCAGCTTTATTGTTAAATAAAAATTATATTGAATTTTGTAATTATAATTTGATAAAACATAAAAAAGTCCAAATTTTAGCATTTTTTTCTTGCCACTGATATTTTAATGCGTGTTTGTACTTACTCTTTTAGTGATAAAATATATTCGGAATACATTTTTAACCTAAAAATTTTTTCATTAATTTTGACTTTAAGCTAAAAATTAAGTTAAACTAAATAAAGTTAAACTAAGTTTTTTAGTTTAACTTTTCAGACTTTAAAAAAAAATTCAACTTTTAAATTCCAACCATGTAAAAATAATAATGAAATTTTTTTAGGTTACATATTGACCTACATTTGACACAAATTTACTTCCATACTCTTAGATGTAAGGAGTGTCTTTCACAAGATATTCCCTAAAAATTCAAGCTGTTAAACTTATAACAGTGTGGATTTAAATTGCTTTTTCTGAAATGTACATTTCCGAAAATCTGGTTTGTTGAAATTACAAAACTATTTATCAACATTTGTTCCTGTATTTTTGAACGTTCGTGTTTTGATCTCAATGTAAAAATGATAACTACTCCATAAAAAGAGTAAAAGAAAATATCCACATTAACTAACAAACGCTACACCAAAGAGGAATGTGTCAGCAGACTGTTTAACATGCAGGACATGAACTGCAGAAATGTGAAAATTTTTCCCAACTTTAAAGAATGTATTTTCAGCTTCATTCTGCCCATGAAAAGACTTCAAGGCCCCGAAAGTGATTAACCTTGGACAAATAGCATTCTGGGGAAAAATTTCCCCAGCAGGATTTGACTAAATGTATTTGAGTCGATACAAAAATTTAGCCGTACCTCCTTCCAGAACAGTAATTCACTTTGATCAAGGTAAAGTTTAGAAATATTTGAAGGAAGTTTGAATGCCATTGAGTTGATGTTTCTATTTCTCCTATTTCTTCAGCGATGTAGTCGAGAAGTGATTT
Organism: Xiphophorus maculatus; assembly: GCF_002775205.1. Classification (NCBI taxonomy): domain Eukaryota; kingdom Metazoa; phylum Chordata; class Actinopteri; order Cyprinodontiformes; family Poeciliidae; genus Xiphophorus; species Xiphophorus maculatus. Next base: position 445,063 of record NC_036457.1, read on the forward strand.
ATTCTGGTTTAGTCGATCGCTGGTTGCTTGGGTTTATAGATCAGTCTCAGTATTTAGCTGGTACTTGATTGGGTTACTCACATACATCCTGCAATCTAATAAGAAGCTTTCTAATTTCCAACATAAATAAGTAACTTCTGATAAATGTTTTCAATTTCAGCTCCTTTCAGAATGAGCTATTTTAGGGTCTCTGTCACTTTAACTGCTGCTGGCCACGCCCCCTAACTCAATGTTTACATTTTCAGATGAAAATGGCTGCAAAAAGATGTGCAATTATACAACCATGCATCTTTGAAAAGCAAAAGTGGAGCCTCCTTCACAAACAACAAGAATACAGCAGGTGGTTTCTGATTTGTAAGTCAACAACAAAACGCTTCTCTTTTCCAGCAGCCATTGTACAATGCATACAGGGGTTAAAACCAACTGACCAAATGTGCTGGAGCTTAGCTGGGGTTGCTAGGTAACGGGCAGTGCCTGCTGATTTTTGATGTTACATTCAGGAGGTTTTTGAAATGGCTCATTTTTCAGACACCAAAAAAACTTTCACTTATTACCAAAACCTGGCTGTGTGTTTTTTTAAGCACTCCATAATACGTCCCTTTTAAAGCTTTGTGTGTAAATAAAACATTAAAGGAGTTGCTAAGTAACAGCGCAGTGCCTGTCGATTTTGACTGAAGATTCTGGTGGTTGTTGAAAAAATAAAGCAAAACTTAAAACCGAAAAATGATTTTTTTTCCTTAAAGGGCTTTGGCTGAAGTAAAAAAACGTGCAAGAAGTGAATTTTTCATAATACTTCCCCTTCAACAAATACATTATGTAAACCATTACTGCATCATTTCTAATTTATAAATGGGGTCAGGCTTACTTTCTCCTTGGTCATTTTCAAGGTTTAATTTGCTCGTCTCCACAGTCGCCACATTAAATCAGACTTTAACCATGTTCTGTCTGCAGTATTAACAACCACAGAGTGTCTCTGTATGTGAAAGGTGTGTGTGTGTGTTTTTTTTTAGCATTTCTCACCTTGTGAGGCCCGTTTCTCCAACAAATACCACACTGTGAGGACCCACTTTCTCTTATGCTGTCTGGTTTTGAGTGAGGCATGGTTAGGGTTAAAAATAATATAGAAATTAATGAAATCAATGCAAAGTCCTTGCGAAGATAGAAAGACCTAATATGTGGGTGTGTGTGTGTGTGTGTGTGTGTGTGTGTGTGTGTGTGTGTGTGTGTGTGTGTGTGTGTGTGTGTGTGTGTGTGTATCAGAGAGAGTAAATGTCCATGAGAGTATAAGGTTGATTAGTTCAGGTTTTAATGTGGTGTGGTCGGCATAGCCTCAGGTCATGCAACAGGCCTATTGTGGGAGGCAGACACAGAGAGAGAGAGGAGAGAAAATGAAGCAGCACAGGAAGGGAAGTGTGTGTCTTCTATTTGTGTGGCGTGCGCGAGTGTGTGTGAATGTTAATGTGTCTAATTAAAGACGTAGGGGATCATGCTCCAGCCCTGAGCTCTAGCAGCCGCCCGGCGTAGATATGACCTCAGGCCATGGTCTGAACCCACACACACATCTCCACACTGAATGTTCTCGCAGCGAAGAACTGTTCCTCATTACAAACAAATTAAAACGCAGGCTTTACTGTGGACACTTCAAAACAAGCTCACACTCCTGTAATAATAAAAGCACTTACTTACTCAGACGGGGGAAAAAAACACCTTCTTTCATGAATCTGGACAAACAATATTCAGAAAATGTTTAGAGAATAAATGAAAAATACAAACAAATCACCAAAACTTTAAAGGTGCTTGCTTTTTGCTATTATTAAAGGTGACCTATAAGGTTTCCTCGAACAAGTTAGCATAGGTTCATGAGCTATGCAAAACATTTTGAATCATTCTTAGATTATGAGATTTTAATCTGCTCAGCTCTGCCGATTTTGATCTGTTTTAGGGCCTCCTGTCATTTTAAATCTAAATTAGTCATGCCCCCAACCGTACATTTACACTCGCACATGAAAATGGCTGCTAACTGATGTGCAACTATACAATCGTACATCTTAGAAAAGCAGAGGTGGAGCCTCCCACAAAACCAACAAGAATACAGTAAATGGTTTCTGGATGGTAAATCAACAACAAAATAATTGTCTTTTCCAGCAGCCATTGTACAGCAGTAAAACCAGCTGACAAAACATGCTGGAGCTCAGCTTGGGTTGCTAGGTAACAAACTGTGCCTTATGATTTGTGACGCCAACTTATTGCCAAACAACTGTGGCCCTTTTTTAAGCACTTGGGTTGATTTTAGAAGCAGTTAAGACCCAAATAAAAGTACGGAAACGTGCAAAATGTGACTTTTGCATAACCGGCCCCCTTTACTATATTGAGGATTGAATCTTTTGCAGTTTACAAACTAATTGGAAGAAAAGAACGTTGTACTTTGTGTTTTGGACGAGATTTGTTTGAAGGTATTGGCTAATGACGAAAATAATAATTGTCTCTTTGTTTTTTGTAGCAGTGGTGTGAATAATTTGTACATTTAAGTCATTCATGAAAATGCTTTTTTAATTTTAGCTCGCGAAGCATGGCCAATTTGCATAGTCAGCTAACAGTATTCCTTGTGTTTTTCAGTTTTACGATGGCCAAAGTGAAGGCAGAGGTCAGAGGCCATTCTTCAATAAAGAAGCAAAGAGAAAAAGAAGTTTGGTTATTGGAGGGTCGTTATCTGAAAACTCAGGGTGAAGACAACACATGGCTGCTGATTTCTGCTATTATATAAGGCTCATTCTCCAGACACCAAAAAACCCTAGCTTATTGCCAAAAACCTGCTGAATGTTTGTTTTTTTATGCACTTCAACTGTTTCTACAAGCAGCATAGACCCATATAGAAGCACAAAAATGTGCAAAATATGAACTTTGCAGAACTATTACAGGTTATTTTTTTTAATCAAGCCTTGAGCGGTAATTGGTTTCAAATTTCTGTGAAGGAGACATTAAAAAACACACAGACAGTGCAGGAGTTTGGAGTAAGATATGCCATGACAGTCTGCATTAAGTGTGTGTTTCAGAGAGGAAGATGGTGTTGGTAGCAGGCGGGCAGGTTGGCGGGTGGAGGGGGTGAGCTGGTGGAGAGGAACAGGGAGGAGGGAGTAAAATGGGTGTCAGGGTGCTTGCAGTCTGTCGCCCAAGGCTGTGACATTACTGCACTTCTGCTCTGCTTCAAAAGAACCAAATCTAACTGACGACTGCTGTGATGGCTCATTGTGTGTGTGTGTGTGTGTGTGTGTGTGTGTGTGTGTGTGTGTGTGTGTGTGTGTGTGTGCGTGGGTGTGTGTGTGTGTGTGTGTGTGTGTGTGCGTGCGCGGGCACGTACAGTATGTGTGTGTGTCTAAATCACACTCACTGTGATCTGAAATTGGGATAATGTGCTGTGACACACTGCACAGTGGAAGACTTGACTGTATTACTCTACTGAACCAGCACCCAGGACTCTGTGTGTGTGTGTGTGTGTGTGTGTGTGTGTGTGTGTGTGTGTGTGTGTGTGTGTGTGTGTGTGTGTGTGTGTGTGTGTGTGTGTGTGTGTGTGTGTGTGTGTGTGTGTGTGGGAGGGTGCGTGTGTGTGAGGCCTAACACCTGCTGATTGATTGACAGATAAACAGGTTGTGGATAAAAACCATTCGTGGATACAGTATCGAGTTTTCAGTTTGTGTTATTGAACGTTCAAGATCAGTTTGCAGCTCAGCTAATTGAAAGCATTTAAGATGGTTGTCAAAAGGCAGGAGAGTTGAGATAAAACAAGTCAAGTTCCCAGATTACTTTGCCAACACTGTTACCGTTCTTGTTCTGGATGAATCAAAAGTCGTAGCTTTTAGGTTTTTTGATCAAAATTGAGCTTTTCTTAACGTTGAGCTCTAAAGTGAGTTTAAAAACGGGACTTTAACGTGCCTTAGGCTACGTTCATACAGCACATCTTGATGCTCAATTCTGATTTGTTTTTTTTGTTTTTTTGCTGAAATCAGATGTTTTTTTTCTGGTGTGGTCGTTCATACTACTAATTAAACTCGACCGCAGTGAGACTTCTGTGCAGAAGAAGAAGAACATTGACATCACACAGCAGCGCAGCGTTTACCGAAGTAATAATGGAGGGAAGCATTTATGCATCGATTTTAAAATTTATTCCGCAATGGGAGCCAACAGTATTGTCACAAGATAAAAACAACACAGAGCGCTAATGAGAAGAAAGCAGAACTAACAGTGAGGTGTTTTGTGCCAATTTCTGTAGAGAAGTCTGTGTGGATGTGAAGTCAGAGCTACGAGTGGTGGGATTGTGAAGTGATGCACTTCAGTGACAGTTTTTCCTTCCCAGCCTGATTGACAAGAGCTTTAAAGGGCTCACATTAAGCAACATTCACATTTTGCACATTTTTGTACTTCCATTTGGGTTTCTACTGCTTCTAAAAACAGTTTAAGTGCTTAAAATCAAACACTGAACTGGTTTCTGCCAATAAATAAATATTTTGTGGTGTCTGGAAAATGAGACATTTCAAAAACCTTCAGAATGCAACGTCACAAATCAGCAGGCACTGCCCCGTTACCTAGAAACGACAGCAAAACCCAGCCTGTTACTTAGCAACCCAAGCTGAGCTCCAGCACATTTGGTCATTTGGCTGGTTTTGCCGTTGTACAATGGCTGATGATGATGATTTGATTAGTTAATCTTTTCTACATTATGATTCTTTGGCTACTTTTTACTGTTACTTTAGTAAACTATTTTGAAGTATTGCTACTCTTATTTGACTACAATATTTGTGTACTCTGCCCACCACTGCTTGCTACCAAAAAATAGATTTAGAGCACTTAGTATTTGTTTTTATCTGTTTCTATTCAGGGCAGATTTATAAATCAAACCCTGGAAGTGTTTAGAAAACTAAATGCCTTGCTGGATTTGTAAACAAGTAAACATTTTGCTGCAAAATTTGCTTAAAAACAAAAAAAAGGTGCACAATGTGGTTGTAACCGGACGGTTTCATTGAAACATTTTATCGCCCTTTTGGCAATTTATACAGAGATAAAATTTTCTTCCACTTTAGAGCTCATGGTAAATTTTGAGAGAATTAAAAATGCATAGGGGAACATTTTGTTAAAAGTTTGATCATTTTAGTACAAGTTTTATTTGCAGACAGGTAGAGCATTGGTTGTCTTTTCCTCTTAAAAGATTTAATGACACTGTGAATTACATAAACTCAGCTATTAAATATATACAGTTGTAAAAATATTTTACCTTTTTTTAATTTGCAGTGACATCAACAATTGTCTATTCCAGAGTTTTCAGCAACTTATCAGCTTCACATTGACCATACAATTTTACCTCTACATTATTATTATTCTTGTGAATTTTCTCTTACTGTAAATTATATCATTGTTATTCTTATATATTTTACTTTTATGTAAATATGCATGCTTCCACTGATCTTTAACTTGCTGCTGGTACACCTGAACTTCCACACAGTAGGGAGCAGTTGGAGAAATCTGCTGGACTTCCTTCCTGTTTCTTTTTAAAAGGTTAAAGTTTTATCTCAGCTGCTCAAACGTATTGTAATTAGTTTTTCTTTCTTCTTTCAAGTTGCGAAACTCCGGCTGGCTGCAAAGTCAGACGTCGCTTTGCAACTCAGCTTGTGTTACTTCAGAGCAACAGATCTGAAGCTAAACTTGGATAATTTTGCTCTAGCAATAGAGCTATGTCACATCAGATTTAACACATTAACAAACTCTTAAAATATTAATTAATAGCTGTCTCTGCATTTGAGAAGTACTGCTTCAAATTTAATAATATGGAACATCTTTTCTCGTTGATCAGTCCCTCCAGGATTTTGCGAATGTTTTGTGAATTTTTTTTTCCAATCAAAATTACTAATTTTGTGGCTCCAGTTTAGAAATATGACTGTTTGTTACATTTTATTATTGTAATATAAACAAATTAAATACAGGTGTTAAGATTAAGTGAACAAACAGAAACAAAATGAAATGTGCAAAACAGTAAAAATGAAAATAGAGACTATAACTTGACAGGTAGCAGTGTACTGGAAGTAAGAAATACTGGGAATTAGCATCACTTAAGCTCCATATTTATTACTATTTTTGCGTAATATTTACAATAAACTCACAGCTATGCCTTAGGGGGAAAGAATGCTGGAATCTACTGATTTTTGGTAAATTACAGAATCGCAAATAAATCTTGAAGGAGTGATTGATGTAACTTAGAGGGCCACATGAAAACCTACAGTGGGCCAGATTTGGCCCGTGGGCCTTGAGTTTGACACACGTGGCTTATATAGTCAATGAAAGGATTGAGTAGATAAACTATTAGCACTTCTAAGGTTGATAGTTTGTTCTTGGTGTGCAGACATGTTTTTCTGTCTGCTGCAGAACTCTACAGGATGTTTGTGAACATGGAAAAGCTCAGGTATGATTTTGTCAGCACACGTCAGCATGTGTGTGGGGGTGTGTGTTTGTGTGTTGCTCATGAAAGAGTGGTAATTTCACGCGTGGTCAGACGGTTGCATCTCAGCTTTAGCCTGGAGTGTAGCAGGAACTCCTTAACTGTTCAATGACTTTAGCTTGAGGCAAGGTCCGCCTACACACACACACACACACACACACACTCTCTCACAGCACACACGTTTAAAATTACACCCATCTACTTGTTCTGCTTCCATAACCACTTACACACACACACACCCCGGCACGCTCACACACACAGAGGCTTTTGTTGCTGTAAGGTGTATGTAGTTGTTTTACGCCGGAAGGTAAGATCACTGCATTGTCTGTTTGATAAAGCTACAACGTCCATCTCCTTCAAAGCGCGGCGCGCTGATCTGATGTGAGGCGAGCGTGTTGATGGATTTGACGATTATGCCGCCCAGGGCGCTGAGCAGGAAACACTGACGGTGCCACTCTGTAAACCAGAGGAAGGAGAGGAACAGAAATAACTTCATTAGAGGAGGAGAAAGGTGAGGCGTCTCCTATGAGGGAAACCCACACCTACTCACACAGGCCCTCACCTGGCTGCAAACATCAAGCTTTGCTCTTATAGCATGGGTTTGTTTCATGTTTTAGGTTTTTATGTCTTAACATGTTCACTGTGCTGTGCAAAAGTCTTTGGCCATTTCTCAGTTCATCTTATTTTGGTTTCAGAGTGTAAAATTCAGCAACTTCTCACAGTTACCAATTATGAAACAGGCAATAAACATCACATTTTGTCACATCATCATCAAAATACACATGAAATATGTTGATCTATGTTCCACTTGCTACTAATCAAATGCAGCTCTAAACAGCTTTGATTATAAGGGGCAGTAATTTGGCTTAAAGTGCCATTTTATAGCAAGATCAAGTAACTATGTTGACGTCAGTTGTTTTAAAAATGCTCCATATATCAAATATGACTTATAGTGCATTCATACCAAACGCAATACACACGTCAAAAACACGTCTGACGCTTCAAGTTTGACGCGTGTGCACTTTGAACACAGACGCTTGACATTCCTTGCGTTTCGCGCATCATTCGCGTCAGGTTTACATTCAACGTCTATGTGGAGTCGGGTGCTTTGGACGCTCTTGACGTATCAAACGCTCCAAATAGTTCAAATCATGCTGCGCTAGACGGTCAAAACGCGCCACAACGGCCCTCGATGCGCGTTCACATAGACTTTCAATGTAAACCAAATGCACCTGACGCTCAAAATGCGTTTGGTGTGAACACGCAGTTAAAAGAAGTTTTACTTTGTAATTAACATCTTGAAATTGAGCCTCTGTCTCTTTAAGAAGCTCCTGCTGTTTCTGAAACTCCACCTTCAGGAAGTCATCACAAAATCACTCCTCTATCAACCCTTTAATAAAGTTTTTACCAGCGTTGCACTGAGAAGTACCTCGTTTAATGAGCTCAGTCGAAGCGCAGTTCTACCACGTGTTTGCTAATTGCTGCTGACTAGTCTGAAGGAGCGGGGAGGCGGAAGATTGGAAACTGCAGCTCTGTGTAGGAGATGAGTCCTTGAAGGCAGAGCTAGGTCCACCCAGACGGTTTGGACAGTTGAATGGTTGCCATGGAGATTAAAGGATTTCTCAAACATGCATGAAAGAATCAAAACACTCCCAGGATGTTTTTGATGAGGGAATAACATTAAAACATGATGTAAAGTTGAAAAAAAGAGTAAATTTTACATAAAGGAACTCAGTATTTTGGCTGTTTTGCAGCTTTTTGGAAATTTGTTCCAGATTTGTGGTGGATAGAAGCTGAAAGTTGTTTGGTTTTGGTTCTGAGAATTCAGAGAAGACCAGAACCAGAAGACTTGAATTGACAAAAGCAGAACCAAAGTTCTGGTAGTTTAGTATCTGAGCAATGAGTTTATTTCACATCAGAGTCGACTTTGATGACATATTTTTCCCCAAACAGCCAGTTAAAATCATCCCATCTTCCTGTAGAGCTCACTTTAGGCGTCACACAATTCAGCGTTCCCATTGGCTGCAGGCTCGTCCAATTGCATCTGCAGGTATTTCGGTTTGCGCCTGTTCATTATGTCGCTGTAAATCGAAGAGGAAGTGAGAGGCTCCAGAGTAATTTGCATTTGCACCTTTGTCTGGCAATGCCAGGGTTTATGCCATCGAGTTCATCAGACAGCCTGTCAAAATGACTGACAAGTGTAGCAGCGGTGATTGAGGGGCTGGATTACAGCTGGGACAGCATGTGAATATTATTAGCTGGAGGAAGGAGAGAACAGCTGCAGAAGAGAGGAGCCTGGGGAGGACTAAAGCACAGAAACAATGGGATGGTTGATATATAGCTCTCTGCTTCCTCTGACAATTTATTTAGAAAATACATTCAGCACTTTATTCTTTTCAAAAAGTGAACTTATGGTCTAATAGTTTGCTTAAAAGTGAATGGAAACATACAAATTATTACAAGATTTCACGCATATAATTTTCCTATTGACACTTTTTACTAAACTTATCTTCCCATGCAAGTAAAAGCGAACTTGGTCTAACCTGTGATATATTGTAGGAACTCACCTGCAGGCAGGAGGTCAGTAAAGCTGTGAGTTTTAATGAACCAAACACAAACCTGCAACTTTAAGTCCAAGAGTTGCAACAAAAACCCAGAGCAAACATGGAGACACGGGTCGACCACTAGAGGAAACAGAACAGGGTAAAGAAGACGATGTATCTGACGAGACAGGAGGAAACTGGGAGGGATTTATACTGGGAGGGATTTATACTGGGAGGGGTTTATACTGGGTGGAGTGATTAGTGGACGAAAAACAGGTGAGTGATTATTGTCACCAGAACTCTGACCCAAATGTAGAAACCAAAACACAAAACTCAACCAAAGGTGACAAAACTAAACAAATACCTTGATATTACTTTCACTTCTACTTCAAATTATTTTCATCTTCAAGCTTAATTTTAATATTTAAAACTTATGTTTATACCACACCTATGAATAGTTGGCAATTTTAACATCATTTTTTACTTCTAAAAAACAAAACTAGTGTTTGGAAAAAAATGTATCATTGTTTAGAAAGGCTCTCAAACTCTTTAGCTGCATAATCTGACATTTAGGCTTTACTTGTTTTTCAGTAAAAAGTTTTGATGCGAGGATGAATTGAATTTTTGGTCGTGTCACAAAGATTTTTTTCTTTTTTTTTGCAAAACTGCAACGGAAGCACATTTTTTCGCATCACGAGTCACATGATCAACAACCGGATGTTAACCCTTGACTTAAACCACAAAGAAGAATATGACAGGAAGTATTAGGACGACGGTGTGGCATGATTTTTAGTGAAAAAACTTATTCATGTATGATTTTAACGTTAAGTTAGAGGCCTGGTTGAGGATCATAGACTGAGGTATTTACAAAAGTTGGAAGCAGCTAGTTTAGAAACCGACCCGTACCTCCCCCTCCTGACATGTTGGTAAAATTACTAACTTTACCTGAATTCACACCACATGATTTATGTCACTATGTCATAAACAGCGTTTCCCCTTAAACAGCTGGGACAGCATGTGAATATTATTATTCACATGCTAAAAACATGCATCTCGTTTTTAGCAACACTAAAAACTAGATGCTAACCATTTCTTTCGTACATGCTAGGCTACATGACGGTGCGGCACTGTCTCCATGGTTACCAACGGTTAGGCTACATTCTCTGTCATGGGGGAGTTTTGAAGAGTGTGACGTCACGCGCACAGGGTCATTAGTGTTTGAGACTCATGTTGCTATGGCAACCGAGCCAGTATCTGTGTCGTTCTTGAAGCACTCTTAAAGTGCAAAACCTTGAATTTAACTAAGAAATATTTATCTAAATAAAATGCAAACATTAAAAAAAATAATAATAATAAATCCAAACACGCCACTCCTGGTCAAAAATGGTATTACAGTCTGTGGGTATTTTGTTACATACAACTCAACAGGAAGGAAGCCTTTCAAAATAAAAAACTGAATTTCACAATAAAGCTAATGTAAAGTAAACTGATATTAACTTTACTTACTAAGAATGACAAAACATAAATTTAAAAAAGCATATAATCTAAATAAATATGCTTTTATTTAATTTAATGTATGCAGCCATGGACATTTATTTTGTAATTATTGAGGAAGAGGGAGGAAACCACAAGATATTTTCTTCTTCTTCCTCCCTTTTCACTCGTGTATATTAAAATAATGTGTTTGTGAATTAATCGATCGATTGATTATTACAATGTGGGTTTAGGATGAGGCTGGACACTGAAAACTCCTTCATATTTCTAAAGTCCGTGTTTGAGTTAATTCCAGAACCGGAGCTACTTCCTGAACTTGACAAGCTGCTGTACATTTGCTAAGCTTGAGAGGCTGTCAGTGAGTCTGTAGACGAGTCCAACAGTACTTAGCTGGAGAAAGAGCAGCCCTTCTGATCTCCAAGGATTACCGTGTGTGTGTGTGTGTGAATGCGGTTCAGGCCCTGGATGGCTTAAGATGGACTGTATATTAGAGAGGAATGCTAAGAGTCTCGGGAGTTTCACACCTTCCTCCCCTCTAAAACGCAGCCGGCTAATGAGAGAGGGAGAGATGTGAAGAGGGCGAAAGAGAAGGAGATGGAATACACAGACAGGCTGTCTCCCCATCTCTGACGTATTGACATGCAGGCCATGTATGGATGTGTGTAGATGTGTGCGAGTGCGTTTGTGCAGCAGTAGGCTGCTGGGTTAGAGGATAATTGCCAAACCGTTGGGACCTGAGCTCTGCCCGGCCTGTCAAAGCAGGCGTGACAAAACCTCCAATCAACCCTGCAGCAACCAGAGAGGGAGAGACAGAGAGAGAGATCATGATAAAAAGAGAGAAGGAAAGATAGAGGAGGGAAGACAGGAAACAGTATTTTTTTAAGGAAAGGAAAAAAAAGAAAACAATTCCCATTCTTTGCATATTTTACCAGGATTTTGTTTTGCATGCAGATGCAGGAAGCATCTTAAATATATATTTTCTTTGTAGCTGTTTGTCTGTGCGACCTTGTCCGGTGGCTTTGGAGCGTTCGACCAATTGCTGCCAAGGCTGGACCAACAGATCTGAGCCGTGATTGGACTACACCGCTATAAATGAGCTACTGTACACACACACATGAACAGCAAGTTGGTTTTTGCAATAACAGGAAATGTGAAAATTGAATACAGTAGGCAAGGATGCACATATCCAATACATCAATACACTCACAAGCACACCCAGCAGTATCGGCAAGCGCCCCCCCCCCCCACACACACACATAGCCTGTGGTAGCAAGAGAATCCTGTGGTTATTACTGTACTGCCGCTAGGCTGATGGTTTAAGGCTAGCCGCAGCTCTCTCAAATACACTCACCGATTCACACACTCAGTCACATAAGTGGGCGTGTGTGTGTGTGTGTGTGTGTGTGTGTGTGGGTGTGTGCGTGTGTGTGTGTGTGCGTGTGTGTGTGTGTGTGTGTGTGTGTGTGTGTGGGTGTGTGCGTGTGTGTGTGTGTGTGTGTGTGTGTGCAGGTACACACAGCGTGAGTGTCACCCACTCCCCGGGGAAGCTGGTGGTTTCTTCCCAAAGCGCTGCAGGGGAAACCTAAACACAGAGAGGAGGTTGGCGGCGGCTGGTGTTGGTGGTTTGGAACGAGGGAATTAAATTCTGTTGCTTTGAACTTATAAGCTGAATTTTAGTTTCCACAACAACTAAATATGAAACAATTTGCAGTAAAAGTAAAATGTGTGTGCGTTTTTTTTTTTGCTCTTTATTTTCAAATCAAGGAATTAAAATGTTGCAGTTGCACATCTTCTCACCGGTTTATGTTCACAGAAAATGGAAATACTTATTAAAGGTAATATACTTCCTTTAGGATAGATTTGTAAGTGATACAAAACATGTTCATTACATTTTCTGCACACAATCATTCTTATAGAATGAGATTTCACTTTGTTTTATGGCCTCTTGTCACTTTAAATCCAAATAAGCTGCTGTTGGCCACGCCCCCAATTTACTGTTTAAACTCGCACATAAAAATGGCTGCAAACAGAAGCGCAAATACACAGCTGAACATCTTTGAAAAGCAGAAGTAGAGCCTCCTGCACAACCAATAAAAGTTCAGCAAATTGGTATCGGAATGGTAAGTTAACAACAAAACACTTTCCTTTTCCAGCAGCCATTGTACAGTGGTAAAACCAGCTGATGAAATGTGCTGAAGCTTCACTTGGGTTGCTAGATAACGCACTAGACTTCGCTGAGGTTGCTAGGTGACAGTCACCGCCTGCTGATTTGTGATGTTGCATTTGAAAGGTTTTTGAAACAGCTCATTTTCCAGACACCAAAAAACCTTAACTTAGTGCCAAAAGAAAGCTGTTCTATGTTTTTTTCTTTTTAAGTGCATGGGCTGCTTTCAAAAGCAGTTGAGACCCAAATGGAAGTATAAAAACATCTGAAATGTGAATTTTGCATAAAAGATTTCCTTTAAGACCAGGTGAGCATTTATGTTTCAGGTTAATAAGTAAATATATGAATTATAGTTGAAAAAAAAGCTTCAGTTTAAATGAATCAGTTCAAACTCTGCTACAAACAACTATCATCTCAGAAAACTGCAGTCAGCTCAGTTCAGAAAGCAAAGAGGGTTGATGGATATACATTCATGTTCAAATATACAACAGAGAGACGAATAATATTGCAGTAAATTCACTGCAGAATGAAAATATGGAGTGATAAAACTTGAAATTGGACATTTTTACAGCATGTCTGCGTGTTTCTGTTAACCTGTGATGGGAAAAATAATAATCTAATAATATGGAAATCAGCAAACAGCTGAGTGACTTTGGATGAAGCTTATGTGCTACTTGACATTAGCATAACACTTTTATTGTACTATTTAGTTTAAACTGACTCCAGGTCTTTTGTCCTGTTCTCCATTTTCTTGCACCCATACCTCAAGAAAAGTTATTTTGTTTTTGCAAATATTCATAAGAATGTTCAAATCTTATAAGTTTTTTCAAAGTATGTGTCTTAGAAGTTTGAATTTCTGTTTTATTATGATTCTGATCCATGTTTTTGTCTCTACTGTCTTGTAAAATATGAGAGATTATCACCACTGGCATGAAACAAAACAACTCTGAATAAACTCCTGCAGGTGGGGAATTTTAATTGGAGACGTAAAGCCAAATTTTATCATAGTAGATTGAGGGTCGACTATTGAAAATCTCCTTAAATCATCAATTGTGAAAGCAGGTTTGATTTACTGTTGGTACAAAACTCCCTGCTGTAAAAGTCTGGTTGGAAATGACCTGAAATGCAACAAGTGTGAAATGGAAAGAAGTGAAAAGACCAGAAAATGTAACATTTTGACTACAGATCATTTCCTCCATGCTCCTTCTGGGAGGCTTTAAGTGAAAGTTTAACAAAAATCCCTTTTTATTAGCTCCCGATTTGTTTTAGATTTTATTCTCAGCACATTTTTAAATGTTTGATTCATGAACCCTACAGTAGATTTATACACAATAAAAACTGTTAAACTAAATGTTGATATATCGCAGATTTTTTTTTACTTTGCTGATGTGCAGCATTTTTGACTTTTCACCTCGCAGCACAAATCAAAATCCATCATCAGACGCCGCTCTACATGCTGCAGATGCCGTGACATGACAGAAGACATCAAATTTTTAAAATATTAAACTTGTTAAAGTATATTTTAGCGTATTTTTGTCTCCTGCCAAGATGGTTTTAGAGAAAACTATAAGTTTAGAAGGTTTGTTTTTGTTGGTGTGAAATATGATTACATCCTGGTGTGTGTGTGTGTGTGTGTGTGTGCGTGCGGGTGTGTGTGTGTGTGTGTGTGTGTGTGTGTGTGTGTGTGTGTGTGTGGACCGAGGTCACCTTTCCTCTCTCTCACCCTGGGAGTGTGTGTTCACAGGGTGTCTGTGCTGAGGGGATCTGGGGTGAATACAAAGTGGAGCCTCACTGGGAATAAGCTGTCAGATGAAACACTGAGGAACTACTGAGAGACACAAAAAGAAAAAAAGTGTGTGTGTGTTGGGGTGTGTGTGTTTGAGATAAGGAGCGTAATCATGAGTAGCGATATCCCACTTGTGTTTTGTTTTTTGGTGTGTAGAAAAGTTCCTCCACGTCTCCGTCCCCTGTGTGCATTTCTATGCATGTATTCACGTGTTTGTATGTTTTCTGCTTTGTAAACACGCCTCTGTCTCACTAGGTGTGTATGTTTTTAGGCGTGTGCGTGTGTGTGTGTCCAGGGAAGCACTAGTTGAAAGGGAGAGCCCTCACTCTCCACAGACCGACTTAGGATTCTCTCTGCCTTCCCGAGAGTTCACTGCACCGGCCTGCACGCTGGACTCTCAGTCCACTCACACACACACACACACACACACACACACACACACACACACACACACACACACACACACACACGCACGCGCACACACACACACACACACACACACACACACACCTACATGTGATATCTACCTCTTAAGCATCTCAGTCACACACTCTCAGCCTCTCAAAGTGAACCATGCACTCTTGAACCTTGTTACTCGGAGTTTGTGCAAGTTCAGTAGGGTTTGGAAGATGGAGGAGCCTTTATATTCACACAGACACTCACACAAAGATGGACTCACTGGTAGAAAACTTCAACCAACAGATCACACAGTCAGAGCTGCAGGAAGGCGAATGAAGAGTTTTCTGATTTATGCAGGATCTTTTTGTGCTGTTTTTATTTGGATGAGGGGTGTGATTAGATTTTATCTGATTCAGAATTGCTCATAAATCAACTTAAACTTCGATGAAAGTTGGAGTGAAATCTCTAGGAATCAAAGCTGTGTCTATATTTTTTTTCTCTACTCACATGAAATGAAAGTGCAAGTCCAGAAAATGTTTACGGATACTCGAGCACACCTGTTGTAATTTGATTTAAACCATTCTTTTTTTTTTAGTTGGTATTTTTGTGAATATCAGTGTAAAGTTTAGCCAAACAGTTCTGAATATACTTTACACAAAAAAGTGAATAACATTTTTAGTTGGGTCGATTATATCTATGTCTTAAAAGGGAACCTATTAAACAAAATCCACATTTTGCATGTTTTTGTACTTCCATTTGCTTTTCTACCGCTTCTAAAATCCCCCCCCAAAAAAACAAACATCAAGCTGTATTTTTGGCAAAAGGTTAACGGGGTCAGGCACTGCGCTGTCACCTAGCAACCCCAGCGAAGCCCAGTCCATTACCTAGCAACCCCAGTAGAGCTACAACACGTTTGGTCAGCTGGTTTTACTGCACTGTACAATGACTGCTGGGAAAGACAAGTGTTTTTTTGGGGGGGGCGTTGACTTATGTTTCTGTGTTAAAACAGGAAGCCTTAAGTCCATTTCAGCACCACTTTCCTGTGGAGTTCCTCAAAGTTCAATCCTCGGCACTCTCCTTTTTTCATTGAATCTTCTCCCTTTTCGTTCAGTTTCACGTTGACTCCTCCAGATGTAGTTCTTGTTAAAAAAAAAACATAAATATGAATCAATGGAACCCGTAAATACACAATGAATAATAAACCAAGAATTAAAGACATGGAAGAAAGAATAAGTTAAAGATCAAAACAGAAACAAAAAACAAATTCTAACACTCTGGGTTCAAAAACTTCTATGAAACATTTCTCCTGAAGACAGTTGGCTCATATTTCAGTCAAATTTGATGAGATTCTTTTTTCCCATTATGTCTTTGCCAAATAAAAACCAGTTTAAACAAACTCTGATTAGAGGAACAGTCAAATGCCCAGTTGGGATTATGGCAAAACGTTGGGGAAACCAATCATTTGACCAATCAGTGGGAGCGTGTATATATTTGAGCTTGTATGTGTAATTTAAATAATCAATACAATTTACAATAATTTTTTTATTCCTAAAAAATATTGATTCAGAGTCGTAATCGCTACACCGAATGATTCAGATTCATCATAAAAAAATACTCCATGATGAATGAGTGTAAACTTCTGACCTCAACTGTATATCAAATTGATTTTTAATTAGGTCTGCAAGCACAATATAAATGCGAACACTTTCGGTTGTTTATTTTTAACTCTTTTCATATGCAGCAACGAGCAACACAAAATCTGTCAGAATGAAACATAAGGCCCTCAAGTGACTCTTTCTCCCTCTTTAATTTGAGCTAAATATTACTTAAATCGCTAAAACTGGACCAAACTTGAATCAGAAATCCTTTCCTAACATATATCCCATGATTCACCTCATTTCAAAGAGCAGTTAGGATGAATGCTGAAGACTCAAATCAGATCACAAAACATGTCTGCTGTCCGTCCCTAATGTGCAACGTGGACAGAGATAAAAGGAAGCTTTCATGTTTCCTGCCCTTGCCACTTGAGATTGCAAATGTAATATAAATGATGGAATCGGATGTTTTTGGCAGATATTACATGATTTTATATTTTTTTAAAGTAATTTTTGGTGCTTTTATGATGCTTTATTTAGTATTTTATTGCTATTTTTAGATATCAATTAGTCTGCTTTGTAAGTTTTTCGAGGTAATTATAGGCTTTTTGTACAAGATTCAGTGACTGTTGGCACTTCAATGCTTTTTCAGCTCAGTGGATCCAATGTTTCCGTGAGTTTTATTGAAATGCACCGTCAGGAACTTGTTGGTTATTAACGACGTATGTACAGACGCGGGGAAAACGGAGGAGTTATGATAATGACACTGCGATAAGAAACCGTGTGCGTGTGTCCCCCAGGTAAAAAAACAGTGGAACATGAAATCAAATCTGAGCCAACATCCTGAGATTGTTCCTGTTGATAAAACGATACCATTAAATATAAATGCAGAGTGTTTCATTCCTGACGCCGCGGGCTTGCAGCGTCGAACGGGAATGCTTTGAATCCAAGGCTGGAAATTTCCCCCAAATCATCAAATCTGACAACAAAGGAAAACTCAAATAGACTGCCTTAATGAGTTAAACACACACACACACACCCCCCCACACACACACACACACATACGCCTGCACGTGTTCTTGATCTAATAAGTCTTTAAAGCGTGTTCCTTATCCATCTGGCTACCGACAGGAACACACTCACACACTCTTTTTGTACGATCAATCCACATCAAACAGTCACTCATTTAAATATTCATATAAGGTGTTAGAAGACGGCTGGACGGTCTCTCCCTCTTTCGCTCTCCAGGTGTATTAATAATTCCCCCTGTCTATCCACCACACAGAGTTGGAGGTTTTTCCCTTCAGACAAAGTTTCTAGAAGTTTCTATAAATTAATAAGAGTGTGTTCTCTGTGAAGCCGGCCGCTTTGAACCCAGCGTATTGATCTTGCAGGTGAGTCGGCTGTGCCGGATCACGACTTCAAACGGAATCCAGCGTTCCTGCGGAGAGGCCGGCCCAGCCCAGAACAATACCCACATTACCCCTCCATATGACCGGTCCAATCTGGGAGCCGGGGGTCGGGGAGGCGGACAGGAACACGTGATCCGGATCACGGCGGAGGTGGGAATTTTGATCACAGGGATTTGGAAAAGGAGACCTGGAAAAGGGGGATCAGGAAAGGTGAGGGAGATGTTTGGGGTGAAAGTTCAAGCAGTTTTAACTGAACACATCCGTATCAAGGAGGTTGATGAGAGGAATTTAATTTGAGGAGAAGGATTAAAAGTTTCTAGAGCAAATGTGTTAGTTCTCCTGAAATAAGACAAAATTAACTTACAGGTTACTTTTCAGTAATTCAGTATTGATGAAAAAAAGTCCCATTGGTAGATTATTTCACTTATAGGAAAATGTCTGTGTGAGTTAAATAATCTGCAAGTGGAACTAGTACGTATTATATACAGTATATCTGTAAAACAAGCTCCTATGTCTTACTGAAAAGTCACTTGAAAGTTAGTTTTGTCCTATTTCAAGTAAACTAAGACATTTGTAATATTTTGTGTTTTTGCAGTAATGTGCCTGGAATATACTCAATATCATTCCTTTAATGGTAAACTCGGATAAAAAGTAGATTTTACATGCACAAAGCAATAATAATGTTTAATTTTTCCAACTGTGTTACTAATGAAGACCAGAAAATATGCACAGATTAGCATCTCTAAGAAAAGAAAGTACGACCTCAGGTTTAGCTAAAATATGGGATGCTAATGATGTCAAATCTTGTTTTCCACACTAAAATACTTGGTTAGATTTTGTGTTTCTGTCATGCAATTTTTTTCACTCACATTTTTTTTAAAGGACATTTTTGAAGTAGATTTGTTAGTTAACAAGTGAGCACTTTTCTGAAACATGAACACAAAACATAAGGTTTCTACTTGTTAGAGTTGAGATAGTTTGTCTGTGAACGTAACACACCTGGTTGGGGCTCATAGACGGCGGGATTTACAAAAGTTGGACACAGCTAGCTTAGAAACCGACCTGTACCTCCTCCCTCCTGACGTGTTGATCAAATTACAGACCTTGTCTGAATTCACACCACATGATTTATGTCACTATGTCATAAACATAATTTCCCCTTAAACCAGAGCAACATTAAAACGTACAGAAGACGAGATGCTAACCTGTTTTTTCCGTACATTCTAGGCTACATGACGGTGGAGCATTGTGTCCATGGTTACTAACGGTTAGACGCGTACCTTCGCCATAATTTGATGTGTGATATCTTTTTACTCATACTTAAAAAGTAAATAAACATTAATTTTCTTCCCTTGTAAAAAGTGTTCGCCTCAAATCCGCGGTTCCACTCAGGGCTGACGGTCATTATGATTGACGGCGCATCTTTCCTCATTTACAGTTATAACATAAAATGACAAGTTTGGTTTCTATCCTTGTCTGTTTGTGCACCTTGTGAGCATTTTTATAGTGAAATCAACAAAATAAAAGCGATTTTAGGTTACAGATGTCCGATTTTAGACAGGTTTTGGTTATTTTGATGTCCAAAGAGCGTGGTGTCATGCGCAAAGGCTCAATAGAAAACCAAAGAATAAAATGGTTCCAGACACATATATTAGTATTCATACAAATAAATTACCTTAATGAAGTTTGTTGCACTGTTCAGTCCTCCTATGTGTGTGTGAGTCAGACTGTGGTTGTGGAAGGGCTGATTAGCGGGTCTTGAGGCTGACGGCGGGGCTGATCAGTATTTCCTCTGTGTCAGAGCTTTAGGGAACAAATCCCAACATTAACCCGGCTCTCATCTGCCTGACGGAGCGCTAGCAGCAGCCTGCCAGCCACAGGCCGAACACTCAGCTACAACTGCAAGCTAAGGCGTGCCAATCCTCCTCAGACGGCGCTTCATTGTTGTCTCATTTCAAATCAAACCCGCATTTGATCACTACAGAGCATCTAATGCTGCTCTCAGCATCAAAGCTGACGGGCTGTGACATGCGGCGTTTAATAAGCAGTCTAAAGTTTGTCAAAATCTGGGTGACAGAAATGACATTTAAGTAGCACCACTTGAGGGGGAAGTATGCGGATTTATATGGTTCTGTGGAAGAAAGAAAACTGTAATAAATGCATCAAAATGATCCTTTTAAGAGCTGACGTGTGCTTCGTAAAGACCCAGGAGGAAAACTGACACATAATTGTTCTGACTTTGACAATTATTCATTTACCGGCACAAACTGGATGTTAGTGGGTGTAGAAACGAGACCTGCGATCCCCCAGAAGGGCTGAAATGAGGCCAACAACCCTTCTGACATGTAATCCGCTGTTGATAATTACCATCTCATCACTTAACATTTCCAATTCTTTTTATTTGTTTTTGTTGAAGTATGCTACAGAAGATTTACAATAGGAAATCCCTCCACTGGAGCGCTCTTCTTCAAAGTTTTTACAGTTTTTTTTTGTCTGAGCTCGTTAGTTTACAGGGTTGATCCACGTGGGCCAAATTATGAGCTAAAAAATTAGCTTTTCACCTCAGAAATGTCACTCATCAATCCTTCATTTTGACAAGAGCTTAACTTGTTTACATTTCTGAAACTATGAAAGTTACCAACTGAATTATTGTCATGTAAACACACTGGCTCATTCCTGTGAGAATATTCATAACCCAGTTTAATTTGAACCCGTCCCTTCCAGTCTGACTTTTCTGCCCTAAACAAATCAGGAATAGAACCACAGATATCCTGGGATACATTTATAATCAACAAATAAAATATCTGACTGCTTGGGAAGAAAATCTTAAGGAAGAAAGAAAAACTAAAACTGTTTGTGCAGATTAGATTGTGTTGTGAACCCAAATTTGCTCTACAAAGTAAAAGTTAAGGGCATTTATGAAATGTATATCTATGTTTTAGCCATTTATTTATTTCTCTGTGACTGAAATATTAAGATTATGTAGAATAGCAGAGGTTGAAACAAGTAATCTAGATTATACATTTATTAGAAGAATCATTTTGAACAAATATTGATCCTGTCTGTTATCATATGCAGTAGATTTATAAATGTTATCAGGCTTACTTGATTAAATGTCTGTATTTTAACAATGGCTACAAAAATTAGAAACATTATTTTATGTTATAAATGTACAGAATGTTTTTAGATTTATGACTGGATAAGAAAAGCTAAAAAAAAAGACTTTTATTGAGGTTTATGTCAGATTATAATGTTATTCCCTTATCATAACCATACCTAAAGTGTTTTTTTATTCTTTGAGAAACCGTTTAATTTCCCGTGGCAACCATTTGGGATGCATAATCACTTTCTCCCTCCTCCATTGCATC
Source organism: Xiphophorus maculatus (assembly GCF_002775205.1). NCBI lineage: Eukaryota > Metazoa > Chordata > Actinopteri > Cyprinodontiformes > Poeciliidae > Xiphophorus > Xiphophorus maculatus. Next base: position 466,308 of record NC_036457.1, read on the forward strand.
TTCCCCACTCAGCTCCTTCAAACTAGCGGCAGCAGTAATTAGCAAATACCTGGTGGAACTGCGTATCTGCAGATCTCATCATAGTTTTCATCTTACTTCTCAGTGCAACACTCTGTGTCTACTGTCTTCTGCTCTTTAAGTCAAATAAATTTATCCAGTTTTAAGTTTTGAACCTAAATATGTGAGTTAGTGAAAGATAAACTCACAGCAGTAAGTTGTGTTCACTTTTTATAAATTTTGTCAAACTTACAAGAGTTGAATAATGTAGAGTTTTTAGGTTTGCACTTAAAAAACTGAAAGAAGAAAAAGACAGGAGTGGGAACTATTTCCCAGAATGCTTAGCGGCGTGTTTTTGTATCCTGCGATGGAAGTGTGTTACATTGATCTGACTCTTGCATTTTATTAGCTTGAGGATAATGTTCTGTTCACACTAAATGGTTTTGAACTGAATTTAATCAAATTCATTATAAGATCAGAAATTTTGTTCTTGCAATTTGAAACAAGAATTTAAATCATTCTAAAGTAAAATATATATTTATTTTAACTGAATATTGTGAGTGAAATAATAGAGGAATGTGTCTCTTTAAGCAGGTGAGGGCAGTTTTTTTCCCTTTTTATTGTGAAATAATTATTTGGTTAAAATTGCAGCATTAAGTTAAGACTCACAATTCAAGATTAATGAACTTCAAAAACAATGTTTAAACAACTTGTCTCTTGATGTTAAATCGACTTCATAAACTTTAATTTCTGAGTTAAAACCAAAACAATTTTCTCAGGTGGACTTTCATTTTCAAGTTAAACCACCTTGAAATGTTTTACAGTGTGGCTCTTATTTTTCCTTGTAAATCGACACCTAAACCTGTGTTTTAATTGAAAATGTATTGATTTTAGGTGATTATTTTCAGGGCGGTGAGGTTTGAGGGCGGGGCTCTTGTCATGTGTCCATCCTCATTTGAGGCTCCGCCCACCGGGACCAAACCCAGAGTGTCAGTGGATCTGCTGTCAGCCGCTCATCACGCAGTCCGTTTCATGTCCGTCTTTTTTCTCTGCTCGTGAACGAGACGCTGCATCCATACACACCAGTGAGGTTTCTTCATCTTAGAGCTGCAGTGCACGAGTGATTTTTTATTTTTTTTATCTTCTTCTTTGCTTTGCACTTACACACACATGCAAGCCAACCCCTATGTTGTCGGCCAGGGGGGCAACATGAAAGAGACTCTAGCTGTGGGCATGAAGAGCCTGGAGACTGGAGAAGTCCAGCAAAGGCAGGTGGAAAGCCAAGCGGCCACAGGGAGCCTGGAGAACGAGCCGGGTCTTAAGAACAAGGCGGGCCTGGAGAACAAGGTTGTCCTGGGGAGCAATATTTGGTAGAGCGGGGCGAGGGGTGTAGGTTCATGAAACGAGGCCGAAGGTGATCCTGGGGAGCGTGGAGGACCTGCAGAGTGGAGCATGGATCAATTAAAAGAGGATGATGGTGGTCTTGACGACGACCTTCTACCCCCAAAAAGCTTCATGGAAGCAAATCGCAGAAACGTCACAAATGTCCGATTGATTCCCTTAAACACACCCCCTGCTTTTAGTCAGTTCTCTTAACTATTAACATAGTGACAACAGGCTCTCAGCCGCATGCAAGCAATAAAGTTCCTGAACGAGAAAACGTCCATGTTTTATTGGCTGCAGGCGGCGCAGAGAGGAGGGCAGGGGGAGGCGGTGGGATGTGGGCAGGAGAACACAGGACTGCCGCTGTTGCCTCTGAGGCAGAGATTGGCTTCTTGCTCTCATCTGCCCGTCAGAGCCCTCCTCTGAGCTGCCAGTCAGAGTGACGGACAGACACCGGATGGAGGAGAGAAGTTTGAAGGAGCCGGTTGATTGAGACTGGTTTCTGACATCTCTGTGCATCAGGCTGGGAAAGATGATCCTGCATGTAAACACACACATATATACAGTATATATACCTATATATGTGCATTGAGGCCGAAACGATTAATTGGATTAATCAGATTACTCCTGATTAATCGATTAACGAAACAATCATCAACTAATTTAAATCAATTAACCGTTAACTAGACTCTGAAATATGGCGTTTTCTGAAATTAAGTCAAAACTGTAGAAGAAATATCAGTGTTTCATTCAAGATTTCAAAAATCATATGTTCTACCCAGAACTCCTCAAGAGATACAGCACGTTTTAGCTTCACTCGGTTCAAATTCTGTAAAAGAATCTCCGACTGTTATTCAGTTAATCCAAAAATAATCAACAGATCAGTCCTGCACTGAACTGATGTCGTGTCAAGCAGAAAGAAATTAATTTTTCACATGTTGATGTTAAAAATATATATTTATTTTAGCTGCAGATGATCAAGCATACACTAAAAGAACACCATGTTGTTGCATTTTATTTGATTAAATGTTTATTTTCATGTCTAAAAAAGGAATTTTGTTATTTATTTGGATCTTTTATGTATTTAAAAAAGCTTAAGAGTTTAAATCATCAACATAATTGATTACCAAATAAATACAGCTCTGGAGAATATTAAGAAACCACTTAAAATGATCAGTTTCTCTGATTTTACTTTTTATCGATATATGTTTGAGTAAAGTGAACATTGTTGTTTTGTTCTATGAACTACATGTCTATGAAATTACAAGCAAAATGTTTGCATTTATTTGCAGAAAATGAGATATGGTCAAAATAAGGAAAAGATGGAAAGAAAACAAGTTCATATTAATTTAGAAACAACAAAACTAATGTTTTAACTCAGGAAGAGTTCAGGAATCGATGTTTGGTGGAAAAACCAGCAGGTTTTCAACGGGGTTCAGTGCAGTGGACTCTTAGTTTTTAATGTATTTCTGTTAAATATGAAGCTCTGCTTACAGCATCTTAGCTTAGCTTAGCTTAGCTTAGCTTAGCTTAGCTTAGCTTAGCTTAGCTTAGCAAGTTTCTTCAGGGAAACAAGGCCTACCACGAACAATATCACATCTAACACTGACAAAAAAAACTAAACTAAACAAATAAAAGTTCCTAAATAGTTTACAGCATTAGAGGAAATTGTAATAATGAGCACAAATAGCTTAATGTGGAGTTGTTTACTAAAATTTCTTTTTTTATAAACAGAATTTTAATATTTTTTAAAAAATTTGTAATAAGATAATTTGTTTATGAAAATGAAATGTGCAGTCTGAGTGAAAGTCTGTGTGTGTGTGTGTGTGTGTGTGTGTGTGTGTGTGTGTGTGTGTGTGTGTGTGTGTGTGTGCGTGTGTGTGTGTGTGTGTGTGTGTGTTTGTAACCTAATGAGGACAGACAAAAGAAGTCTGTAGCTCAGAGCCAATTGGGCCGAGAGAAGCAGAGCATCAGAGACAGAAAGATGAAGAGGGGAGTGCAATAGTTGGGGGTTAGGGAGGGTTCAGGCTGGTGGCAGTCAGTGCCTGAGGCAGGGTTTTGGGGGTCAGGCCCCCTCAGACAGCCACACCGGCCCCCCGGGCCCAGAGAGGGGGAACACCAGAACCGTGCTGGCCGAGGGAGGGGCGCTCAGTTAAGGCAGGATTCAAGATTTGAGCTTGGCACTTCAGAGGAGAAGGCCACCTGATACCAATGCACCTCAAAAATCATCCTCCGCCCCATCAGCCCTGTTGAATTTACACAGAGAGATTTCACTCTTTAATATATGCAACTTTATAATTATTAACTACATATCCTCTAAAGCTGAAATATATTAACTCTGTCACCAAATTTCACTGGCTTTAAGAAGAGAATTACTGACTATAAAGGTGTGAAAATAATCTAGTCAAGCGTTTATATAACTGGATTTGATACTTTTTAATTTTCTCCCCATCATTAAAAAATTCATAAGCTGTTCAGATTTAAAGATGGCCTGTTATGCTTCCTTGATCAGGTTGGAATGGGTCAAACATGTTCATTACATTTTTGCACAGAATCATTCCTAGATAATGAGATTTTAGTTAGTTCTTCCTATTTTGAGCTCCTTTGAGAATGAGCTGTTTTAAGCCTCCGTCACTTTAAGTTCAAATAACTCCAAACAGATGCACAATTATACAACCATTCATCTTTGAAAAGCAGGAGTGGAGCCTCCTACACAGCCAACAAGAATGCAGCAAGTGGTTTCTGGACAGTGAGTCAATAACAAAGCACTTGTCTTTTCCAGCAGCCATTGTATCGTGCATACAGTGATATAAACAGCTGACCAAAAATGCTGGAGCTCAACTTTGGTTGCTAGGTAACGGGCTGGGCTTTGCTTGCTAGGTGGGGACAGTACCTCCTGATTTGAGGTATCTATTCTTACATGATATTTTAGTCTGGTCAGTTCTGCCTATTTTGAGCTCCTTTAAGACTGAGCTGTTTTGGGGCTCTGTCACTTTAAATCCAAATAAACTGCTGCAGGCCATGCTCCCCAATTCATTAGCTACGCTCATATGGCTACAAATATATGTACAGTTATATAATCGTACATCTTTGAAAAGCAGAAATGGCACCTCCTGCACAAACAACAAGAATGCACTAAGTGTTTTCTGGATGGTAAGTCAACCAAAAAGAAAAATACTTCTCTTTTCCAGTAGCCATTGTACAAGGTTAGGTAACAGGAAGGCTTCACTAGGGTTGCTAGGTGACGGGCAGTGTGATGTTATATTCAGGAAGTTTTTGAAACGGCTCATTTTCCAGACACCAACAACTTTAACTTATTGCCAAAAACTGGCTGGGTGTTTTTTTAAGCACCGATTCTATTTTTAGAAGCAGTAGAGAACCAAATGAAAATGTGCAAGATGTGAATTCTAGAATATGTGTCTAGAATAAAAATCTGGACAGGATATTTCTAAGAATTTCTTTATCTAAAAATGTAATAAAGCAACATATCAAAAACATTTTTATGATGAATGTATTGTAAAAACAATTCAATGTAATTTTCCTTCAGTAGTTTAGTAGAAAACAGAATAGTGATGTAAATTTATGTAAAGAAATGAGTCTGTGATGTTCCGGAGGTTTGAGGATGTCGTTCTTCTCTGATGGTTTTTCTCCGTGTTGAGTTTGGACAGCTGGTTTCAGCAGTTGCATAATTAGCTGTGATCGCATCATGTCTAAGATCCAAGCTGCTGCTCCACAACCCGCTGAGAGGGAAACGGTTCAAATCCTGTCTCTGGTTCCAACACACTGCCTTGCTCTCTTCTTCTTCTGTGATTGAACAACATCAATTTAGTTCAATTCAATTTGTCTCGAGGTACTTTACAGAAAAAGCCACTTCATTTATCTATCTATCTATCTATCTATCTATCTATCTATCTATCTATCTATCTATCTATCTATCTATCTATCTATCTATCTATCTATCTATCTATCTATCTATCTATCTATCTATCTATCTATCTATCTATCTATCTATCTATCTATCTATCTATCTATCTATCTATCTATCTATCTATCTATCTATCTATCTATCTATCTATCTATCTATCTTCTCCTGGATGAGAATGAAGCAACAGCAGACAATCACTAGTTGTTGACTTTACACTGTAAAAACACAAAATCTTAGCAAGTATTTTTGTCTAGTTTCTGGTGCAAATATTTTACTGAACTTAAAATAAGACAAAACTAACTTACAAATAAATTTTCAGCAACATATAGGACCTTGTTAAACCACAGATTTGCAGAAAAAAGCAATTTAGAGATTGATTTTTATTACCTTTAAGTAAAAGCCTTCCAGAAAGTTTGAATTTAAAACATACTTTCTTGTGCAGATATCTAGTTCACTTGAAAACTATCTAACTTAGAAGTATATTTTCAACAAGACATAGGAGGTTTTGTTTTAAGTTAGTAATTCCTTAATATTGCATTTTTAAAAAGTACTACTTCCACTGGCAGTTTTTGTTTTTCACTTATCACAATGAAAAAAGTTTAATAATTTGTCAGTGGAATTTGTACTTTTTTAAAGCATTCTGGGTAAATAAAACCCCCAAAAATGCTTTAGGCCAGTGGTTCCCAAAGATTTTCTTCTGGGTCCCCCAGTGGTTCCCAAAGATTTTCTTCTGGGTCCCCCAGTGGTTCCCAAACGTGTTCTGGGCCCCCCTAAGGATCTGGGAACCCCACACGTTGGGAACCACCGCTTTAGAGTAACTCTAAAGGAAGAAATTGAAACAAAAGATAAATACTAACTGCTAAAATCTGGCACCACTCCATTTTTGTTCACATTTTGTGAAAGAGGAAGTTGCGTTCAGTGTCTTCTTCAGAGGTTTTTGTGTCGGTTCCTTTAGTTGTTATTGTTGCAGCGCCCCCACAGGCGAGGAGGGGGACAGGTTTTTCAAATGGTTTGGTTCGTTCAGTTTGTTCTAGGTGGTCTTTGAATGTTTGTTACATGGGTTAAGTGACCCTCAGCCTGAAGAAGTTTGAGAAACAAATCAGATCTCTGATGTTTTGATTAAATGCTGGACTTAGCAGAGCACCAGTAAAGGGAAGATAAAATAGGATAAATATGATCTCCTGCTTTAGTTTTCATTAGAACTCTGTTTTAACTACATTATGTGGACTTCCGCTAGTAAAGAGTTACAGCAGTTCATCCTTAAGTAAGAAATGTATGAACTAGTTTTTCAGCGTCGCTCCTGGACAGGATGTTTCTAATTTACTATGTTGGTGGAAAATACATCAAATTGCCAGGCTACAAATTTTTATTCTCTGTTTTATTTGAACTTTATATTTTTATCTCTTTCTGAACTCATGCAGATTTTTGAAGCTATGGTTGGAGCTGCAGGATCCAGGCGTTCCTGGTTGACTTGCCGTTAGTTTCACTGTTTTGGGAGATTTGCTGTAATTAATTGGTTCTTCTGGGGGTCAAGTGGTTTCATCTCATTTCAGTCACCTTAAACATCAAGGAACTATGTCTGCACCTGTTTCCTGCTCTCAGCAGCTGCCAACTGAGCCTCCCAAACCACTATTGATCCTATCAGATTATGAACACACACACACAGAGACACATTTGTTATGCTTTGTTTATCAGCTAATTAATTTTGGCAGAGAAAGCATTAAAGATTAGAAACGTTGTGCAGGATTCATTAATTAGCTCCACATCACTCCCTCAAAACAAAGAGAGCGTAGAAGGAGCTCACTGAAAAATATAGCAATGCAATTATTTTATAAGTGCATTTGTGAGCCTGCCTCTTTATTGTTAAATTGAATATAATTCATATTTCAGATTTTTAAATAATTTTTGCCCAGGTTAACTTAAAAAGTGAGTTATTATCATTGCAAGTTAATTTTCTAAAAGTTATTGTTTGGGATTCTCAAATACGGAAAATTGGGCCGAGGTTGATATCTGATAGTTTTATCAAATTTTTTATTTGATTACTAGATTAATCGTCAGGATAGTCGATAGAATACTCAGTTACTAAAATAATCATTTATAAGCAGCCCTAGTAACTAGTAATGTAAATTATGAAACAGAAACCACTGCTATGTGGTGGTAGGAACATCTTCCACAGAGGTAGCGATCTGAGAATTTCAGTTTTTCTGGGGAGCACTGTTGGACTAAAGTTATTGGCCTGTAAAGTCAGGTGCAAAGCATGCTGGGATACTGTGTAAGTTTCTCTGAGGAGAAACTCTTAAATTAGAGATTGTCAGGACACACACACAGGAGAACAAGCAGACACGGAAAACAGTGCAACACATTTTAAAGCTCATCTGCAAACTGATTCTGTCAGGAAAACTTAGTGACGTGCGGCTGCCTCCTACAGCTTTCCTCCATAACGGCAACAGTCGGCAGCGGCGTTGTGCTGTCCACCAGGGAGGAAAAGAGGCGGCGGGCTCTAAATAGAGCCTCCCAGTGTTAAATATTAACACCCGCCTTCCTCTGACAGAGAGCGGCCCGCCATGTCGCCTTCCATCTCCACCACCTGGGAGATGCAACACAGCATAGCACTCAGGCACACCGAGAAACACATGGACAGATCTCAGTTTATGGACAAAACAAGTTGTTAGATATGAAGTTATGCATCTGCTCAGAGTTCCTCTACATTAGTGCAAACTTTGTTTTTTGTTTCAGCTCTTTTTTTAAAGTGTGGATTTCATTTTACAAATATAAAATGTAGAATATAAGTTCTGTTAAATTATTATTACAATACATGAGAAAACATTTGTCTTTTCCAGCAGCCATTGTACAGCGCATATAGCAGTAAAACCAGCTAATAAACTGTTATCTTTTATCAGACCCTAGGAGTCTGATAAAAGACTACAACCAAAACAATTGAAAAGTATAAAACATTTTATTTATAACAATTTATAACTGTGAATATAAAGAAAAAATATTTACCAAGACAAAACAAAACGCCACACTGCACCAAATCAAATTGTAATTTGCTCAAAGAAACAGATCCAGAGATAAATCTGACTATGTCTGAACTTTTGTTGAGACTCTAATTTCTTATATTTATACAACCTGATAGTTTTGGGAGTTGATGAGTTGTTGGAAATAAAACCAGAGTTATTAAAAAGGATCGAGCACCTCAAAGAGTCAGACGATATTTAGAAAAAAATGCAAGTCTGTTCTTGCAGTAAGGTATGGATCTGACTGAGGTGTTACACCAGGATGTTTAATTCATAGCTGTTTTCCTTCTTTCTGATCAGAAACATGAAAGAGAGAGTTTTGCCTGGAGAAAAAACAAAATGGCTGAACTCATCCACAAGCTGACAACACTTGTCTGCCTGTTCAGCAGACTCATGCTGGAAAGAGAAGAAGAGATGCCAAACTTCATAAAGGCATTTTATGTGATTGACATAAATGCAGTATTCTTGTATTTGGATTGTTTTATTCTTTCATGTGGCACTCATGATCATGTTTTCTGTTTTGCCTGAAGGAGAATGCGTGAAATAAAAAAGCTTTCCACAGACCAGAGCAAATACATCGCGCATCTGTCATATATTAATCTGATATCATTGGGCAAACAGCTCAAGATTAAAATTCCTTTTGTTGAACACAAATTAAAAGATATAAATGCATTTTTGTGAGTCTTTGTGAATTATGCTGTAAACAGTCTTCAGGGTTTGCATGTCAAATCTTTGTGGGTTTCTCCAACAATTCATGGAATAAATGTTTAAGCTTGATGTAGAGCGTCTGTCTGGGATCACACCAACCCTGTTCAGTTCACTTTAATCGAACTCCAGTCAATTTGTCTGAAAGTCCGGTTGGTTTGGTGGTGTCTGAATGGACAATCAAACTCTGATGTGGACCAAAAAAAGCAAACTCTGGTCCGCCTACAAACCTAGGTCTTGGTTTCGCTGAAATGAATTCTGTCGTGGTTCAAATGCATGTGTGTATGCCAAGCGGACTGGAAACTATTCCAAAAGTAGATGTGGATTATAGTTCAGGACATTCTGAGTCAGCACAGCCAAAACAAAACACGCTAGTCTAGAACTAGACTAGACTAATCTACTGTAGACTCATGATCTTTTACCAGACATAAGAGAAGAATCCTACAATCACTAAAATCTGATGCTACTCCATTTTTGTTTACCTTTTGTAAAGGAGGAAGTTGCGCTCATGTCTTCTTCTGAGGATTTTCTTTCGTTTCCTTCAGTTTTTCTTGGTTCAGGTAAACTACAAGTGACAAGAGGGAACAGGTTTTTCAACTGGTTTGGATTGCTTGATACAGTGCAGTGTGAAAGCGAATCACACCAGTTGTAGATGTAACAAATCTTGCAAATTTGGTCCCCAATCTAACTGAGTCCACCGGACTATCAGGTGAAAACACCCTAAACGTCCTCAACTCCTGGTTTTCTTCCAGACATCTTTCTTAATGACTAAACATCCAAACTTCCATCCAAACCTCTGAGTTTTCTCCCAAACATTTGAACCTCCTTTTAAACTTTCTCGTAAATTGCTGAACCTCCATTCAAACTTCCAAACTTCTATGTGTGGTACCAATCTCTGAAAACAGTCCATTAATATCTACCATACATATTTGAAAAGCAGAACTATATGCTCCTGCGCAACCAACAAGAGTGGAGCAACTTATTTCTGAGAAGTAAGTCAACAACAAAATACTTGTCTTTTCCAGCAGTCATTGTACAGCGATAAAACCAGCTATGTGACGACAAAGTGTGACTCAACAATCGGGAGGTTTTTGAAACGGCTCATTTTCCAGATACCAAAAAACAGTAACTTATTGCCAGAAACTGGCTGTGTGGTTTATTCAAGCACTTCAATTGCTTTTAGAAGCAATTGAGACCCAAATGGAAGGTTTCACATTTGCGAAATTCACATTTCAAATTGTGAATTTCGTATAAGACATCTCCTTTAACAGAAAAGATAACGCATGTAAAATATTTGAAACAGAATAGAAAATGTAGGGAACCAGAATATTTTCTAGAATATCCTCAAAGATACAGGAACTTAAATTCATGAGGACCTGATTGATGGCGTAATGAAATGATCATCACTGTAAATTCAGACGATGTTACACTTAACAAGTTAGTTTTTCTCACCTCCAGACATTCACACTTCACAGCTTGTGTCTCCTCAACCAAAACCAGACATTGGCCGGCACACACACCAAAGACCTTGGAGTGTTTTGCCCCAGAATCCACAAATGACATGTAAACCACTTCAGAGGTACGTGTTTTTAAAAAGTCAATAAAGCGTCTCTAAACCAGCAAGTGGGAAGTGAGTCATTCTTGGTACCACAAGTGGTGAATTTCCAGCATCCATCTGTTAATGTGCTAAGGCACTTGTCGGGTTTTGTGGTGCTGCAGCTGTGCTATCTGTTCCCGCTGACTGATTTTTCACCCCCCAACTCTTTATGCTTTCTCTCTGTTTCCTTTCTCACTTTTATGCGGCTCTTGTTTCTTTTTTAAAGACATCTCTTGTGTGTTTCCTATGGCTGAAAAATGTCTGAAAACACATTTATTGTCCCATCCAGAGTTGTTTATTTATATCACAACCATTCAGGATGTCCAAATTGTTATAAGTAGTGAAACAGCAACACAAACGGGGATGTTGCTAATAGACACAGTTCAACTAAAGCTTTAAAACCAAAGGTGAGATGTTGAGTAATTCGGACTCTTAAACAAGCATCGACTCATTCAGCTCAGTTAATTAAAGTTCATTTTTTCTGCTTCCGTTGGTGAGGGAAAGTAGCAGATAGGAGCTGCTAATCAATTCCATTTGATCAGCCAAGCACGAACACCTCTTTTAAGGAACCGCTATGTCTGTATTGAGTCTGTATTAACTCAGTACCAGATTTGAGAGACATCAGCTGTGGCCTCAGAAGAGCAACAGCTGCTTTTTAAAGGCTCCTTGGAATTTTAAAGGCAGTTTTCAAACTGTTTGAAATCCATCACTTCTTAAAACATCTTAGCTAATTCGTCCCAAGGTCAGATTGTACAGCGTGAAGAGAAACTGCAAAAAAAACAAACAAAAAACCCCAAAGACCTTTATCTCACATTCTGCAATTCTTTCTAAGTAAGTTAAAACTGAAGTTCTGTTTTGCTTGGGTTGCTAGGTAACGAGCTGAGCTTCTCTGGGGTTGCTAGGTAACGAGCTGAGCTTCTATGGGGTTGCTAGGTAACGAGATGACCTTCTCTGGGGTTGCTAGGTAACGAGCTGAGCTTCTATGGGGTTGCTAGGTAACGAGCTGAGCTTCTCTGGGGTTGCTAGGTAACGAGCTGAGCTTCTATGGGGTTGCTAGGTAACGAGCTGAGCTTCTCTGGGATTGCAAGGTAATGAGCTGAGCTTCTCTGGGGTTGCTAGGTAACGAGCTGAGCTTCTCTGGGGTTGCTAGGTAACGAGCTGAGCTTCTCTGGGGTTGCTAGGTAACGAGCTGAGCTTCTCTGGGGTTGCTAACTAACAAGCTGAGCTTCTCTGGGGTTGCTAGGTAACGAGCTGAGCTTCTCTGGGGTTGCTAACTAACAAGCTGAGCTTCTCTGGGGTTGCTAGGTAACGAGCTGAGCTTCTATGGGGTTGCTAGGTAACGAGCTGAGCTTCTCTGGGGTTGCTAACTAACAAGCTGAGCTTCTCTGGGGTTGCTAGGTAACGAGCTGAGCTTCTATGGGGTTGCTAGGTAACGAGCTGAGCTTCTCTGGGGTTGCTACGTGAGGGGCAGTGCCTGCTGATTTGGGATGATACAATAGGAAGGTTTTTAAAGCGGCTAATTTTCCAGACACCAAAAACCATCAACTTCTTGCTAAAAAAAAAGGTTGGGAGTTTTTTTTTAATGCCGCAGATGTTTTTAGAAGCAGGAGAAACCCAAATGGAAATAGATAAAATGTGCAAAATGCCCAAGCTCTGTAGTTAAGCAGTGCTGTAAAGAGAAGTAGGCTAGAAATATCTCCAAATACACTAGTTCAGCGGTATAAACCCTACCCTAACTCTCGTTTATCTGTGACTCATCACTTTATTTGCTGAAGTTATTAGCGTGTAGACCAGTAAAGATCAGCAGTGGTTACAGAGTTACTGGTGTATAAAAAAAAATCTGTAATATTAAACAATTTTTATCCTGGTGGGAGCACAAGTGAAGCCTGTTGGCCCGCCAGGCTTATGAGGTCCTGGGGGAAACCCTGAATGAGCCACGGAGAGACCTGGCCGATACTTGGCCTTATGCACAAATAACCCAACTGAAAATATACACAAGAATGCGGTCATGTTCAGCATGTTTTGCAAGAAAATAAAAGTGAACGGGTCCAACACAAATGCACAAATGTGAACACAGAGCTGCAGCACCTCCACATTAGTTTTCTATCTGGGTCTGTGCTCAGTCCCTGTCCCATCATTTCAGTCTAATGGGAGCAATAATCATCACCTACATGTGTTAGTTTACAAGGTATAATTGACTTGCACAAAGTACAATGTGAACGCAAACTCACCAGCGGAAAAACATAAAGTTAGCTTTTGATCCAGGACTTTCATGGTGTGAATAAATGCCAAGAATACTTCAAGGTATTGTTTCTAAACACGGGTCTACCATCTACTGGGCCATCAAAATGGAGATTTCCAGGCTGTGACTCTCTAAGACTCATGATTGGTGTGATGTATCGTGTTAATCACAGTCCAGTTCATTCAAAGCACCAGCTTCTTGGTTGATACTTCTAATCAGCAGCCTGCATCTCCAGCCAACATTTCCCTGAATGTGTGTTACTCTGGCTGCCATAGTGAAGTCATTAAAAGTTAATCAGAGATGCACCGTTGCAACAGAGTGGGAATGAATTGCCTCTGTCAGTGGCTCCGGGCAGAGGAAATCATACCACAGAGAGGGAGGAGGAAAAAAAGGCAGTGATAGAGACAGAAAAACACAATGAAGCGGACAGGCTTGGAAGAGAGAGGGAGGGAGAGATTCTCATACTAATGAACCATCACTTCCATGTCTCAGCCGATGCCCTCCGAATCCCAACATCTGTCCCACCAAACCCAGCCTCATTATGACACCCCTCAACAAAATCCCAGCCTTATAAGTAAGATGGTGTGCGTGGGCGCGTGTGTGTGCGTGTGACTTGAAACGCAGGGTGACGGTGGGAAAGTCTGCCCCGCTGTAGTTGTCACATCACATCTAGAGCAGGACGGCCGAGGGCAGATGCATGTTGTGTATGTGTGTGTGGATCTGTGTGTGTGATATGAGGATATGTGGGTGGTGGTGGGGTTCTAGGTCTGGGGCTGTGCCTGAGGGCCTCGCCTGCGCTACAAAAGACTCCACTCAACTCCGGTTAGTCGCCCTCACTAGCATATCAGCACTGACGGACGGCACACACATATAAATACGCACAGACTTCCTCTCTCGTCACTTATAGCCGCTGTGATTAAATGTTTTCCTCTAATTAAGCTTCTGCAGATGAGACGTTGCTGCAGGACACCAGAGTGTGATCAGCGCTAAATAAAACCTGTTTGTTTCTGCGTATGTCAGTGCACTCCTGAGCACACAGGAAGCAGTCGATGAATGTGTGTAAATGTTTTTAGGTGCGTGAGTGTGTGTGTGTGCGCAGCGTGCTATCACTCTCTTGCTAGGGGTGACAGGTTGGTTGGGGACTAATGCAGCGCGACGGAACTGAATGTGGCCTCGAGCAAAGCATCTGCCTGCAGCCAGTCCTCATCTGAGCTGTCATACACACACACACACACACTTACACAACCCATTCCAATGGAGAGAAGGCGAGTTTAGGATCCACACACACCGTAAACACACTCAAGAGCATTATAACCCCCGTCACCCTTACTTTTCTGCTTGTGTGGGCTCCAGACAATAATGGCTCTGCCCCGACGAAGAGCTGGACGTGACATGCTGGGCCAGCCGGGCTTGGATGCTTTTACTTTACACTTCTCGGTTTGTCTAATAAGGAAATATAAGCACCATTTCTCAACTTATTTTGTCCAAAATAAAATAAAAAAACACCTGTAGGACAGAATATTTACTTTTTATGAACCTGTTAAGTTTCAAGTTCCTGTCCAAACCTCACTAGGTTTTGTAGCGTTTTGCAGTGCCAGACCAAGGAAAAAGCAAATGTTTACACAGGACAAGTTTATGAAAGCTAAATACACGCCATGGAAAACCGTCATTATTTCAAAGTTACTTCAAGAGGAATGCATTTGATTTCTGATTTAATCACTTTTTGCAAATTCTGTCTATTTTATCTAATATTTGTTGGCAGGTGACAACTGGAGCAGATAGCCCAACTAATTAACCACTGAATATCAGCTGTTAGACTTTTGTTATTTTAGTAGGTGTTTTGTTTTTTGTTTTCATAAACGATAACAAAATCCAAGTAGTTGTGAAAGATGTTGTTATGATTGATAATCAGTGTTTTACTGTTTTAGCTGCAATGTTTGCTGTTGCTTTTCTGTTTGACAAAAATACAATTAGCTTTTTGTTCTGCATTTAATTTAAAAGTTATGGCTAAATATCCTCATTCTGTACAACCACAGCATTTCTGTTCAAGCTGAATATAATATCTCATACTAACTTGTTTTCTAGCCTCATTTATTTACATTTAAAGTAGGGAAATCTAAAACTGTTTAAATAAAAATGTGCAGCTCCACAATAGATGTAAGTTAGCACATTATTGGATAAATAAGATACCAAGTATACTTTGAAGTTGACAAATAATTACACACATAAAAATGGGGGAAAATAAGAGCAAAGTTTGGGAATGTTTGATTTGTTTTAATGTTCTAATGCATAGTCCATGTTCTTGATTCACCTGTTGCAGCAATTCTTAGTTTTAAACAAGATGAAGTAATTGAGACAATTATATTACATTTTATTGTTTTGCAGTGGTGTCAGATTTTAGCAGCTTTATGGAATAGCAGCTCTAAACTTGGCTCCCTTCAGGTAGCTGAAAATCGGAAAAGATTCAGCGTGGTTACTGCCGAGCAGTGGACTCAAAGGAGCAGAAGCATAATGAGAAACACACTTTCCATCATATTTACCCTGCAACGTTGCCTCCAATGTTGCCCTCGGCCATCAGGACCTATTCCTCTCTCAGCTTAGATTCTTTGCTTGTGGCTGACCTGTGTTTAGCCCCACGGGATCCCAGTGATTATACTAATCTCTCCAGAAATCCCCCGCGCTCTCTGCAGGCTGCCACAAGTTGGCACCCATCTGTACATCGGGGCAAAGCGGATTTAAGTCAAGATAGGAACGAGGAGGTAGATGGCTTTGTTTGGGGGGTTTTGCAGATTGGATTGAAGATTAGGGAAAACGGGATGTTATTTACAGGATGTAACGTCTCAAACAAGCGGTTGGATTCGACGCATCGCCACAGAGTTCAACTTCTCATTGACCCAACAGGGAGTTTTCATACTCTGTTGTTTGTAATCTGGGGGGCAAGTTGTCCCCTCCATGGGGTCTGACGATCAACTACCCCCCATGTTTACATCAGAGCTGGGCTGGTTTCCATGGAAACGGAGTGCCCCTCTTAACCAGCGCACTCAGGAATAATGCATTGTTGAACAGTGCCTGAGGCTACGCACGCACACACCCACACACACACACTAATCCTTAACATCTGCTGCAGCGTATGTGTGTGTGAATGTGTGTGTGCGTGTGTGTATAACGCACGTCCGTGATTTCCTCGGCCAGTTCATTGATAATGGAAGTTAAGGTGAGCATTAGGTTCATTGGTATTTGCCTACAGCAGTGTGTGTTCTTACTGTACTGCATGCAAGAAGGAGTCAAAGTCATGGATGGAGTGAGAGCTGACATTTGGGGAACCTTTTCCACACTACTGGTGCTCCCTCTAGTGGAAATGGGTTCTTACTGCTGGAAAACACACACACACAGTGGGACGGCACACACACTTTAAAGGGAAGAATTGAAAGAGAGAGCGCAACCAGGATGCTTAAGAATTATTCTCGGTATTTGTGTTTATATTTTAGTGACTGTACTTGGTGGAAATTCACAAGCTGACAAGAAAGCAGATCTTCCTCTGGTGAAGGAGTTCTCAGTGCTGACTGGCAGAAGTTATGAAGCTTTCTATGTGGATTTGTTCTGGAGTCCAGGCAGATCCTGCTGGGAATCAAGTACTCATCCTCAGGCACTGTACCTGTAATAATTACCCTGCTCTGGAAATAAGTTCATAAGGGACCTGCAGCTCAGCTACATAAAGCACCCATAATATGGGCAGGCTCCAAGGATAGAACACACCACATTAACAAGTTTTAACTTTGTTCTGTGGAAACAAAGTTTACCTCCACTTGCTGCAGCTCAACTGTAGAAATGACCAGGTGTAGAAATGAAAAGTCTGTAAAAAGATCAGTTTTGAAAAGTATAATTAGAGCATCTGGGGTGTTAATAGTGTACGGTGTTGTGTGTGTGTGTGTGTGTGTGTGTGTGTGTGTGCGTGTGCGTGTGCGTGTGTGTGTGTGTGTGTGTGTGTGTGTGTGTGTGTGTGTGTGTGTGTGTGTGCGTGCGTGTGTGTGTGTGTGTGTGTGTGTGTGTGTGTGTGTGTGTGTGTGTGTGTGTGTGTGTGTGTGTGTGTGTGTGTGTGTGGCGCAGGAAGTTAAAAACCCGAATCGACCTCCAGTGATGGAATCAGACAACAAGAGAATAAGATCCCTGCACAACAAAAGCTGTTTAACAAGGGTAATTACCGAGTTAAAATTGCAGAAAACGAATCTTTTATGCATGCAGGCTACATTTAGGTGATGCATTCTTTGTTTGCGACTTCCCAGAATCAACAAAACTACTTTCTTTTGTGCGTTGTTATTGCTTTGCCGACATTAGTGCTGCTCCTTTCATGGCAATGAGCCCTTGTTTAAATTTGAATGTGAATTTGAATTTTAGAGGATAAATGAGGGAGGGGATGAGGGTGAGAGGAAAAGAAAGTGGGGAGAGAGAGGAGGAGAGACAGAGGTTGTCAGTTGCCTGTCTGTGTTTAATGGAGGTCCCTGGTGTCGCCCTCAGGCTCCTTCACTTCACAATTAATGGAGGATCTCTCAAGGGAGAGCCATGCTTCTCAATAACACCTACACACACACACACACACACACACACACACACACATCCAGTAATAAACCTTCTGGTTGAGCTGAACTCTGCTCCGGAGTTCTGTCTCAACGTGAGCCTCGTCTCCAGGCTTCAGAACCACAGACTCCTGCTTTCTGTGCTCGAACCTTGTGCCAACACCTTGAGTCGCCTCTCGGAGCTCCACACACCAGAGGGGGCTAGGTGGTTAAAGATGAGAAAAGGAGAGGAAAGTGAGGAAGGAAAGAGAAATGCCTTTTCCTCAGAACTCAGGTTTCATTATATCCTCGCTCTGATCTGTCTGCTTTGGTTTTTCTCCTCGATCTGCAGAGGAGAAGCCCCTGGTGCTACTTTACACAAGTGTATGTGTGTTTATTTGTTTGAACTGCTCAAAACACTGAAAAAAACTGTGTAATAATAAGACAGGATGGTGCATAGAGAGTAGAATATCTATAGCCATAAATATCTGTGACCTTAACCCACAACAATTAAAGGACTGTTTAACAAAGACAGGAATCTGAGGCCAAATATGTATAAATATTACATTTGTAGAAGCCAACCTTGTCAGCTCAGTTACAGTTTGATTTCTTTACAATGCCAATGATCTCTAGGGAATTTAAAATTTTGTTTTGTTTCATATTCCCAGGTCTAATTGTGGAATATATTTGATCCACAGTGTTGTGGATCACAGTGACACAATAAATAAATAACAGTGAAAAATCTGTTAAATACTGATTATTAGTGTGTATCTTCATCGCCGGTGGAACTATAATAACGTGTAGAACATAGTGAGATCCTGGCTCTTCCTTTCTGTCAGTGTAAGCCGACTGTATGCTGACTACAAGTTCAGCAGAAAGAAAGAGGCTTTGGAAAGAACCTTGTCAATTTTTTAACCTCTAACCGTGAGCAGCATTTAAAGGAGAAACCTTTACACTTTAAACGTGTGGCTGTGTGCCATGATAGTTCATGGTAGTATGCAGCTAGCTAGCTAGCCGGCTAGCACGCTCTGCAACTAGCTAGCCCGCTAGCTAGCGGGCTAGCTCCGTAGCTAGCCTCAAGATATAGATAGATAGATAGATAGATAGATAGATAGATAGATAGATAGATAGATAGATAGATAGATAGATAGATAGATAGATAGATAGATAGATAGATAGATAGATAGATAGATAGATAGATAGATAGATAGATAGATAGATAAATAGATAGATAGATAGATAGATAGATAGATAGATAGATAGATAGATAGATAGATAGATAGATAGATAGATAGATAGATAGATAGATAGATAGATAGATAGATAGATAGATAGATAGATAGATAGATAGATAGATAGATAGACTCAATTTCAGCACGATTGCACACCTTGACAATATTTATCCATGTGATTTTGCAAAAGTTCTTCAAAATTATTGTGAGAACATCTCTTAACTAAAGTCCTCTTCAGGTGACTCCACAGGTTTTCTGTAAGAATTAGTTTTGAACTCTACTTAGGTCATTGCCAAACATCAAAATTACTCTCATAAACTCATATTTTTGTCGATGTTAATACTTGCTTGGATTCGCTGTCGTGCTGGGGGGAAATCATTCTTATCTTCAGAAAAGTGCTAAGATTTTGGGGGCAAAACTGACTCATATTTGGAACTATTCACATGACAGAAATCTGACAAAAAGTGTCTGAAAAGAAAAAAAAACCCTGCCACCATTTTCCTTTTATAATGTTCTGTTTTGGTAATGTGCCATTACAATTTTGGCCCAAAAGAAAGTTTAAGTTCGGTTTCATTAGACTACGACATAATATTCTTCCACAAAGCTTTGGAAGACTTTGGCCAGGTGGGAAGTTTCCTTTTCAAGAGAAATTGTGTTTTCAACCATACTTTATGTTTATTATGTTATTTAGACCTTTCCAAAATCGTTTAAAACTATTGCATCATCCAAAAGATGCAAATGTTCAAATGCCAAGAAAAATCCCACCAGCAAACCTAAAATGTATTTAAATAAATCATAGCAGGACATTAAGCTGAGGCAAGCATAGAGAAGATTGTTATGAGTCCACACTGGGACTTTTCAGGTCTTTTTTAGATTATTTAACTATAGTGCTGTGCTTTCACTATCTAGTCATAAAGTAAAATGTTTTCAAACCAAAAGAATCGCACAAAAATTATTTACCTAGAGTTTCTGCTTCCTTTCTTGAAACATAAATAAATGACCGATCACTTTGGCTGAAGTGTAAGGTTGATTAAAAATTATACATTTACACTCCAGCAAGTTTTTCTTTCAAATGTATTTTCTCTAAATATTTTAAACATGATGAACAATATAGCAGCTTCATTCAGTCTCATGTCTTAAAGCTTATATTTTACTCTGATGTTGCAAAGCAGTGTTAAGCTGAATGCGACGAAGCTGAATTAAAATAGAAATTTAGATTAATATGCAAGAATCTTGATTAAAAGATTAAATAAAAGTGTTCGATGACATATGACAATGCTTTACAACTTTATTATGTGAAAGACATTAGTCTAGAACTTGGTCAAATTCTCGGTGCCAGACTATTTTGTAATTAAATTGTTATTTTGAGCTAAGATGCCGTTTTCTGTCAGTCGTGGATTTCCTGTTTCATGCCTTGGCCTCAGACTACTGAGCTGCTCGTTCACCTGGTTACCGGCTCCTTTTGTTGCCATTTACATATTCATCACATATTCTCATGAATATTGATGAGCCTGCTTGCGGGCGCAATGGGTGCCCAGTGGCTGCAGGGCATTGTGGGAAATTAGCCGCATCACTAATTGTGATCCACAACCCCTCGAGTGTGTCAATCAAAGGCGGGAAGGATGATACTTTTGGGGGCACC
This sequence comes from Xiphophorus maculatus, assembly GCF_002775205.1. Taxonomy (NCBI): domain Eukaryota; kingdom Metazoa; phylum Chordata; class Actinopteri; order Cyprinodontiformes; family Poeciliidae; genus Xiphophorus; species Xiphophorus maculatus. The sequence continues at coordinate 486,601 of NC_036457.1, forward strand.
TGTAGCTCCGAATATGTATGCATGAGGAGACGGAGGGAGAGTAAAAATGTGTGTGTGTGTGTGTGTGTGTGTGTGTGTGTGTGTGTGTGTGTGTGTGTGTGTGTGTGTGTGTGTGTGTGTGTGTGTGTGTGTGTGTGTGTGTGTGTGTGCGTGCGTGCGTGTGTGTGTGCGTGTGTGTGTGTGTGTGCTTCTGCGTACATCCAGGGCCACAAGACCACGCTGTTGCCATGGAAACCTCCACAATCAGAGCACAGGAGGCTGTGGCCCGGGATCTCAGAGAGCGTTATGGAAACGAAATGAGCTGCGGACACAAGGTGATATACGTCTGACTGAGAGTCCGTCCGTCTGTCCGTCTGTCTGCAGTACGCCGGGCTTTAACGAGACAGAAAAAACGTTTACATTTGATTTTTAAAAAGGATGGGAAACAAACTGGTTTTAGGATGAATATTTAGCTGTTTTGAGAAAAAAGTTACTGCAAAGACTTCACAAAGTATCTGAATACACTGAATTTATGTCACAATAACAAATTTTTCTGGTCGATAAATTGTTTCAGAAGTTATTACGATAAATGATAATGTTGTTTTGAGGCCATTTTTAAGTAATATAATTGCATCGTTTCCCTCAGTATGTTATACATCATGTTCCAAATTATTATGAAAGTGATATTTTCTCAGATTTTCCTAAATGGTCAATGCAAAGGATGGTCAGTATCATTTTCAAGTCATGAACTATTACAGTATAAATCAAATTTTACTGAACAAAGCTCCCATCAGAACAGTATTTCTTTCAAACATAAAAAAACTCAATATGCTCCAAATTATTATGCACAGCGGATTTTCTAAACATTTTATGGATTATAAAGAACTGCAAACAGTCATTCTTTGCATGTGCAGCATTAAGTGGTCACATGTACTAACATCAGAACCATCTTAACAGACCCAGTTCCATGTTAACTTTGGACCTTCTCTGATATCACAGCACAATTCTTCATCCATTGAACTTGTGAGTTTGTGGAAAGTTTCTGCTGAATTTTTCTGCAGGATGTCAGAAAACCTTCCAGAGCTGCTGGTTGATATGAACTGGATTCAGATCTTCTGCTGGAGGAAACTCCAAAGGTTCTCAGTAGGGTAGAGGTCAGAGGTCAGAGGTCAGAGGAGGATGGTGACCACACCATGAGTTTCTCCCCTTTATGCCCATAGCAGCCAATGACACAGTGGTTTTCCTTGCAGCATTCATTGTCATGCATGAAGATGATTTTGCTACTGAAGGTTCGGCTCTTATTTCTGAACCATGAAAGAAAGTGATCAGTCAGAAAGTCCAGATACTTTGCCGAGGTCATTTTCACACCTTCAGGGACTCTGAGGGGGCCGACCAGCTCTCTCCCTCTCTCTCTCTCTCTCTCTCTCCCCATGATTTCGGCCCACAGCATGACTCCACCACCTCCTTGCTGAAGTCACAGCTGTGTTGGGACGTGGTGGCCGTCCACCACCAATCCACTACTGTGTCCTTTTGGACCATCCAGGGTTGCCCAGCAGTCGTCAGTGAACAAGTCTGTTTGAAAATGAATCTTCATGTACGGCTGGGCCCACTGGGACCGGTTCTGCCTGTGAGTTCTGGTTAGGGGCCCAATAGTAGGTTCCTGCACCACAAGCCTCTGGAGGATCCTCCACCTTGAGGTTCCAGAGGCTCCAGCAGCTTCAAATAACTGTTTGCTGCTTTGTAAGGACATTTTAACAGCTGCTCTCTGAATCCCATGAATTTGTCTAACAGAAACTTTCCTCATTCTGCTTTTATCTGTAAAACCATCTTTGTTCAGAATCAGCCACAAATCTCTTCACAGAACGATAATAACGCTTCAGTTTTCATTAATATCTCATGTTTTCATACCTTGTCCTACTTCACTACATTATCTGATGATTTTCATCAGCAGAGATTCTTTCTCTTTCCCATATTGCTTGAAACCTGTGGCCTGTTTAATAATGTGGAACATCCTTCTTAAGTAGATTTCCTTTAATTGAGCTCAGCAGACAAACTAATCAACCAGCTTTCTGAAATTAATTATAGTGATTCAAAGAGCCCTGACACACAATAGCATCTATAAATTTAATAACACAACAAAAATATTTCTTTATGACACTTATATTCTATTTGCATAATAATTTGGAACACGGAGTAAGCCTGGCGGGCCACCAGGCTTTACTTGTGTCCCCACCAGGCTAAGCATTACTTATTTAAGTCTTTTTAAAGTGTTTGGATTTTTCAAGACTTTATAGTTGGTGTTCAGGTGTTAATCTTCCAATCTTTCAATAATACATAATTGTCAAGTGATATTTTCAAATTTCCTGTGAACTTTAAACATTTTTTGACACAAAAACGTGACAGGCTGCTGGATGAATGACCGCCCAGCGCCCCACCCACCGGGCGCAACCTTGAATTGTAACATCAAACATCAGTAAACTTTAAATTCTACTGAACATTTAACACTGGAACTGGAAGACATTTTAAATACCCCAAATAAATAAATAAAATTAATTCTGAAGTCTTTGTAAACAAAATTGCCCTTCAAAAAACTGGCTACTTGAGACTAAAGCACCAAACTAAAGACTTTTATCTTCCAGTTTTTGATAGAAAGAGAGTAAAAAAGAGATAAACAATTAATCATGCCAGTGGAAATTATTGAGTTTGTTTCAATTTATCATATTAATTGATTTATTGATTATTGTGACAGGCCTAGTGTTTATCAATATAAAGTATACTTTTATTAGGGTTCAACTGTGAAAGACTATCCAAATATTTAAGACTTTTGTGTAATGACTCAGACTTTAAAAGAATCAGTGGATAAAGTGTTTTATGTAGGGCTGAAGCATCATGGGAATCAAGACTTAATCCTAATAGAAAAGCACTTCAAAAAATTTTAAGATGAGAAATCTAAGCCTTCTGTTGCCTCCATGTGTGTTTCCACTTCAACCCTCCCAATCATATCCACCAATATTTAATCTTAATCTCTCAGTGTAGTTGCTATAATCAAAATTTCTGCGGATTTAATCTGGAGCTGCTTGTACATCTCTTATAGATTTTGGCTTACACTGGTTTTATCTTTATAAAATCAGTACTATCTGAACGTTTATAGTATAAAAACACAACAATGATCAGATGAAATTATATCATGCATGATGCAGAAACATTACACTGTTAATCCCAAATATGATGCATTAGTTGCTTCTTTTTTAGGGTACCTGTTAGGCAGCTCATGTAAAAAGAAAATATTCTATACAGTTTAGACTGAAGTTACCAAAGATAAGATGTTACATAAGTTATTGATTTCTTTACCTTAAACAGTTCTAAAAATGAGACTGGATGAAGAGTCTTTGTAATGCAATGCAGAGCTGTGGGAATGTGGGAATCAGAACTAAATCCCACTGGAGGCAGTTGCATGAGGAAAAAGGTTTTGTTTCTCTTGCTCTTTAGTAAGCCAACATTTTATCCAGATATTTAAAAAAATTCATCCTAAAGCTAAACTTCAGACAATATCTACATAATTATTAAAAGAAACCAACTAAACTGGATTTACATAAAATTTCAGAATAATAACACCTGCGCCATTTTTAGCTTTATAATGTAGAAATGTGTCGTCAGCATAGAATTGCATTTTTGTTGTTTTTCTTGTGCTAAATAATGGTTATTTTTACATATTCAGGCCATTCTTTAAATTCATTTTTGCCCGTTTTGGAGACTTTTTGGTAACTTTTTAGTCACAAAGATGTTTTAAAAATATTTTAGCTTTTAATCTCCAGTCTTCTGTGGTTTCCATTTCGGTCTCTCCCCGAAACCACATCTTTATCCGCCCCGTATCTTTGTCCACTTTGTGTAAGTAAGCACATAAAAGCTTCATGATAAGGAGAATGACTCAATGTTGGGATTACAACAACAAACTGAAGCAGCTGTACTTGAGGTAAGTGGAAAGAAAATATTCTTTATTTTGAACTTGCAGGAAACATTTGTAGTTCTGAATCCATCCCCAACCTGCCTTATCCAGCAGTAACCTAAATCCTAAATCTACTGTTTTGTTTCCATTATTAGTTGCTCAAATTCACTCCAAAACTATTGGAAGAAAATAGAGCAGATGCTGCAACAAGTCTTTTCTTTAAGTCTACTTTGGATGATACAATTTTAACTTCAACGCAAAGACCAAGATAGCTTATGAATTTGTAAAACTCGTCTCTAATCACCTTCATTTTCTCTGGTTTTCACCATTTGTTCTGTTTTCTCCTCAGCACAAACATAACAACGTCTGATGTGATACAATTGTGAGAACAACTGTGTAAAAGACTTGTCAAAGTGCACAAAAAAATGAGTGACAAGTGTTAAAGATGTGCTAAAATTACACGCCATCTTGCATTTTTCACCACTTGATATGACACCTTCTGACATTTCTGTGTGTGTGTGTGTGTGTGTGTGTGTGTGTGTGTGTGTGTGTGTGTGTGTGTGTGTGTGTGTGTGTGTGTGTGTGTGTGTGTGTGTGTGTGTGTGTGTTCAGGGACAAAGCATGCAGTGTTATTTCACCACGTTTCTCTCTTTTGTTTTCATTTGAGTGGAAGTTTCGAGAAGTGCGTCTTGACGAATTGCATGGCCTGGTGTTGGAAGTGCAAGACACAGCAGCATATTGCAGGTGAGTGAAGTCATTAATATTTCCTCTGTATCAATATTGCTGGTGGAATGGTGTGTGCAAAAAAAAAAAAGTAAAAAAAAAAAAGCGTGTATGTGTGCCTCAGATTGACAGGTGGATGATCTCGGTGAGTGGAGCACCCTGGGATCGACTGCATAATCAGGGAGACAAAGGAGCACAGGAAGAGACGAAAAAACGAAGAGAGAGAGAGAGTGTGTGTGTGAAAGAGAGAGAGAGGGATGAGAGAAGCAGAGAAGTACGGAATAGTAAAATTCCCAGAGGTGTGAAGGGGTTGTGTGCGCTCGTCTCTGTTTATTTCTCTGCATTCGTTTGAAATGGTTTGCGTGTGTGTATACGTTTCTCTGTTGGTGTATTTAAACCTCCATGTGTGTGTGCTGGTGTGTGCAGGTGTGTGTACAGGAGGTGTTTGATGGTTTCCAACAGTAAATAGGTTCATTGTGAGAACAGCAAAGGTTCCACATCAGGAGACTTCCCTGGTAATTATACGGGAGCAGAACTAGCCCCTCCCCTGATGTCGCTGGGGTGTGTGTGTGTGTGTCGGTGTGTGTCTGTGTGTGTTGTGGGTGTGAGGGTGTGTAATGTAATGTGGGTGTTTGTCTTGCCATAAAGCAGCGGATCTGTGATCTCGGGTGCCTTGCGCGTAAAGCTGTGGTTGACATCCTCGCACGCTGTTCCACAGTAAACAGGTTTCCTCTGCAGCGCAGGAATTAGGAGCGCGGCGGCTCAAAGCCGGAGGAGTCGCTTATAATTGACCAACTCTGTCGACAAGTTTCACAAGCGCCTCCCGTTGCTCTCCGTTCGGGTTGGGCTCCGTTTTATCTGCCTTTCAGATCCTCCCCGACTCACATCGGAGGATAAACAAAAGCATTACGGGGCCAAACGGAGAACATGGCGGGGCTGAGAGTGTGAAAGTGCTGGAAATCAATACGGCTAATGGTGGCCTGTCAGGAAGAAAGACAAAGTTTTGATCTTTGTTTATTTCTTTTTTTGTAATATCATCTTCAGTGCTGAGAGTCTGAGATTGAACAAGTAAACTAATATGTAAACTGTAGAGCTCTGAGAATGTTTCAACCAGAAATGCACACAGGATCCAGATCATTTCTCCTGCATGTAACCAAGTGATGCAGAGGCATTTAAAGTCCTAGTTGTTTCAGTGAAGGGGCAGGTTGCCATGTCTGATTTACAGTTTCCAGCCTGAACGACAATGTAAAACCAGCTCAGCTAAAAAAAAGAAGAAAAAAACAAATTTCAATCTCTAGCGAAACTCATGTATATATTTATATGTATATCTATTTGTCCTATTGACCTTTTGCAACTACGTCACTGAATCATTCGAGGCGCCATGATGGATGTCAGAAGTGAGCGTATTGAACAGAGCGAATTAATTTGTTTTCCAAAGTTGTTTTTGCCAGTTTATTCATGGCTTCTACTTGTTAGCATCGAGCTAATTTGTCTGTGAACGTAACACACCTGGTTGAGGCTCACAGACGAAGGTATTTACAGAAGGTGGAAGCAGCTAGCTTAGAAACCGACCCGTACCTCCTCCCTCCTGGTGTGTTAATCAAATTACTAACTTTGCCTGAATTCACACCACATAATTTATATCACTACGTCATAAACAGAATTTGCCCTTAAGCCGGAGTAGCTTTAAAAACGTACAGAAGACGAGGTGCTAGCTAGCCAGTTATTTCCATACATGCTAGGCTACATGACAGTGGGGCACTGTCTCCATGGTTACCAACGGTTAGACACGTACCTTCTCCATAATACAATGTTTCATATCTTTCGACTGTAATCATAATTACTTATAAAGCATTTAAACGTTCATCTTCTTACCCGGTAAAAAGTGTTTGCTGCTAATCCGTAATTATACCAGGGCTCACTAATGATGACTAACAGCTGCCATCTTTCCTCGTTAAAAGTTACAAAATAAAATGACACGTTTGGTTTCTACCCTTGTCTGTTTGTGCAGCAGACAGTGCAGAACCCTGTGAGCAGTTTAAAACAAAACCAACTAAATAAAAGCCATGTTAGGTCACAGCTGTGTGTTTAGAGCGGCTCTTAAAGAGGCATTGGTTGTTTCATGTCCGTCATGGCGGAGTCCGGAGGAGCGTGACGTCACAGGCTCCTCATTGCATTTAATGCAGTTCACAACATTTTTGGTTGTACATATAATATTCTGACCAGAACTAAATCCCATTATTGGGACTGCAATGGACTTGACTCTTTGAATACAACAAGATTTGTGATTTTTGTGGCACTCGTTTTAAATCATGATGAGATTTCTGTTTTAATACAGAGTGACACTTGATTAACCAGTGACTAATCATTGATAATGCCGCACGGTGTCAGCATTTTATTAAAAGTTTTGTGCTTTTCTGCCACACAATGAGGAGTAAATTAAAAGAAATTTCCTCTGAACATTTTCTAAAAACTCGCCATGTTGTGAAATTTTACCAACCCGCCCAAAGCTGGTTTTCACAGCTCAACGTGTTCAACATGTAATTTATTTATTGACTTGTGTTGATTGTTTTAAGTTAATTATTTTAAATGGGACATTAAATATTAACATTTACATGCAAATATATGAGATTATAGCCAAGTGGCTCATGTCCATGTTGGCAGGTTGATGTATCAGATATTTATTTGTAGTAAGAAAAATCCTCAGACTACTGCGCACAAAAAACTTTACATAAAGGAGGAAAGGGGCTAAATAAACAGTTGTTTGTGATATGTAATCTATAATGGTTCACTAGTTTTCATTTTATGTTGATCACTTGAATAGATTTAGCATAACTGCGCTAGCTACGCTAAGCTAAACAGGCTAATTGTGTGACTAGCCACTGAAACAAACAAATTTACTGTATAGTTTTCACACGCTAAACGGATCAATGTGTTTTGTTTGGTTCCCTAAAGTCCCCAGAAAAGGTTCATTTAAATGTTTCAAATCATCAATCAGCTTTATATCAGACAAATATTACATTTGTAATTGATTTTCCAACATTTCTAAAAAGATAAAAGCTATCGAAAGCCAACCAGGCCATGTGTGAAATATAATCTCCCTCCTTCATAAATGAACTGTGAATAAGAAATCTTTTGGATCACTTTCACAAGCTCCACCCAGACCTGAATCAGTTAAATAGAACTTGTCTGACAACACGAAGTAGGATCTCAAAATGCAGAAAATCAGGCTAAATAAAGTGGAAAACATGAGAAACAAAAGTTCGTTAAAAGTCTGGAGAGGCTTTAAGACTCCAGTGAGATCTGAATAACTTTCTGTAACCGATTATTTAAAAATAATGGATTCAGTGCTGGCAAGAAATGCTGAATCAAAATGGCCGACTTTCAGTTTGTGATCTTAAGGTGAAGAACGTTTGGATTGAACAGCAGAATCAGCTCGGCTTTAGATTTCATCACATTTCAGTTATAAAAGGTGAGGGGGGCGAAAGGGGCCCCTGTCCCTTTTATTCTTGATGCCCCTAGTGCTCTTTTGGAGGGTTTTTTTATTATTATTTTTGTTTTTATTTTTTATCTGTATGTCAGAAAGCCTGTTTGTGCCCCTCAGCAATAATATTTAGCTAAATATAATAATTTAGTAAAAATAAACTAGTCTGGCTGCCCTCAGTCTAATAATGACTCTCAGAGCCTCCATGTTGTTCAGACTCCATGGTGAGGAAGAGGAGGATGAGGAAGAGGAGGAGGAGGAGGATCTGTTCCTCTATCTATCTAATTATGGGCAAGAATATTTTCATTAACTGGTTTGTGAATAAAATCGTAGGTCTGATGTTAGAAAAACTGTTTCTATTGATATTTTTATAATCGTCCTGCAATAGTGGGACAAAACCCGCCTCACCCTAAACTCAGAAATGCTGCAGAGAAACTTCTGACTGTAACTTCATCATTCTGCTAAAAGCCCGGTTCACTACAGGCAGTCTGGGTCGGAACCACCGACAGATAGAAAGAATATCTGTCTTTATATCAGACATCCTGATATAAGACACTGAGACTGTCACCGCGAGTCGCAACGCAGCTCAAAGCCCGGTACCACCTGGTACCACCTGGTACCACCCGGTAGCACCCGGTACCACCCGGTACCACCTGGTACCACCTGCTCTCTGTTCTCTGCTTCTCCTTACCGTTTCTACCAGGCGGGTTAAAGCTGCTGGAGGTTCTGGGCTGTAAACAGAAGTTACTGCAGAACCTCAAGTGTTAAAGGAAGATTCGGCCCAATTAGAGTTCATGAAATAAACATCAGAGAAAATATTGTAGCAATAATCAGAACCGCAGCAAAAAGCCAAACATGCCACAATGAAATGAACCAAAATGTCTCCAAAGCATCGGGGGACTGACAGGGGCCACCGGGGGATTCCAGGTAGATTCCAGGTGGATTCCAGGTAGATTCCAGGTAGATTCCAGGTGGATTCCAGGTAGATTCCAGGGGGATTCCAGGTGGATTCCAGAGATGTGCATCTCAGCAGCTGTTCCTCCAGGGCCGGTCCAAGGTAATATGGGGCCTTAGCCAGAACCCCCCGTCCTACTAAGAACCTCAGCATCACTAACATGTTTAAATGTCGATCAGGTGAATCTGAGAGGGAGACCAGGTTTAAAATCAATCACTGATTATTGGTTATTGGCTGTGATGTATTTGTGAACAAACCCAATTCAAACACAAAGATTACACCATATTGTAGCCATGGTAACACAACAATCAAACTACCAAGATCATTCTTTAAACTTTTACAAAGTAAACGTCCTAGTTAAATCCTAAATGCACTATTTATTTTTCTCAGCTGAATGTATTAAATAAAATGTAATAACATTGTTATTCTCTATAAATGATGCTACAGGTTTAGATCTATGGTCTGTGGTACAATTAGACCATTTCTAGGGGCCCCTGAGTGTCTGGAGGCCCCTGAGTGTCTGGAGGCCCCTGAGTGTCTGGAGGCCCCTGAATGTCTGGAGGCCCTTGAATGTCTGGAGGCCCCTGAACGTCTGGAGGCCCCTGAGCGTCTGGAGGCCCCTGAACGTCTGGAGGCCCCTGTGCGTCTGGAGGCCCCTGAACGTCTGGAGGCCCCTGAGTGTCTGGAGGCCCCTGAACGTCTGGAGGCCCCTGAGCGTCTGGAGGCCCCTGAGTGTCTGGAGGCCCCTAGAAGAGGGAGCGACCTTCTCTCCTCTGGTCTGTTTAACAGCTACAGTCTCAGATCAGCTCAGCCCTCCAGGACTGTCAGCAGCAGAAACAGAAACTTTTTACCTGTTGGGGAAAATAGAGACTAGATTTGCTTTGCATTTCCTGCATGATGGCGATGATCCAGTAGGATCCAGTTAGATCAGGGGTCTCATACTCCAGTCCTTGAGGGCCGCAGTCCTGCAGGTTTTAGATGAGCCACAGGTACAAAACACTGGAATGAAATGGCTTAATGACCTCCTGCTTGTGTGGATCGGTTCTTCAGAGCCTTAATGACCTCATTATTCTGTTCAGGTGCAGCAGAGGCTCATCTAGAAGTTGCAGGACTGTGGCCCTCCAGGACTGGAGTTTGAGACCCCTGCATTAGATTCTTGATTAATATGGGTTGTTGCTATGTTGTTGTTGTTCGGCGTTTTAAGATCTTGTGCAATGTGCCCTTTTTTAACTTTGAGCCCCTGCCCCTCCAAAGGTCTCTGCACGGCCCTGCTATGATGTCACAGCATGAGGTTTGTTTTTAAAACTGTATTAATAAATCCTGTAATAAACTCTTTTATTCTTACAGACCTGCACCTTTTAGATTAGATATTTGATTGCTGATTTGTTCTTCTTTGTTCAGTTGTTGCACCAAACATCTTTTTATGCTTTCAGTCGTTTTTATAACTTTTATTCTGTTTTTTCTTGTGTTTTGCAATATAAATGTAGCAACTTGTGTTTTTAAAACCTCATTTTTTCTGAGCTTTCATACATTTCAATTGGATTTTGTTTTCTCAATTTAAAACTTTATCTAAGCTAAATTTAATAAATGTTATATCGCCACTTTGCAAAAACCCCAACATTAAGTAGGTTTACTTTATAACTGTTAGCATAAAACAAATCTTTTTCATGATACAACCATATTTTTGTACATTATATTAGATTTTTATGTCATAAACCAAAACAAAAGGCATACTTGACAATAATACATGGTTTCCAACATTTTTGAGTGTTGAGAGGATTTGCAAACCACCAAACACACAAAAGAAAGTTAAAACAAATGATGCTGTATTTACAGCTACACACATTTTGGTCTCTATCAATATTACTAATTTATTTGTCCATATCTTTTTTGCCCAATGACTCCATCTTAATGATATTGAATTGGGATAATTTGAGAAAACACTTTTTTTTTTAGTTTTGCTCCAATCATTTGGAGTTAGACCTGAACTTTGACTGGACCGTTCTGACACATGAATATACTTTAATTTTTAATCAAAATCAATTCATTATACCATAACATCCATCTTCCCATCAACTCTGAGCAGGATCCCTGTTTCTGCTGAAGATTCCCACAGCATGATGCTGCCTCCACCATGCTTTACTCATAGCTTTCTTCTACACACTGACTATCTGAACATGTAGATATGGATAAAATACTGTAAATAATGTTTCATTTTACGTTGAGCTCTACTGTTTGCTGTCTACTGCATAAAATCCCAATGAAACTCATTCAGATCTGTGGTCAAAAAGAGAAAAAAAATAACAATTTCAAGTAATATCTGCATTTTTCAGAGCCCAAAATTATTTAAAACACCCGATTTATGACTAAATAAATTAGTTTTCCTTCTTTTTAATAAGTAGTTTCAGTTTTCAAGATGCATTTTATTTGCTGAATGATTCACATGAAAAAAAATCTTAATTTCAGACAAACTTTTGGTGATAATTGTGAACTCTGTACATTTATCTCACACAACATTTAAATTAGGCTTTAAAAATTATATTTTATTATGAAGTAATTCCACATACAAGACCTAAAATCTCACTTTATACACATACAGTTTAAGTTACATTTCCACCATACAACAACAGGAATGGTCAGAGTTTGGCGCCTTGTTAACATTTCATATTTCTGTCTGTGGTTCTGAAACGTCCGTCCACTTCCTGGGGACATTCTCTCAACAGATGAAACAACAGAGCTCGTAGCAAGGAGGTTTGAGTCTGTCTGCGCCCTGACACTCCTCACAGAACCACAGTAACAAAAGTAAAGAAAAAGAAAACCTTCAGCCTGTATTTTTCTGTCTGGACTGGAGTAAAAAAAATCAACAAGCAGAAAGAGCGGGTGGCCGGATCGTTTTATGCTTAAAGATTTCCTTTTTGCAGAAGTCTCGGCCTCTGTCTCGTCTCGCTAATTCAATGTACACTACACACATCGTTTCTTGCTCATTCTGCACCCATACAACATATATTCAAACAGCTCTGCTTTAAGAGATTACAGAGATTACGCAGGAATTACACGATCAAAGTCATTGAACCTGCATCACCCCCACACACCAAACCCACCATGTGTACACTTACTGGCTCTGAACGTGGGAGAAGACGCTTGTGTGTGTGTGTGTGTGTGTGTGTGTGTGTGTGTGTGTGTGTGCGTGTGTGTGTGTGTGTGTGTGTGTGTGTTTTCACAGAGACTAGAGTGTTAATCTCTCCTCGGGCAGCACGGCCCAAGTGGCGCCCTCTGCTGGCAGGGACGAGAAGAACAAGCAAGAAAAAAACTGAAGAAACTACAAAAAAAGAAACAAGAACAGTAAAACAATCTTTATGCGCTCATCAAACATAGTTTTATATAGTAAACACATTTTATATCAAAACAAGAAGGTAAAATGAGTGGCTAACAGGAAGGTTGCTATTTAAGCACAAACCAACTTCCCTGGTTACAGTATAAAAAACTCAATTCTTCAAAATAATAAGAAAGCAGAATTTCTCTTGTAGCGTTAACGAGGTTATCATGGAAAATGCAACAAAAACAGAGGCAGGCATTTGGATAAATTAAAATACAAAGCAGTTTATTATTCTTTCTCATATTACAGACATTTTAATGAGTTTATCAGAACTTTCAAGGCTGCATTTATAAATACTGAAAACAGAAGTAATTTATTATAGTTTGAATTTTTACTACAAACAACACAAATTAGAGTTTATTGTTTAAAGTCCAGTCATTTTCAAAAGGCAAATGTGCAAAAAAAAAAAAAAAAAATTAAGACTAGAGAAACAAGAAGAAAGGTTTGCTTGAAAAAAGCTGGAATCCACAGGAAAGTTGTTGCAGTTTTAATGAGGGTGATGTTGGTCACTGCCCAGGGCGACATCTGCTTGGGGGCGGCATAAACCCTCAACAATTTAAAAATAAAGAAATAAAGATATCTGTTAACTTTTCCCCCCAACAACTTTTCTTTTTTATTTATTTCCAATAAAACAGCACTGATTGGTTTAGGATTTACAGCTTCAAATTTGTGACAAAATAAAGGAATATTTACATTTTTCTGTTGATTTTTTTGGAAGGAAGGTCAAACAAACTGGACGTCCACAACTGGAAAAAATGGACATGGTTCTGAATATTTGACCGATCACATCCAATAATCAGAAAGCTGCACAAATTATTTCCACACATGGAAATTTTACATAAACTCTTGATTGGAAAAGCTAAAATCTACATTTACAAACACCAATCACTACATTAAGCACAAATATCGTTATGCAATATTGAATGTAATGTAGTCCATGTGGAGTCAAAGTTTAAAGCACATAAATAAAAAAGTAGCTTATCAAGATCAACACCAAGGTGGAAGAATCACATAATAAATATAACTAATAATATTTATGCTCATAATTTACATTTTCTTGCAGTTTTTTCCAACATATGTAAGTTTAAATAAATCTTGCACATCATGCAAAAGTCAAAACACCAACAACAGAATTTTTTTATGCTAAAAATCTGTTAACAAGATGATCCAATTCTTTTGTTCGGGATCAGATTCCAGTGTTTTCTAAAACCTGACTTTACAGTGGAGCAGTGAACTGAACACTGAGTAGCACATGATGCAAATCAAATCTTTTTTTTTTCACTTTTTCAGCTTTCTTAAGCCTTCGTTAGGTTTCTGTGTTCGTTCCAAGAAATCTGCACTGCGTTAAAATGTAAAGCTCTTAGATGGATCATTTCGCAATGAGGTTCTCTAAAGCTCACTGCCAGAAAAAGAACACAAAATATAAGTTTTTTGGCATTAAGATCCCTCCTTAGATTGAGCCAAGAAGAAAAAGACAACAATTACCAAACCTGTAGTGTAGATTAAATTATTCTACACTGATTACACATTTGCTAAAATGGTCCTTAATGCACCTTTAAAGCAAAGCGATCACTGAGCTGCTAGAATAGGTAGAATTGTGCCAGAACTAACAGATCTTGGCACAAAAATCGACTGAAGCACAATATTACACCCAGATTAAAGGAAGCTCGTCTGATTGGATTGTTTTGTGAAGCAGTGTTGGATTTATACATCCTACAGATGCCAGGTTTCAGTTAAAAACCTCCCAACGCCCTAAAAATTAATTCAACCCTCAAAGATCCATTTAACTCTTGGCATTGAAGCCTCCATTCAGAGCAAAGCCTGGAGCCACTTCTGAAGCAATAACGCGCACGGATATCACCATTATTCTGCTTTTTAATGGGAGTAATTATCCGAATGGATCTGAAATCCCACCGACACAATGGGAGAGAAAGCTCAGTCCAAGTAAACAGACACGGAGCAGATTTTTACATCTTGTCTGAAGAATTTCACTTTGGAGGAAAAAAAAAACAAAAAACTCAACAGGATCATCAGAGGTGATGAAAATCTTAGTGTTGCTCTTTTCCTCCCATCTGCACGGGAAATAGTCGAAAGACTTTTGGCTTTCGTGTGATCTTCAGCAGCACTTCAGAAACTCTTGAAAAGAGAAGTTAATGAAGTTCGATCGGCGCGCACGGACGCGCGCCCCCGCAGCAGGCTCACACTAATCCAACAGCTGCTGGAGTTTAGTTTTCCAAATCAATTTTACAGCTTCGCTCCTGCACGGCTGATGCTTGTAATCGTTTATTAAAAGTACTGTTAATCATTCAGCGCAGAAGACCATTAATTGATGGCTTGGAAGCAACTAAACCCACCAAGCGAACTCATTAGCAGTCGATCACGATGGTGCTGCTTTCTCCAAATTATCATTTTAATAAATCAACGTCACTCGGCTCCTTTTCTTAAACTCTGAAAGCTTGTTTATGATTATCGTCGCCATGTCCGTTGGGAGCAGATTGGCCTTTTCTTCTGTTTATTCGCAGCAGATGACACGTGTTTGACCTGCTCAACCTCTCAGTTGACTTCCCGAGTAATTACGGCAACAATTAAACGCGCTAATTGGGCAACACAGATCGGCAATGATACTCGATTGTTGCAGGTAACCAAAGGAGGCGTGTTTTCTGGAGGGAAAACGAAAAGTCCTGACTGATGGTTGTAAAGAGGAGATGGGGGCGGGGGGGGGCCCAGGTCACGTGATTATTCATATATTATGTGATATTAAGCGAAATTAGGGACAGAAATGAACAATAACGCAGATTTAACATGAGCAACGGCGCCACCAACAGGGGGCAGCACTAAATGTTTGCTCATTTTGCGCAAAATGTGAGCTTCAATACTTTTTGTTCTTAGTTTTGTATTTATTTCATGTGTAAGTGCCTCGTTTTTCCTTAGAAACAGTCTGGCTAAGTATAAGTATGTTATTATTTCTGAATATGTAATAAGCATTAATTTATTATTTGGTACATTTCTTTCCATTGTAGGGAGAGTTTGTGTTACTTTTGTATGAATTTGAAGCCTAAAATAAGAAAAACTGGACTTTTAACTGGTTAGTTAGTTAGTTAGTTAGTTAGTTAGTTAGTTAGTTAGTTAGTTAGTTAGTTAGTTAGTTAGTTAGTTAGTTAGTTAGTTAGTTAGTTAGTTAGTTAGTTAGTTAGTTAGTATCCCATAGGTGGACTGATCGCAGATGAGAGCTGTAAAAACATATTTTCTGACTCAACTTCACTTGTTGCTTTAACTCAATTAATTTGTATCAACTTTAACTGAAGAGCTCAACTTAATAAAAGTCTTTGCTACAACTGTAATTACTTTGACTTAACTGTCTTTAGCTATTATATTAAACTACAAATTAGTACATTTGTAGTTTCTTTTTTTAAAGAACGTTTTCTTAACTTATTTATTTACGCTTTTACAGTATCACATTCATTAAATTGTTCATTTTTTTAAACTTAACTCATTTCTAAGTCAAGTCAATTTTGTAATGTTCTTTGTTTTTTATTCTAGCTACATTTTTCCTCAAAAAAGATCATTTGTTCATTTAAATGTATATTTATTAGGAAGCAATCAGAGAGAAAGTCTTTCAAAATTTAGCAGAAGCTAAAAAACTAACATGTAAAATTTTAAATGACCTGATTACAGTTTTTTTTCTAGGGATTTTAAAAATTGGTTTGATCTGTTTATTATTATTATTATTATTATTATTATTATTATTATTATTATTATTATTATTATTATTATTATTATTATTATTATTATTATTTTACTATTTTGTCTACAGACCTTCAGAGTTCAGTGTTTCCTTTCTGGCCACCCTGACCCAACTTCCTGGAGACGCCCCTGGACGCCCTGTTCCTCCTGCCTCTTCTGCCCCATGAAAAGAAATTAATTTGCTGCAGATGTTGCAGGCTGAGCCGAGGCGGTGACGCGCCTCCTCCCCTCCGCCAACACCACACAGTAAATCCCCACAATTAGCAGATCCATATTAGCATATTAACCTTTATGTAGGTCAGACACAGTTTTTCTTAATTACTTTTGTTTTTTTGGGTTGCTGACGGAGGGCCAACGGGCTCCGCGCCGTTTGTTTTGCGTTGCGCTCTTATTGTGTCAGACGTTATTTTGGCTGCGGAAAGGTGCAGACGCACCGACTCAACGGACGCCGGTGGCCATATGAGGCCGGCCGGAGTCTGACCGGGTTCATTAGAACCCAAACAGACCCAGAAACCAGGCCAACACATGTGCGCTCACTGGGACTGGTTTTCACTTTCTGTCTCTTTCTGCTCGCAAACTGAAACATGGCTTGTTTTGGTGGGTTTTTAAAAACTATAAATACTTTTTATTATAAGCAGCATTTTGAGGTTTCTAAAAGCATCCAGGGCATTTTAAACGTCTAACCTCTGAATGTATCCTGAGTTGATCCAAGTGTTAGAACCTGACACAATGTGCTGAAAGTTGCGTTAAAGCCTCGCCTGTAAAGCGGATTACACGGCAGTAACAGGCTGGATTAAATGACTGCAGGCTATGTAGTGATCTATTATGGATAAGTTGTGGCTCCGTATTAAACCGTTTACACCAATCTGGTCTGATCATCATGATCTCCTGGTGTTTTCTCTGCTTTTCCGAGGCCTTGTAGTGTTTTATACAGGTGGCCTATAAATGAAATGAAACAATTAGAAATAGTCTCTACTGAGATGAGCTTCATCACTTCCGTTCAACAGACAGAAAAAACCGCCCACTTCCGCCCAAACAACGTGAAATAGTTGCTGAAAACGTTTATTGAAGACATGTGTGGTTGATCAGGTCAAAGTTCACAGGAGTCAAACTTAAAGAAAACTAGTTAAACATTTTGAACAGAGTTAGTGGAAAAAAACTAAAATACGTCTGAGAGGAAACTTTCAGAGAGACTGAAACTACCTGGAGTTTCCATTGTTGCTCTTTTTCTGTCTTTTAAAACCAAATTGTGTCAAAAATGCTGAGAAATCGGGGATGTTTCCAAACGTCATGATTTCACGGAACTTCAGCTTATTGTGACGATTTATGCATGAGAGACGTCCCGTTTATTAAACTACCTACATTTATTAATAAACAATAACATGATGTTGTTTTCTGTTTTAACAAGGTAACGTTGGTTAAAAAAGACTTTCTGATAAATACGCAACCAAAGCCTGATTTTCTTTTCTTTTTTTTTATTTTTATAGAGAGATTCGCGCCATAAAGTACATCAATAACAATAATAACTTAAATAATTAGAAAGGATAACATTAGACAGCCTGGATTCTTAGAAATATTGATGAGAAATTAGATATCAGGTCACACACGCGTCCAAATCCCAACCGTGAAGTTATTCTTACTTCCTGTTGGCCCTTAAAGATGACGGGCCCCTCCACCAGCCCGCCGCCCCCCATGGCTCCCTGTCGGTCCGTCCAGAAAACCTCCGGGCTGATCGAAATTCTCGCCTCTGGGCTGAACTACCGAGCGGGCTTTCGGGCCTTTCCCTGCCTCGTCAGGCGCCAGATGGACTGGCTCCTGTCCGGAGATCAGTGCGCATCTGCTGCGGCGCTTTCAGCCCCCTGGAAGAAGAGGGGCCGGGGGCCGGGGGCCAGGGGCCGGGGGCCGGGGGCCGGGGGCCAGGGGCCGGGGGCCGGGGGCCAGGGGCCAGGGGCCACTCCGGCGTTCAGCCCCGTTACGCGCAACTGGTGCCGCGGTTCGGCGATGGACTGTAGCAGCAATTTACCTCATTATCTACTACTACTATATAATAATAATAATAATAATAATAATAATAATAATAATAATAATAATAATAATAATAATAATAATAATAATAATAATACATATAAAGGAAAATGTGCTCCTTCATGTAGAAATGACGATCTGTGGGTTTACAAATCGTCATTTGTTAACCCACAGATGAAAAACTATTTTATTTTTTGAGTTTTTTTTTGGTTGGTTTTTGACTCATCAAACAGTAAAATATATTAATATAATTTCTACTCCACAATGGAGACAGTGGACGTCTCTTTCATGTTTTAAATCTGAAAAGTAGGTTGAAAGACGGATGATTGATTGATTGATTGATTGATTGATTGATTGATTGATTGATTGATTGATTGATTGATTGATTGATTGTTTATGTCAACATGTTCATTTTAAACTATAAATGAATGAAATAACCAGAAATTTTATTTTAAAGGATTCTGAGTTAATAGCATCCAGGATTGTTGATGATTTACTTATTTATGTCATTATTGAATGAAATCAATAATTTGGGACCAAACACTCACCCCTGAGGAACACCATGTCCAAACATCCATACTGAAATTTATGATAATTAGTCGGTAAGTGACATATGTAAAGTAGCGGTAAACTGATTATTTTGTTCTTGGTTATGTTTCTACATGTTTCCTTTTGTCCTGTTTGTTTTCTTTGTTTTTAAAAACCCATTTGAAACAAATAAATAAATGATTATTTTAACAGGAATGTACCGTCAAACCAGAGCCGACCCAAGGTTTTACGTGGCCCTGAGCTGAATTTTATCTGGTGCCCCCATTTCCACTTCAATTAACTAGTTAAGATTCAGGAAGGTGATGAGTTTACATTTATTCTGTCCTTTTTATGTCACTCCAACACAGAAAAACCCCCCAGAAATTATTAACCAAACAGCTTTAAATTGACATAACCATCAAACTCTGACCAGTTTCACATGTGTGATCTGTAAATGAACATTTTTAGAGCCTGGTTTGCTTTTGATTCTGATGTCTCTGGATTGAAAGTCAGGCTTAGTTTGCCCATTTAATCCACAATAAGCGCATTATAACCACATTTATTCCTCATCTAGACTTAAAGTGAAGTCTTCTCTGTCATATAATGTAATCTTGTTGAACATGGAGCCTTTCTGGTGTCATGGTAATTTGTTTAGAAACATAAAATCAAACATGTTGTTGTTCTCATCAAGGTTTGGTGTCAAATGACAATTAAAAAACGATAATTAACCACATATAATCACTTTATGCTGACGCTTTCTTGCTCCCTTCACCTCTCTCTTTTCCTGCTGGCCTTCCTGTTCATCCCTCCTCCTCTTTTCCATGCTCTCCTCCCTCCTCCCTCCTCCCTCCCTCTCTTCCTCTTTATTTTCTTTTTTTAATACCTGGCGTGCGACAGCCAGGTATTAAACCGGCCTTCACCGGTCTGGTCGCGCAGAGGTTTCACGTCGAGCCTCCAGGCCAAACAATCGGAATCGGTTAATTAAAATATAAAAGGCCTTGAGAACTTTTTAAAGGAGGCTATTTACGGCGCCCCGTGCTCCACCGTGTCTCTGCCAGGGTCGCTATTTGCTTAATGTGATGATTTTTTCCAGCTTCTATTTGAATGTAAGAAAATGAGATAAATTGTCTTTTTGATCAGGAAGAAAGTGGAGGCGCACAAGACTACAGAGCCAAACTGTAGCTGCGCATTTAAAATCATTTTCTCCGTCGTGATTGTTTAATTGTGGGTTGTTGCTTTTGTTCGTTTTGCAACCGATATTTGGGCTGAGATTAAGCGGGATGCGGGAACAGATGGGAAGGAAAATAGTTGCTTAATTAAAGTCAACAGCGCGGCGTCAGTCTGCGCTTAATAACATCAGCGAGTCGCTTTGGTTGCAGTTACAGCTGAGTGGGAAAAAGAGAGACATCCAAAACAAGACTGATTAGGGTTTATCTCTGCTCCCCTCCTCCCGCTTCATCTCTCTCTTTCTCTCTGGTTTGTTTTTGAGTGGCAGGAAATCTGACAGACAGTAGAATAGCTCTCCTCTCCTCTCCTCTCCTCTCCTCTCCTCTCCTCTCCTCTCCTCTCCTCTCCTTTCCTCTCCTCTCCTCTCCTCTCCTCTCCTCTCCTCTCCTCTCCTCTCCTCTCCTCTCCTCTCCTCTCCTCTCCTCTCCTCTCCTCTCCTCTCCTCTCCTCTCCTCTCCTCTCCTCTCCTCTCCTCTCCTCTCCTCTCCTTTCCTCTCCTCTCCTCTCCTCTCCTCTCCTCTCCTCTCCTCTCCTCTCCTCTCCTCTCCTCTCCTCTCCTCTCCTCTCCTCTCCTCTCCTCTCCTCTCCTCTCCTTTCCTCTCCTTTCCTCTCCTCTCCTCTCCTCTCCTCTCCTCTCCTCTCCTCTCTCCTCTCCTCTCCTCTCCTCTCCTCTCCTCTCCTCTCCTCTCCTCTCCTCTCCTCTCCTCTCCTCTGTTTTCTGTGTTTTGTCGTGTAGCTTGTTTTTTTTTTTATTTTAATTTATTGCAGGTTTTATTCACCTGTTAGTGTTTAGCTGCGTTTATTTTCCTATCAGATAAAATATTTCATTTTTCCCCTAATATATCATCTCTCTTAAAAAAACAAAACATATAAGATTATTTTTAAAGTAAACAAAAGCACCATAATTTGTGTGACGGCGCCGCTGAGCGGGCAGGACCCCCCCCCCCCCCCCCCCCGGCGCTCAGGTGAGTTACAGCAATAAGAGAAAAGAAAATATGAAGAAAAACACCATAAAAATAACAATTATATTCACAAATAATAATAATAAACACGTTTGAAAGCAGACGTGCGCGCGCCTGGCGTGTCCGCCGCATTAATAACGAGTTCATTATTAACAAAGAAAACGCTTTTTTCCCAGAAAAATGGGAAAAAATAAATCAGATGCATCAGAAGATTCATGTAGAAGTTAGAAAAAACTGAAAAATGTGGGAAAAAAACAACATCAGATTTGTACACAATAAAAAAAACATATAAACCCGAATAAATGTCCGACTGTCTGCAAAAATATGTTATTCGATTCGTTTATTGCAGTAAATTAATCTGTGAAAATGTTAATTATTTGAAAACGTAAACGGTTAATACTAGTATTTAATGTAAAAACAATATAAAGGCTGACAACTGGTGCATGCACAAAGCATAAAAGCATAAAAGCTTCCATGAAAACGTGACCGCGTCCAGCAGAAATAGAAACATGTTTTTACATTCAGTAAAAAAAAACATTAAAGCTGATTCCAAAACATTGCAAATGAAACTTACAGTTTCGTTGAAAATCCGCACGACTTTTGTTAAACGACCATTGCAGCTGCGAGTTTAAATAATAATAATAATAATAATAATAATAATAATAATAATAATAATAATAATAATAATAATAATAATAATAATAATAATATCACGACGAAACACCGAGCAGCGGATCTTGTGGAAACACAAACGAGTCGAAAACGGAAAAAATGTCCAGAAAAAAGCGTGGAAAACGTTGAAAGCAGCTCTGAGTTCCTTATTAGGGCGAAGATACAATATTTATTCCGTGTCTCCTGGGATGCTCCTTCTCCGTCTATTGTCCTCCCATTCCTCAGTGCTGATGCTTAATTTTCAAAACTTCTATATTACCAAGGGACCTACGACATCAGCCGAGAAATACCCTGCAAGTACAAAATCCGTGAGCCAGCCCCGTCCGCGCAGAGGGGAGACGCTGCGTTCCGCCAGCTTTCCACCAAACCGACAGCGCGCAAAAGGGGAACTTTTCCATCTCTCTCGCTCTTTTTGGAGGATTTTAAAGCACTTTATTATTATTGTTATTATTATTATTATTATTATTGTTATTATTATTATTCGATCGGGTCGTAGAGGAGAGTAAGACCAAAATATTACGGGTTATTTTGGAGACAGAACGATGTCAGCGACCTTCCCCGGACTTGTCCACGACGCAGAGGTAAGCTGCTTTATTTCATTTAATTTATAGAATAAAAGCGAAGGGTGCCGAGTTGGGAAAAAAGAGAAGGTTTGAGTTAAACTGTAAAAGAAACGTAGTTTATGGGATGCAAGAAAAGAAAAAGAAGTGGTTAAAAGAGTCTTATTAGGGTTTTAATTTTATTATAAATGTGAGTGATTAGGACATTTCAGGGCAGAACCCGCCTGTGTGTCTTGCCTCTCCTCCATGGCTGGGAGTGAATTTGCCAGCAGCTCGGTAATAATAATAACATATAACAGCACGTCTTTTTAAATGCTGCACAGAGTGACAGGCATGCCAAAGGGAGGGAAAAACTACCTATTGCTCCTGTTGCAGCGCGATCGTTCCCCTCCCAGGCGCGTTGAAATGACATCTCCTTCAGGTGGTTTAAAGTGAGGAGGAGAGAGGAAGAAGAAAAAACGCTTTGAGAGTGTGTGAGTTGTGTTTTGGAGTGTGTTTGGGAGGCAGAGAGGAGACACCGGCTGATGCTAAATGACACTGCTCATATCTTTCCCTGTCTCTTTATTATCTTCCAGATACGTCACGACGGTTCAAACAGCTACCGGCTCATGCAGCTCGGTTGCCTGGAGTCGGTGGCCAACTCCTCGGTCGCCTACTCCTCCTCGTCGCCGCTCACCTACCCAGCGCCGGCGGGGACGGAGTTCGCCTCGCCCTACTTCTCGGCCAACCACCAGTACACGCCCCTGCACCACCAGTCCTTCCACTACGAGTTCCAGCACTCCCACCCGGCCGTGGCCCCGGAGGCCTACGGGCTGAACTCGCTGCACTCCGGCCAGTACTACCAGCAGATCCACCACGGGGAGCCCGCCGACTTCATCAACCTCCACAGCGCGCGCTCGGCCCTCAAGTCCTCGTGCCTGGACGAGCAGCAGCGGCGCGAGCTCGGCTGCCTCGACGCTTACCGGCGCCATGACTTGTCGCTGATGACGTCACACGGCTCTCAAGCCTACGGCGTCGGCATGCACCACCCGGACCAGAGGCTGCTGCCCGCCGCCGGCCTGGGCCTCCCTCCTCCGGCGGCGGACGACCTGCAGGTACCGGCGGCCTCCGAATCCAGACCCAACACATAAAAACAAACAAAACGAAAAAGCTCCATGGTGATTGCTTTAACAAGAAATAGTAAACACGGATGTTTCCCTGCCCCACTGGCCCGCTAATCCAAAACCTTCCCCTCTTCTTATTCCGCTGCAAGCAGAATAACAGATTGTCTGTCTGTGAGACGCGACGCTTTCCACGCAGGAACTGTAACTTTACTCTTACTGGGTCTGATCTGCAGATCATTTGGTTTCCGAAGCAAAAAGCGGGCTGAGTAAATGTCAAGTCCACGCGGCGCGACGCCTCTGAAAGGCAGAACCGTTTCTAAAGGTTAATTGACTCGCAGTCTATTCAGCCCTATTGTGAAAAATCCCTTTATTTCTTCCACAAACACACGTGACCCATATTTTACATAATTCCTTTCGATGTAAAGAAATGGCCAAGTTGAAAAAGGTGTGTGTGTGTGTGTGTGTGTGTGTGTGTGTGTGTGTGTGTGTGTGTGTGTGTGTGTGTGTGTGTGTGTGTGTGTGTGTGTCTGCTGGGGCAAAGAAAAGCCGCTGGTTGCTCCATTCTCCGGTAAAGGGCGGATTAACGGATCGGGCTTCGGGACACAATAGCGACTCGAGCAGCATAAAGCACCGTAGTTTATCCAATTACGGACTTAACGTCAATCAACGTCGCTACTTATGCAGCGACATCTGAGCCGGTTCTACAGACGCGGCTCTGGTTAAACACACCGACGCGTCATTTCAGTCGCGTAAATTTTATTTTATTTTTTTTCTCCTCCAAAGCAGAATTTGTTCAACTGGTTAAAGTCTCACTTTTTTATTTTACTTTTTCCAAATTTGTAAACCCAGAGCAGCAAATATGGTTTTAAATATGTATTTTTGAAAGAATGACAAATTATATTATCTAAATAGAAATTAGGATGTTTTATTATAATTTGCTAATGTAATTAGAAGGTTCAATATTTGGTAATTACGCACGGATTGTAAATATTATGGAACATTTTGTCTTTTATTTTTTAAGTGTCGTGTATTTTACATTTTAAATTAGTGCATATGATTTAATTTATATTTTGACCTAATGAAAATATCGATGCAATTTTTTTTATATTTATAGATTTCATATTTTTTTCATTCAATTTTGAATTTTTCTGATATTCTCCGGCTCTTTTTTCGGTTGTTGTTTTTTTTACATGCCGTTTTACTGGAGGCTTGTGGGGTTTTAAAGGGCGAACTTTGACCTTTCATACGCCGGACAGAAAGCAGCGGCTTGTGACCCGGAGCTGCTGCACGAGGCGGACATGAACCCGACAGATGCCGAACCCGAACCCTAAACCTTCCTGGTGTCGCGCAGCGCCGCCGCATCTTTCAGCGCGTTAAAGAGATTTTCATGGCGAACAAAGCAGCTGCCACACCTTTCCCCCGTCAGCGAGCTAATTCATGCAGGACCTCTGTGTTTTGTATATTGATTTTATAATCACTTTAGCTCCGGAATAAGAAGAAAAGAAACAGAGCAGGAGCTGGTTAAGAAGGCGCTCCAAAAACCTTCTATCTCTCTTTTCTTTTTATTCTTTTTTCTCCGTCTCCTCCCAGTTTATTTTAATCTGACGGGTTCCGTGGGCCGGGCCTTCAGGCTCGCACGACGGATTAAGTGTTTTCTGAATAAAACTCGCGTGTTGGTCTTTTTGATGACATTGTTGATAACACGCGAGTCTGATCCGGATCAAATGTGTTGCTGCCATCAGATCTCCACACATGCAGGCCCACATCTGCGGTTCCCCCCAGATTTCAACAGGTACCAGGATGTTGCTGCCAACTCTGGACACTTGAGCGGGATTTTGAAATTCGGCTCGTTTCTGATCGAACCGTGAGCAGAACCGTTTATGATGCAGTGACCTCCGATTTGCTCCAAGCGGTGGTGAAGACTTTCTAACAAAATGGCCTCCCTCTATTTGCTGTAGCCCAAAACTATATATATATATACATATATATATATATACATATATAGTTTATATATACAAACCATATATATGTTTAAAGTGGTTTTAAACAAACCACTTAAAATTGTCTTATAATGCTCAGTTTCTCAGATTTGACTCTTTATAGGTTTTTATGTTTGAGTAAAATGAACTTTGTTCTTTTATTTTATGTCTCCAAAATTACAAGCAAAAAGTTTGTATTTATTTGCAGAAAATGAGAAATAACTAAAAAAGATGCAGAGATTTCAGACCTTAAATAATGCAAAGAAAACAAGTTCATGTTCATTTAGAAACAACAGTTTTAACTCGGGAAGAGTTCAGGAATTAATATTTAGAGCTTTTAATCTTTTCCAGAGCTTTATATTTATGAAGAAAACAGGGGCGCCTCTAGAAAGTTTTGGACAGGGGTTAGGGGGGCGGGGGGCTAAAAATATTAAAATTAAAGACCATAACAGAATGTCTTGAGTTTCATTAGACATTTTGTTTTGACAGAATGTGGGTCTGATTTTTCTTTAAACAAAAATATTAATACTACTTTGTGATTTTTTAAATCTTAAAAACAATATTTTCACCTTAATAAAATAATGATCTAAGTCTTTTTTATTTTATTTATTTATTCCTCAAAAGTGACTTTTTTCAAAACCAAGAATGACAATATTTTAGGAAGGTGACGACACTATTTGTTTGTTTTTATGTTTTTCACCTGATTTTATAGTTTCAGCAAAATCCTTCCTTTTAAAATATTTCCACCTCTTGATTTTTGACTGAAATGTGGGATCATGCAGTGACACAATGTGGATTAATGTTACATTTGAACTCAGTTTCTTTCTATTCTGTCTGGGAGGGAGAGAATGGCCGGCGTTTGAGTGAAATAACTGGATAAAATATTCCTCTTTGTTGATATTTATAAAATATATTTTGGACAAAAACAAAATTTGTAGGAATTACCTTTGGTAGTTGATATTGTAAAAAAAAAAAAGTCATGTAATGTAATTTAAACTGATGTGTCTTTGGTTAGGCTAAACCTGGACATGATGAGCAGAAAAGTCACATTTTGGATATTTTTGATCCAAACAAATTAAAAGCAATTATTTGTAAATAATGTTGTAGAGGGATTGGGAGTCAAATGTGTAAAAAATTCACTTCTAGAGTCTCTTAATTCATTTTCTGTTTGATTTTCACTTGTGAAGTTGGGAAACTCATCCATGAAAACAAACATTCACATGAAATGTTTTCCTCTCGTGGCGGATTCTCAGTTCACAGCTGAAGGTTTTGCGCACCTGCGCGAAAAACAAGCAACAAATTACAGGCTTTGCAGCAGCGGCGTGTTTTCACAGTCTGCCACACTAATGAGCGCTTGTCTCTGCAGGGCTCCGTGGAGGCGCAGTGTGGGCTCGTCCTGAACGGCCAAGGGGGCGTCATCCGGAGAGGTAAGGGCCCCCCGTTTATTTCCTCTCTGTGTTGTTGCACCGGAGGCCGTGGAAAACAGTCACGGCTCCACACAAGACAAGACAGCGAGCAGACAGACAAACAGGCGGAACGTTCCTCTCTTGTCTGCTGTCAACATGTTACAGCAGGAACGGCCTGTTTAACTCCACACACACACACACACACACACACACACACACACACACACACACACACACACACACACACACACTGCTCCCCACTTCCACTGTGAAACGAACTGTCACTCAACACCTACGTTTTGTGTGTGTGTGTGTGTGTGTGTGTGTGTGTGTGTGTGTGTGTGTGTGTGTGTGTGTGTGTGTGTGTGTGTGTGTGTGCAGGCTCACTAAACTCTCCCAGACAATTAAAATGTCAACAAAGTCACAAACTAATGCATAATAATAATAATAATAATAATTATTATGCTAAATGACACATCAAACGGCAATGCTAGGCTACCTGTTTAGTTTACCTTTATGCTAATCCGAATTAGCATTATTAGCAGTGTTAGCTATGAGCACAAAGAGTTTTACTTCCATTTCCAAGCACTCAAATCTTTTACTTGATATAAAATATAAATAAATGAACAACATATGATGTAATACAATATATTTGCAGCCGATGTTTTTGTCATAAGAAAGAAGCATTGTAGCCAGGTGGCTAGTGCCTTAAAAGTCAGGAGACTTTTTCATTTGTATTCAATAAAATAAATAAAAGTTGCATTACAGATGGAATATTTAGTTCCATTTTGTTGAATTTAGAAACAAAACGTGATTAAACATTGGTTAGATTTCTTACAAATTAGCGTATTGGGCCTTTAATTTAGCATAGAGCAACCCAGCTTTGCTGTTATTAGCGATATGTAGATTTTGGTCAAATTTTTATTAGTGTTTATGCTGTTTATGCTCAGGGGAGCTGGAGATGCCTTATTGAGTTAACATAAACAACTAAGCAATAAAAACAACTTGCTTGTGTCGCCCCTTACAAAATGGCACCCTGGGCAGTAAGCCATAAAAAAGTCAGTCAGTTATTATAATAAATAATAAAAATAAAATTTCAAATCTGTTCAAGTCTTTTGTCTTTAATTATCAGTCACATTAGTAGCTCAGAATTGCAACAAGCTAGAATTGATCAATAAATGTATTTAAAATGAATACAGTTACATTTGCTTACTTTAGATATTTTTATTGATCAGACTGGACTGCAGAGCGCAGATTTAGCCTGTGGGTTTGGAGGATGAAGGTGTTTGAATCTACCTGTGCGCGTGTTGTGTTGTTGAGCCTGAATAAACACGTAGCAGGCCGCTCCGTTTCCTCACGCGTGGGGCTTAAAACACGCTGCGGATCTTCTTTTTGCTCCATCAAAGCTCGCTTGCGTTTCTTTTCCTGCATGGTGACTGCGTGTAATTTTCCACACAGAGGCAGAAAGGAAGGCTGGTGTCTTTGGGGTTTAATTTTTCATCAGCCCTGCCCTGCCTGGTGTTGGGGCTTTTCTCTCGGATTGACGCGGGAATCCCTCCGCCATCACTTTCGGTTAATGGTGCGCCGTATTTGGCCCTGAGCTCAGCCGCTGCAACCATCACAACCAATAATCTTTGCTTTACCTCCCGCTCCGGTATCGATAGCTTCTCTCGCCTCGGGCGCACGCTTTGATATGCTAATGCCGAGCGGGGCCCCCGGATTCAGCCGAGATCATATTAATGTTGTTCTTTCTGACTGCGGCTTTGGCGGCATGAATATTCACATAACCTTTTTCAAAAGAAAATCACTCAAGAAATGCGGATCCTACTTAGGAGGAGTCGTCTGTGTTTTTAATCACGCTGCTTTCCCTTTTCCCACTTCTTCAGCCGACCCGCCTGACGCGCGCCCCCGACACGTCACCCCGCGCGCGCATGCACAACTGATTCTTCTTCTTCTTTTTTCTTTTCTTTTTGCAGCTATAAACATTGTTGTTAAAATATGAGGAGAATGGCATTTGGCCCTTGTCTCTTTTTCTTTAATTTTCGTGGAAACTGGTAAAAGGCGCTTGATTCCGCGTGTGATCCCGCCCGCCGCTCGCGCCGCAGCCCCAGGCTACTCTCCGCTGCTTAAATACCGTTATCGCCTCTGGGCCCGCGCGCTGCACTGACTGCACTACCGGCAATAGCTCTTTTCGATCGCCCTTGGCAACATAAAATACAAACTACTTTGAATCAAAACATTTTTAGGGGAATTAATATGATGTGAACCGCGTGGCTTTCAGAGACGCGCGCGCGCCCCCTCCTGTCAGAGCGCGTGAGCCTGACGGACAGGTGAGAGCTGAGAGCGCGCGGCTCCGTGTCACATCGTGCCCGGACACGGAGCCGCGCACGCGCACGCACGCGCGAGCTTCACGAACAGCATCGATTCGTTGAGCCTCCAGTCCTCCCAGTCCTCCCAGTCTGACAGGGTGCGGAACTGGAGGCCGGCGCGAACGGTGCCGCTGGAGTCTAAGTCCAAGTCCAAGTCCAAGTCCAGCCGGCCTCTGTTTCCACACCAGCGAGGTGTTCCAGTTATGGCTGCAATGAAAGGTGCAAAGCAGCTGGATGACATTTCTTCTTTATTTCTATGACTAACCGTCTCTAGAGCCAGAAAATGAGGAAAAGCCACAACATTTCTGCTGACTGTGAATAAAAGATTGTCAGTGGAGGAGGAAGAAAAACATAAAAATAAAAACAGAGTACAGCTTGTTTAGTTTAGTTTATGTTCATTTATTTGTCATCCACAAGAACGGTTTAAAAAGATTTGGCCCCCGGCTAATTTCTGTCTGTTCTCCCAAGTCAGGTCATCAAAATGCATATAAGATACAAATAAAAACACGATTAATCATCTTAATTCAAATTTCCCTTTATTTCATTTGGACACCAACAGATCTCAGAATAATTTCAACCCACTAACAGCATCAGTGCAGCATTTATAATAATAATAATAATAATAATAATAATAATAATAATAACATATGATGCCAATTAAAGCTTCAAAAGTATTAAAATTCAGTATCTAATATTTTGAGGATGTTACTTTTAAGACTTTTTCGTTTGTTTTGTCTTGGTAACCCAGTCAGAGTGGCGGGTCTGGCTGCTCAGCAGTGTCGGCTCAGATTCACTAGCATGCATATTTCTATAGCTAAGCTATAAAAAAAAAACATAACCTTCATATAAAAGTCAACAAACATAAAAGCTCATATACATTTATTCAAATTTTCTACTACAATAAATTGTAGCTTAATGCTAATCCTGCAGCTCAAAGAGGAAAGTTGTTTCAATTCTTAAATGATCTTTAGCCAAAACATTTGATTACTTCAGTGATGATCAGCTTTATTGCTTTAATCCAGAGAAAAGAGAAATAACTTTCTTTAAGGTTCTAACTTTTTTAATGACGATCTAAAACTTGGGATCAAAACAGAAAATCATTTCAGTTTTACATATATAATTTTACATTTTCTTCCTAAAATTTTCATCTTCTAGAAAATGAGAGGTTATTGTTTGAGGCAGGAAGTTTCAGGTGATGTGGATAATCTGAAGGGTAGAAAAAGAAATGTTTAATTGTATAATTGATGAAATCATCTAAGATCTGGCTGGATTTAGGAAATAACTAAAACATCAACACTTTACTTCTAGAGGCAACGCAAATGTTTTTAAGAAGCAAGGGAAAAAACTTTTAATCAAGACAAAAGTCTAAATAGAGAATATTACAAAAAACATCTTTCAAATATAAAAAACACACATTAATCACCATCAGGCTTACAAATCAATTAAATTTTGTTTTATTTTAACTACAAAAACGTAGTGACAATATCAAAACAAATTGGTTTTTTTGCTGAATTAACATCGTACAGTTCAAAAGTATAAATATTCTTAAAATATAAAAACAACCCAAATGTCCAAGTCGACATGATTCCAGTCTTTTATTTTTGTCCTGTTTTATGTCGTCTTCCTCTCTAAGCCGACATGTTGGATCTGATTGTCTTGCAGTGAAATGAGATTTACAAAACCAGGAGAGCGAGACGTTTTGCTCCTGTTGCAGAATTAAATCATCAAATGTCTGAATTACTTTGACTTTTAAAATAAGCTAGGCTCCTTGGCATCAAAGCAAACTTTCCTTCCTCACATAATAATAATAATGGTCATAAAAACATAAACACAAAGAAAAAAGTTTCCATACACCCTGATTTAAATTTTAATTACTTTTTAACTAAACAACTAATCTAAGAATAACTTAAAAGCTAACTAGTGATTATTCTTAAAACATGCAGTACAATGTTGAATATATTTTAGTAATATGTGATTGTAGAGAAATGTTTATTTTGTTTCTGAAGAATCATTTCTAAAGTTTGTCTAACTGTAGTACGGTGGGTGAGTTGGGACAGTAACCAATGAGGCCCAATTTCAAAGTGCTAAATTACCAAATAACATTTTGTTTAACTCATATTTGATAAAAAATTAACAACTGAAGTTGACATGGTTACTTGATTTTGCTATAAAATGTCTGGAAAACGCATAACAATGGCCCTTTAATAAACAAAAAAACTGATTTTGTAAAGCTTGTGGATCTGCTTCAGCGTGTTGTATCCTAATATTTCATATTAGGATAAATATTTTCCTTAAAAGCTGAATTACATTTACCTAAAAGACAAAAAAGCATCCAAAAACGAATCCTTATCTGGTTTCTCAAGCAAAAATAGATTTATTGATGCTTCCACAATGAGTTGTCATAAAATAAAAACCTTGTTGGTGGTCAAATGACCCCAGGAAGGATGGTCCAGTCTTAGCCTGCAGCGCCGTCCTACTCAGCCTAAAAGGCGTCTTTTTATTTCACTTCATTATTTCCAACATGGCTAATAACAAAGCGACACACCCTGCTGTTAGATCTGATAACGAGGCGGATAAATAATAGAAAATAGCCCACAGTGGATCAGACACAAACCTTGCATTTCAGCCACTTAGGCTGTTCGCTCCAGTGAAACTTAATAATGAAAACAGTCAATACATATTTTACATCTGTACATAAATATATTTCAGTGGTAGCGCTGATGCAGGTGTAATAATGCGGAGCAGCTTTCTGCATCATGAAGGCTTCGGTTTTGTTTTTCCCCTCCTGGAAGAAAAGTTCTGAGATCAACTTTAATGCTGAACTGAACCTGGAACATAAATACATGTAAATGATGTTCTATTTCAAATGTCTTCATTTTCTGAGAGGATTTCCCAGAAATAGTTTGGAGTGATTGGTCAGAAATGATCTGATAGATAAAAGTTTTGAGAGTTGCTTCACTGCTTTAGAAAATTTTATTTTATTTATTTTCCGATTGAAGTTTTTGGGAAACAATGGATTCAGGCTGGAAAGAGTCGATTTGAAACATGCAGACCTGACTGCATGTTCTGGCTTTAGGGTTAATGTTGAAAAGCATAAAGTTTTCTTCTCACGCGTCGACTTTCCACCCATCTGGCTCTTTATAAATCATTATAAATGAAACCTGAGCTAGAAACGAGATAAACCATTTTCTCATTGATCCTGTCACATCTGCACTTCTTCTCTTTGCTCTGCCTTGTGCTGCACAGGATTAAACGAGAATTCACACAGATGAACATGTGAATCATCTCAATAAGAGAACAAATTTACACGGTTCTTTTAAACAAATACATATGTACACTTCAACAAGCCTCTTGCTAAGTATTTTTCTTTATTTTATAGGAATAACATGGCAGCTTATGACCAGAAATGAGTTTTCTGAATGTAAACGGAGCAGAAGGAACATCCAGATTTCTTTTAATAATAAAAATGTCCTTGTGGGCTCCCGTAGCTCTGCAGATCCTTTTAAATACACCAGATATGTTAGGTACATTTTATTCTGTCCCTGGTAAAATAAAGCTGGCTGTGTTTATGAAGTTATGTTAAAGCTGCAGGGGTTTCTCCACAATACTTTCATAAGTTTCTCCAGATGGCGGAGCAATAATATTCACCAAACAACATGAAAATATTTTCTGCTGCTCTAATTATTTAGGGCTGGTTAGTGGGTGGAGCTGGAAGTGAGTAACGGGAACTAGCAAAGTAATGCATAAATATGTCTTAAGATGATAAAACAAAGTATTAATCATATATTCATAAAAAAAATAAGTTGCACATGAGTTTAACAGATCTATTGGCCTCAATTCTGCTTTTGAATTACATATTTCAGCGTTATGGACAAAATTCAAACATCTCAGCAATTAAAAACTATCAGTTAAGTTAACATGTTTGAGTCTTCACTAGATAAACGTTGAAATGCCAAAGACTTTAATCTGTTAGTATTTGGGCCAGACTACAAAAAATTAAGTAGTATGAGAATAAAATCTAAATAATACAAGATTAAAATCATATAAGACAAAAGTCAAAACAGTAAAAGAATAAAGTCAAAATATTGCGAGAATAAAGTCATATTATGGGAAATAAAGGAATATATTACAAGAATAAAGTTGAAATAATGAAAATAAAATCATAATATTACAAGAATATTGTTAAAATATTAAGAGAATAAAGTTGTAATAATACGAGAATAAAGTCAGAACTTATGACATTCTCACAAGTTTATATATTTTTAAGTTCTTATGATGGCTCTGACACTCCCTGGTAATCCTGCACTAATTTTAATTTTTTATAACTTTTTTATTTTTTCTTATGTCCTGCTGGAACATCAGCTGGTTCTTTCAGTCTCTCTAAATGCACAACCGTTGCCGTTTTTGCCCCTCTGACCTCTGACCTCGGCGTGTTTGCAGGGGGGACGTGCGTGGTGAATCCCACAGACCTGTTCTGCTCCGTACCGGGTCGCCTCTCGCTGCTCAGCTCCACCTCCAAGTACAAAGTCACCATCGCCGAGGTGAAAAGACGACTTTCACCGCCAGAGTGCCTCAACGCCTCCCTGCTGGGCGGCATCCTGCGCAGGTCAGTGCAAAACCCCGCTGCGAAGGTTTGTGTTAGCAAAACCTCTGAGAAAACAGAGCCTAAATGGTCAAAATATCTTTATTTAACTGTTTTAATCCTCCCACAACGCGCAGAAGTGGACAAGTGAGGACATTTTTTTGGTAGAGAGGAATTTTTGGGTAGCAGAAGCTCTCGCTTTTCAGGCCTAAATCTGGCTGCTGAGCTTCGGAGAGTCTTTGTAGCCCTCAGATGAAACAGAGGATATATTTCTGCGCCCACAAGAAGGCCGGGCTGCACGCGCCGCCATGCCCAGGGAGCCAGAGGGAGGCGAGACCAGGCCAAAGCACGCCAGGATCAGAGGCAGCAGAGGAAAGCAGGAGTTGCCAGCGCTGTATTATTGATGAGCTGGAGAGAAAAGGAGACGAGAGGAGGGAGAGAATATGGCTACCAGACGAGGCATCAACAAAGGGAGAGGGAAAAAACACGAGCACAAATGGAGAGGCTCGTCTTTATGTGGATTAATATTGATTATGCTCCAAATATTGATGCTACATGTTAGCTGTAGAGGTTAGTGCAGGAACTCCTCCAATCTAACAGCGTCATAATTCACTAGTTTAAGGTGTTATTAATGCCAAAAGGCTCTTTTTCACACCAACCCTGCAACTAACCACTAATAATCGATCGATTATTCTGACGATTAATCAGTTAATTGGATAGAAAAATGACACGTTCTGCGGATTTTCTTTTCTTTTTTATACAGCTCTGAAAAAATTAAGAGACCTCTTCAGATGATCAGTTTTATAGGCAAAAAAAAAAGAAATCTAGAATAAATATACAAATATATATGAGAGATACCATAAAAAACAAACTAGATTTGGATAATTTGTAGTAAAAAAATCAGTATTTTTCTGTCTAAATATATATTTATACAGCTCTAGAAAAAGTTGAGAGATCACTTAAAATGCTCTGTTTCTCTGATTTTACTTTTTATAGGTTTATGTTTGAGTAAAATGAACATTGTTGTTTTATTCTATGAGCTGCTGACAACATGTCTGAAATTATAAGCAAAAATTTAGTTATTAGCAGAAAATAAGAAATGGTCAAAATAAGGTAAAAGATGCAGCAGAGCGTTCAGATCTTAAATAATGCAAAGAAAACAAGTTCATATTAATTTAAACATATTTAAACTAATGTTTTAACTCAGGAAGAGTTCAGGAATCGATGTTTGGTGGAAAAACCTGCAGGTTTTAACGGGATTCAGTGAAGTTGGCTCTTAGTTTTTTACAGAGCTGTATGTTAGAAATACATTAAAAGATGAAGAAAAAACAAAAACATTTAATAAGATAAAATGTCTTTAGCCTACACTTGATTATTTGTGGGAAAGTTTGCTTTTGCAGCTAAAAAACACTGTGAAAGTTCAGCCCTTTCTGCTTGACTTATCAATAAAATGTAGCGATAATCTGTTGATTTATTTTGAATTAACCGAATAATAAACGGACAACAAAAGGTGCTCAATAAGAGATTTTTATTTTATTTAGTTTTAGTTTTATTTGGGGAGTTTTGCATGGAACGCACTGCAAAAACACAAAATCTTACCAAGTAATTTTTGTCTAGTTTCTAGTGCAGATATCTTAGTAAACTTGAAATAAGACAAATTAACTTAAAAGTAACTTTTTAGCAGGATATAGGAGTGTGTTTAAAGTAAATAAAGCCTTATATTGATTAAAAAGCTCTACTTCTATTGGCCGGTTATTTAACTTATATTAAGATATATATGATATTATAAGTTAAATTATCTGCCAGTGGAACTAGAACTTTTTCATCAATACTAAGGAATTATTTACTTAAAACACGCTCATATTTCTTGCTTAAAAAGTTACTTTTAAGTTAATTTGTCTTATTTCAAGTGTAACACGATATTTGCACTAGAAACTAGAGCAAAAATACCTGGTAAGATTTACAGACAAGAGTTTTTTATATATATATTATATGTATATAATATACTACTGTATATATATACAGTATATACATACTGTACATTTACATATATGTATATGTAAATGTACAGTATGTATATTTTGTCCAGTTTTGGTTTAATTACTGCTCTGATTATGTTGTTCCTTCAGTAAATGGCCTTTTTTTTCTGAGTCTATCCACTAACAGTTAATGTTTAATTGATTACTGAATTAGGTGATGATTATTTCAATAATCGATTAATCAGATGAATCGTTTCAGCCCTATTTCTCAAAGAACAAGCGGTTAAATCTCAAAATTTGTTTCAAAGAATCTCGGTTCAGTGTAGAATTAACCATCTGAGGTCTAAATAGTCTGAATATTTAAGATTTTGAATAAATAGCTCTGAAAAAAAATTAGAAAAAAGTTACTTATAAATCCTTTAATTTTGAAGCGAAATTGTACAAAGTAAATCAGAAAATCGTCAGAGGTTATAATACTTAAGAGTGCAGATCAGAAAGCTTTTTTGAATAGAAACTGATTATCTATTGATGTATTTGATATTTTACGGCCCCCCTTAGGTCATGCTGCCCTCTGCAGAGAGCCACTTTGGTTTTATCAAAAAAATGTCACTAAATGTAAAGTTTCTTTACTCTTTGACTTTCAAATTCCTAAATGAATTTTAAAAACGATATGCGAGGAAAATGTGTTGAAGAAAAAACACAAATTGCTACAATTTTCACACTAAAAATTAATAATCGTGGCCTTCACTACAACGTAGCGTACAAAACGCAAAGCAAAACCTCGTTTTATGCAATAAATGTTTTCATCTTCACTTTGCCTTTGTCAAGTTAAATCACTTCTATCATTGAAGTTCTTTAAAAGATTACCCAAAATATTGTCTCCTTCTGCATTAAAACGTTTGACTTTGTTTTGGCAGAGCAAAGTCCAAGAACGGCGGTCGGTGTCTTCGTGAGAAACTCGATCGTTTAGGCCTCAACCTGCCGGCAGGACGGAGGAAAGCTGCCAACGTCACGCTGCTCACCTCCCTGGTGGAAGGCGCGTCACATTTTTAATATTTAATCCGCTCTAGTCCTCGCCTCCCTGCTTATTCCTCGTGTTTTTATGCGCTGCAGGTGAGGCGCTCCACCTGGCGAGGGACTTCGGCTACACCTGTGAGACCGAGTTTCCCAGCAAGGCGGTGGGAGAACATTTGGCGAGGCAGCACAGCGAGCCGAAAGAGACCAACGCACGCAAGAAAATGGTTCTGGCAACAAAGTGAGGAGGAGACAAAAACACATTGCAGGCAAAAACAAAATATTACCAATATTTTAGTACAGTTGAAACAAGACAAAACTAATTTACCAGTAACTATCTGCAAGATAAGAGCTTGTTTTAAGTCAATAATATTGATTTGTTTCACTTATAACAGTGAAAATCTGCCAGTGAAACTTAAATATTAAGGAGTTACTCACTTAAAACAAGCTCCTGTATCTGGATGAAAAGTTACTTGTAAGTTAGTTTGTTCTCATTTAAAGTGTACTAAGATATTTGCTTTAGAAATTGGAGCAGAAATACTTGGTAACATTTTGTGTTTTTGCAGTGCACATATAAAATATAATCATAAATAATCTTATCTCATGTATTTCTGGATTTGCAATGTCAGATGCATCTTTGATAAGTTTTCTTTGTGCTTAAAACCTAAAAAAGTTTGTTTTAGTAATCAATTAGCACATTTATCGCATCATATATCATGATACATTTCTCAATAATTTTGATTAATCGCCCTCATAATAAATTCCAGTTAATGATATTTAAAGACCTGCAAACTGTCTGGATTGTTAGTTTTACTATTTTCTGCTCTGTTAAATGCAGTGGAGTTTGATTACACTTCTTTATGTGACTGGTATTTGTGTGGATTTAAGAGTTAAATATTTTTTAGCGTCACTTTTATCAGTGTCATGCGCAAAACATTATGATAAAACTTTAAATCCATATTGCCCACTCTGTTTAAGAGGATTATTTTGCTTGAAAATGCAAACTTCTTTGTCTTTGAGTTGAATTTTAAAACCTGGCCACATCCTTCTCTACTTTAGCAGAGTTTTTATTGTATTTATTTTTCCCGACATGATTTAAAGTGATAAAGATGGATGGATTTGTGGGAAGGAGAATAATGAAGTGTGGATTTGTGCTGGTTGTTGGAGACAGATGGTAAACCCTTTCCCTCTCCCTCCCTCCTTCTGTCTGTCAGGCAAATCTGTAAGGAGTTCCAGGACCTGCTGAGCCAGGACCGCTCTCCTCTGGGCTCCTCCCGGCCGACCCCCATCCTGGACC
Organism: Xiphophorus maculatus; assembly: GCF_002775205.1. NCBI lineage: Eukaryota > Metazoa > Chordata > Actinopteri > Cyprinodontiformes > Poeciliidae > Xiphophorus > Xiphophorus maculatus. The sequence continues at coordinate 524,511 of NC_036457.1, forward strand.
TGGACATCCAGAGACACCTCACACACTTCAGGTAGCATTTACACAAATTAATAAATCAGGAAATCTCTGAGAGAGCCGTTCTATTTGTGTTATTCTTGATTTTAAAAACTACAACGAGAAGCTCTGTGCGTTGCGCCAGTGACCTCTTTGCTGCTTTCCAAACGACGCAGCTGTGCAACTGGAGGTTTGGCACAAACAGCGAGAGAAGAGCCTCATTACGGGAAATGTCATATTTGAGAAAAGTTACCAAACGGATAGAGAAGGTTGAGATATTCACTGATGCAAAGAGGAAAACTAAAGAACACCATGCTAGACTTCAGCGGTGTCAAACTCAGTTTTGTTTTGGGCCAAATCCAGATCATGAATGCTCTTAAAGGGCCGGTTGGGCCAGAATGTATTGATAAAACCTGTTCACACTGTTAAAATATCAATGAATCCTTAAAATTAAATGTTATTATGGAACATCTTTTCAGTCAATCCAGGATTTTGTGATTCTTTTTGTGATTTTTCCAATCAAAGTGTTTTTGGTTCTAATTTGGAAATACTTGAACTTATTTATGACGGTAAATATGACTTTTTATTCCTCGCTGTACAGATCATGGACTATAATCTGAGGCAGCTGTTTTCAGGACAGCTGCCAGAAAGTTTTTGGGACTTTTTGAGAAAAATACGCGATAAACTCCTAATTTAGTTTTAGTGCAAAAAAGTGCAGAGATTGTTGCTTTTGTGTGAATTTCCATGATAATTCCCAAGAAACTGGAGGGACTCATTGATATAATTTGGCAGTAAACAGATAAAAACTGCACTGACTTGAATGATAACATGATATTTAGGCACATTTAGTGTTTAGTCTAAAATCTCGAGGGCCACATAAAACACTGTGGCGGGCCGGATTTGGCCCTCGGGCCTCAAGTTTGACATGTGCTTGAAGTGATTAATATAAGAGATGAGTATTTTGTTTTTGTGACTCTTCTGACTCTGCAGTGACTTTTATTCAGCATTGTTTGAAATTTAATAGGAACACAAATTAGATGGGATTTTAACCTAATTTGTCCAAGACATCGTCTTGCCTGAATGGATTTAATTTTGCTGCCTGATCATTTCTGGGATATTTCTGCAAGTGAAGGCGGTAAAAGAACAAATGAATGAATGGGACCCATCATGCAAAATGTACTTTTTCCATGTTTGGGTCTCTACAGCCAAAGTGCTTCAAAAACCACCCAGCTGTTTTTTGGTGTCTGGAAAATGAGCAGATTCAAAAACCTCCTGATTATCGAGTCACACTGCAGTTGCCTAGCAATCCAATCTGACCTCCACCATGTTTGGTCAGCTGGTCTTACAGTTGTACAATGGCTGCTGGAGAAGACAAGTGTTTTGTTGTTGACTTCCTTCCAGAAACACTTCCTGCATTCCTGTTGATTGTGCAGAAGCCTCCACGTTTGCTGTTCAAAGATGTACAGCTGTGTAATTGCGCATCTGTTTGCAGCCAGTGTAAACGTTGACTTTGGGGGCGTGGCCAGCAGCAGCTTATTTGGATTTAAAGTGACAAGACGCCCTAAAACACTGAAAGAAAGTAGAACTGAGCAGATTAAAATCTCATCATCTAAGAATGATTTTGTGCAAAAATGTAAAAACATGTTTTGTATATCACATAGTCCTCACTTGTTCTGATGACTTAGTGAAGAAATGTCTCATTTCTGAGCTAAATATTTTAGCCACCTGATGAAAAAGTGCAAAGCGATAATAGGGAAGGAAGGAATAGAGATGGTAGGATTCAGAAATTAAATCAAGTATTATAAATCAACTATTATTAAATGTGCTGTGGTGACAATCAAAGCTTTGTCTAAAAAGAAGCCAGTATAAGAAAATCGGCTAATTTCCCATGAGACGTTCTTTTTGTGCTTAAGAATACCTAGAACTGTTACAATGGAAGAAATCCTCCCCATGACCTGCTGAAGAGCTGAAGCCTCATTTAGACATTCAGTGGACATTAAAACCCTGAAGAAGAAGAAGAAGAAGAAGAAGAAGCTTTCGCTGCAGTTTTGAAAGAAGCGGCAGTAATTTCACCGCCAGAGTCCTAAAGAATCCCAAACTCTCCTCTGATTTGTCTGGAATGGGTTGATTTACGTTTCTCCGTCTCCTCCCTGCAGCCTGATCACCCACGGCTTCGGCACGCCGGCGGTCTGCGCGGCGCTCAGCACCTTCCAGACGGTCCTCAGCGAGATGCTCAACTACCTGGACAAAAACTCGAGCGGCAAAACGAGCGGGCCAAACGAGCAGCAGATCAACAGCAGCTCGGAAAAGACGCAGCTCCGGAAAACAGCCGAATCCCAGAACAAAGACGGGAAGTCAGAAAAGACTGAGTAGCGTCTCTTACCCCCCAACACTCACACACCTGGTTGCCGTGCCTTGGAGCGCTGAATCTTAGGAGCGTATCTGTGTATGCGTGCGTGCGTGCGTGCGTGTGTGTGTGTGTGCGTGCGTGTGTGTGTGTGTGTGTGTGTGTGTGTGACTCCCACACATTTTGAATAACTTCTTAAGGAAATATTTATTCCTATTTATTTATCTTATGTGGAAGTCTAATACTAATTTAAGTTTCCTGAATATAGAGAGTGAGAATACACTAAATACAAAATATTACAAAGTATTTTTGGTCTAGTTTCTGGTGTAAACAACTAAATACATTTGAAATGAGACAAAACTGACTTTAAAAGTAACTTTTCAGCTCTTACAAATTATAGAAAACGTATTGCGTGAAACTAATCTTCGATTCAAAACGAGCTCCTACTGTACATCTTATTGAAAAGTTACTTATTTTGTTTTATTTCAAGTGCACTAAAATATTTGCACTAGGGACTCAACCAAATATACTTGGTAATATTTTGTGTTTTTACAGTGAACATTTAGTTCTTTATCTATTTATTCTGAAAAAGTTTTATTTTTCCAGGTCAGGGTGTGAAGCTCTACAAATCAGTGCATTTGTTCTGCAAATTGGCAAAACCTTAAAATGTTTTCCTGCTCTGATAATTGATCTGTTCAGATTGTTTGAGGAGTAATTGATCCAAAATCAATTGCAAATTTTGACATTTTGTTTCTCTGCATTATTAGCAGATTAGATCTGAATGCAGAACCGTCATGACCTGAAGAGCTCTTCAACCTGAATCAGGATTTTTATGTTGGAATCGCCTTGCAAAGGTTTTCCTGCCGCTTGACTTTTTCACTTTTTTGTCTTGTTGCAGCCACAAGCTGAAATGTTTCATTTGGATTTCATGTGAAAGACCAACACAAAGTTAAGCATAGTTCAAAAAAAAAGAAAGCACACATATATATTTTAGTTTTTTATGTTTTGTATATGCACTGTAACAAATTGCCCTGTATCTTTACAGTAAAATGCTGGCAGCAGGGTTGCCAGCATTTTACTGTTAATTATACAGTACCCTTACTGTAATCAACTTTACAGTATATTACTGTCACAAAAGAAATCTTTTGATTACAGCACATTGCTGTTTTTATCAGATTTACAGTAGACTACTGGCAGCTGTGTTGCCAGTATATTACAGTTTTTCTGTGGTATCATTACTGTTGAATTCACATACAGCTTACTACTGTAAATTTCCAATACAAAATAGAAACATAAAAAAAACACTTAGAAAATGTAAGTTCCATCATGTCAACCAACATTTATTTGGGAAAAAAAAAGAACCAACTCAAACATTGACTCATACACAGTCTTTAGTGGGCCACATAATAAAGAAGAAGGTTTTGAAACAACAACGTATGTGTGCCTTAAACCTAAACCTTTTCTACAAGAATGTTGAGGGTAAACTGTCCAAAGTAAGTCGTATTCTGGAAAAGCAGTAAGAAAATCACCATCTATTTTGTAAAATAAATTTCTTAATAACTGATTTAAAGAGTTTTTGAATGAAGCATGAATTGTGGCCTTTTGATTAGTCTGAAATAAAATAAGTATGAAAGAAATTATGAAATAATGCGTTGTACAACTCAGCACACTACTTTTTCAATACAAAATACTACTTTTAGTGGAAGTGAGGAACAATATGATGCAACATAAAACAAATGAAACATTTAACTTTCAATCTAAAGCATAGAAAAAAATTGCAAATTTTAGTTTGATAAAAATTTAAATGAAACATTTAGACTTGAATTTCCTTTAGGGCAAAATCAGAGCTCCAACATCAAATGATAAAACAATGAAACAATATTTGACAACATACTGCCAAGATAAGTTAAACATTGTGCCTGTACAGTCAAAATTACAAATTACATCTGAAGAACAGAAAGTGGGAGCCTTGACAAAATTTATGCTATAAATTAAAAGAGATATCTAAGATTATGCTGACCTTTAAACCAAAAAAAATCTCTCAAGAACACTCCTGTTCAGGGATAAGTTGCCTTCATGCCTGTATAGTTTTTTGTTTGTTTGTTTGTTTGTTTGTTTTTGCGCGGAGGGGCAACAATATCTACAGCCTGGTTAGAAAGTTGTCACTAACCTATATGGAATTCCACTCAAAGTCCATGAGGTTTTTTAGCAGAGTTGAAATACGGGGGTTGACAGTGACCGACTTCTTTTGAACAGATTTCCTGTCCTCTTGGAGACAATCTTGCCACAGCTGGCCTTGGTCCCTCTTTCAGGGTTGATATCAAGAAAGCGCCTGAAAATGCAGTAATTTCAGATTAGCATATGATGCTTAAGGAGTCAGGGTCAAGATATATCAAATAATGTTATGCTAGCTTTCCTATTACAGCATGACAGATTAACTAAGCTAACTTTCAAACAGCTACAGTCTGCTTAAAAATGACAACTGTATGACAACATCATCTGACAAATAAATTATGCTCCAACTTACCGGATTGGCTCATAAAATGCAGGATTCAAATGGATAGTCCTTGTAAAGAAAATTCTAGAGGTTGCTTCCACATGTCACAACGACGTGTCTTCTTGAGAAATACAGTAGCGTTCTGTTTAAAGAGAACCTCCTTGCAGTTGAATCTAACATCATTCCCAAAATGCAATGCTACTCACAGTATATTACAGTATTTTATTAAAAACAGTAATAATTGCCCAGAATGCATTGTTTTTCACGGTGCAGTACCGTTTTCAATAGAAACAGTATGATACTGTTCAGTTTTGGCCGTTTTTATACAGCAATTTGTTACAGTGTGTTCAACAGATTCCCCCAAATTAAAATATAGTACAATCAACCACCTTCAGACTTCACCTAATTAGCAAGTTATTAAATTGTAGCCCAGCGGCGTCAAACGCATTTTTGTTTTGGGCCAAATCAAGATCATGAATGCTCTTAAAAACCTGTTCACAAACTGTTAAAATATCAATGAATCCTTAAAATTAAATAATATTGGACATCTTTTCAGACCCTCCAGGATTTTGTGATTCTTTTTGTAATATTTTCCAATAAAAATCAAAGTGTTTGTGGTTCTAATCTGGAAATATTTGAGCTTCTTTATGACAGTAAATGCAATTTTTTATTACTCGCTGTCTAGAACATGGACTATAAACTGACATCAATTAAAACTCAGGCGGCTGTTTAGTACAAGAAAGAAAGTTTTGACACTTGTTGAGAAAAATCGGACAACAAACTCCCAATTATGTTTTAGCACAAAGAAATGTGGGGATTTGTTGATTTTGTGTGAATTTCCATAATAATTATCAAGAACCTGAAGGGACTGATTGATATAATTTGGCAGTAAACCGATAAAAACTGCATTGATTTGATTGATAACATATTATTTAATCACACTTAGCGTTTAGTCTAGAATCTAGAGGGCCACATAAAAAGCTACGGCGGGCCGGATTTGGCCCACGGGCCTCAAGTTTGACATGTGTTCTAAGACAATGCAGTAAACATCTTTTCAGATAGTTATGAGAAAATGGAAAGAGTGTGTCGTGACTGCAAAGGTCGTCCATCTAAGAAAATATAACAGTCAAAAGGGCAAAGCAAATACGGAAAAAATTAATTTTCTTGATAATTTGCATAAGATTATGTTGCGTCTCATTGTGAACACCAATGCAAAACATGGTGGTGGCAGTGTTATGCTGTGGGAATGCATTTCTTTAGCAAAGACAGGAAGCTGCTCAGAGTTGATGGCAAGTACAGTAAATAAAAACCAGTCAGAGGCTGAAAACGCTAAAACTTTAACTTTATGTTCATTGAGCTAAATTTGCAAAGCTGGTAGAAACTCACCATGAAAGACTCGCTGCTGCACTGCAAAAAGAAAAAATCTAGTTTAGTTTCTAGTGCAAATGTCTTAATGCACTTGAAATAAAGCAAAACTAAGTTACAGGTAACATCAGTGAGACGAAGGAGTTTGTTTTAAATCAATAATTCCTTAATTTTGATGAAAAATGAGTATTACAAATAATCTGCCAGTGGAACAAAAACATTTTTTCTACATCAGAAAGAAAAATGTTTTTAACTTTATGTTGCCCTGCGACAGACTGGCGACCTGTCCAGGTGACCCCGCCTCTCGCCCGGAACGTAGCTGGAGAGACAGCAGCAACCCTCCCGACCCCATTAGGGATAAAGGTGAACAGAAAATGGATGGATGGATGGACTTTATGTTACAAACATAAAGTTAACAGAGGGGAAAAAATGTCCTTCTGATGTAGGGAAAACCCTGGGATTGTATTAAATAATCTGCTCCACTTGCAGATTTTATTTTATTTTTTCATCAATATTAGGGAGTTATTGGCTTAAAACAAGCTCTTATTTTTGCTAAAAATTTCAGTTTTGTCTTATTTCAAGTGTACAAAAATATTTGCACTAGAAATTAAACCAAAAATACTTGGTAAGTTTTATGTTTTGACCTATAGGTTGAATATTTTTCACATTTTTTGTCTGTGAAACATTTTATTTTTCTTCTGCCTCATAAATTTGTGCTTTGTTGCGTTGATCCAAGTTTGTGGTTGTAATTTAAGCAAACGTGAAAACGTTGGCGGTATGAACACTTTCACACGACGTTCTCAACTCAGCCGGCTGCACTGGGGTGTGTGTGAGTGTGGTTTTCTGCATGAATGTGTGTGTGTATGAGAGAAAGAGAGGGAGTTAGCTGAAGCAAGAGAGAAGGGTCCAACTCAGCCATTTTGTAAAAGAGTGACTTTGCTTTGTGCATGTCTGTCTTTGTACACGATCCAGATTGCAAGTTTAGCCGACACGAGCTCTACGACTCGCTCATGAACATTTGTACAGATATATATAAATATTTAAATAACTTTTCTTGTAGGCTTTCGACTATATAAATGTTAAATCCCTACCTTCTAAAATGCTGGTGTTCAATAAAGACAGTTGTGTTCTACAGTTTGTTTGTTTTGTTATTTTTGTCTGATTCTGTCATGCAAAATTTACACGCTTCATATATAAACACGTGTGTGCAAACCTCAGGAAGCAACAGAGTGAGTGGAGACAAAAAACACACAGATCAAAGCCAGAGAGTGTGAGAAACCCAAACGAGTTCACAGTGTCAAAATTATGAAAAGCCAGAGTTCTCGTCTAGTGTTGCGACAGAAAGCTCTACCTACAGGAAACTTCAAACGCCGGCGTGTTTTCCTTCGGTTTGAGCGACTTCTGTCAAGTTCCCTGTTTATTCTGATTCTCCAAAAATCTAATGATAAAACAGAAGGAAGAGCAGCTGCCTGCTGGCGTCTCCATCCGGGCTGCGCCGCTTCTGTTTGCTCGTTAATATTCCAGTCATTTAGAAAGGAGGTCACGTTCGCCGCACAATGCAAACAGAAAAACACACACACACACACACACACACACACACACAGTCAGAGAGGATGCATTTACACTGATGTCTGCACCGATTTGTCACCCAGAATCGGTGCAAATGGAGCCTCGGGTGGAGAAGTAGTGAATGTAAAGGAAGGAAGTGACTCAGGTGGAGGAAACCAGTGTGTTCCCAGTTTCACTGCTTGAATAAAAACGGCGGAGTTCTGATTTTCCTGCAAGATTATACAAAACTGTTCAGCAGATTATTGCAAAATGGTAAAAGATCTGCAGATTATATTCCTTAAAGCTGCAAAGGGCTGGAAAACCATTGCATTTATAACACATTTACTGGTTTCCAGTCAATTTTGTGTCAGCATAATCTCTTTTCAAACTTCAGATTCTACTGATTCATTCACTGGATGATTAATAGGTCAAAATGCCTAAAAACTATTTAAAAACATCGGCCATTTTTACAGTTTTTACTGAACAAGATGCAAAATATTATTTTAAATTCTACAATAATGAAACCAAACCTTCTGCAGTTCACTGATTTAAAAACTTAAATTATGTTTTGAAAGATTCCTGCATGATGTTTCTGTGCTGCAGGGCAAAAACCATTAACACACGGTGATTACAAATTATCAATCAAACTGGGCCGTAAAATTAACTGCAACAAAATATTTTTACTTCCTGCATCTGTGCAAACACAAAGATGCACAATGTTAGTAAAATAAAAGTTTGCATGGTTACAGATGGAACTGACTTGTTGGGAAATCTCACTTAAGTCAAGTTTTAGAGTCAAAAGAGGTGGAATAAGATGGAAAATTAAATTCGAATTCTGATTTTCTAAATTTTTTCTGTTATTCTTTGCAAATGAGCTCAGAAATGTCTGGTGTTTTACTCCGCTGTGATTTAAAGGACCATGTGGAAACCTTTTTGCATCTTTAATCAATTTCTTTTCAAGATTCAGTTAATGTTTAGTCTTGTCAGTTTTAGTTTATGCTAAATCTATATTTAGTTTGTCATTTTTGACACTACATTTGGTAGAAACAATAATCTAAAGAGGGATTAAAGGACCTAAACGTTGATTATTTTTAATTTTTAATCAGTGGGCATTCATCTGCTGGTGTCAGTAACTCACAAGCCAAATTAAAAACTAGGAATGTAAATTTAATGTAAAAAAAAAAAGAGAAAAAAAAGAAAAACATTCATTCATTTTCAGAAATTCAGATTTTTAGCTTTTCGATAGTGGAAAATTTTGAAACTCACATTTGTCCAAACTCACTTGTATTTTCTTAACATACTAGAACCACAGATTTATTTTGCAAAGTAATTTTTGGGTGAATAAACCGGTGAGTGTCAATAAATAAAATAAACATTTCAGACTTTTATGGAGAAGTGAAAAAATGTGCTAAAGCTGCATTTGCAACAAAAAGTGGCTCTAAAGAAAATCTGTCTTAGAGCAGATGAATGAAAACCAATGCTCTACTTTTACAAAAATATTTAACTGTCAGCATGTCGTGACAATTTATGAGTCAGATAATCCGTGAAAAGATCAATCTCCTCCTCCCTGAGCTGCTGCTGCCGTCTGAAAAAAGCATAAAAAACAACCAATGAGAACCAGGAGGAGGGTCTTAGCGCTGTCAATCAACATCATGTACTCAATGCTAAATGTGCTAATAGAGGAGGAACAACTTGTCATTATCAGTGGCTATGCTAACTAGCTTCAGCAGAGAAAAAAGAGTGATTAACAAGACCTAAGACCTCTTGGATCTGATTGGTGCATTTCTGCAGTTGGTATTGAGAGAAGGCAGTTTATTCACAGATTATCTGTCACTACATAATGCTAACTTTAACAAATATGTGAAAGATTTTTTTTAAAAATGAAACTTACATACTGCAGCTTCAATTAATTTGAAGATATTTATAAAAACTGAATCATTTTGACTTTTGGGAAATGGACGTTTTTTCTTCTTCACACTTATGTGCTGAGCTCAGAAGCATTCAGCGATTTTCGTGTAACTAAATGTTGCTTTGGTGTTAATATGTTTGCAAGATGTTGTGCAAATGATAGACGGGAGCAAATTCAGCTGGAGAATTAAATCGATAAGCTTCCATCTTAAAGTGAGAAGAGGACGGGATTAATTTGCAAGTTTGACAACAGCAGTGCTTTTATTGATCGCATTAACATGCAATGCTCGTTTATGACAACATAAAGCAACTTTCAGTTCCACCATTATTCACCTTTTATTGTAATTTTTATGAAATCTCGCTCTTATTTGTGAACAGATTCTTCCCCACATGCAGGCTTTACATTCAGGACAGCTTACCATGCTGAGCACACACTAAAAATATACATTTTCAACAAAAAAACATGTCAGAGTTCTGCCATTTATATGGAGGTGAATGAAACAGCTGGAGGTCTCAGAGGGACGATAACTCCTGCTGACTGAGCCCCACAGTCATGAACACCAAACTCTGCTAACTTCTAAAGCCGCGTCTCTCTCCTCTGAAGCTGTAACCCTGCTTCTCCCCCGACTCATCTTCGCTCTGCTAAAACCCTCTTCCTCCTCTGTCCTGATCCCGCTCAGTCCCAAGAACATTCGAGGCACTTTTTCTCTCCTCTGCTTCCATCCTGACTGTCCTTGTCGCTCCCTGTCGCACTTCAAGGGCTTTTTGCATTTAAAACCTGCAAGAATCCAAATAGGGAGCGATGCAGCAGCTTCAGCTCGGCTGATATATTCCTAGGCGGTCAGATTTTAGAGAAATGAACGTACAGTAGGAATATTTACTTGAATAAACAGCAAACTTATAAAATATTTTGTTTATTTCTATTACAAATCATATTAAAAATAACATTGGCTGGAGTGAAGACCATTAAAATATTCTCTGACATTGACGGAAATAGGAAAAAGAGTCAATAAATACACATTGTCGCCGTTGGGGCTTCTCCGTTTGGTGGTGCGTTATTGACATCTAGTGGCCAATGCACCTAACTGCAATAAAAAATTTTTTTTTTTGGAGGAGGGGAGCGGGGGAATTAAAATGTTGCATTTAAATTAGAAAACAGAATTACTTTATTGTCAAAGACACAATAGTGAATTTCGCAATGAAATGTGAAAAGAAATATACAAATAAACTATAAGTGTGACTATAAATACATATATACAAATGCTAAATGTGTAGGTAAATCACTTTTTTAAATGCCAAAATAAACATACAAATATATATAAGAGATACCATAACAACAAATACAATTTGGCAAATTTGTACTAAAAATCTGCATTTCCAGTCTAAATATATATTTATACAGCTCTGGAAAAAATTAAGAAACCACTTAAAGTTATCAGTTTCTCTGATTTTATTTTTTATAGGTAAAATGAACATTGTTCTTTTATTCTATGAAAATAAGGAAAAAGATGCAGTGACCTCAAATAATGCAAAGAAAACAAGTTCATATTAATTTAGAAACAACAATACTAGTGTTTTAACTCAGGAAGAGTTCAGGAATCAATATTTGGTGGAATAACCAGGTTTTCAGTGGGTTCAGTGTAGTGGGCTCTTCATTAGAGCTGTAGATATATAAAAACAGATCGTGCAGTTTTAGTAAAACATAATATAAATGATTGATTCAATATGGCAGGAAATAAGCCTTTGGATTAAAGATTTGCAGTAAAAATGTTTCTTTTATTATGACTTTGCATCGAATAAACCCCGTTACCACTAAATACATTTATTTCCACAAATTATTTCATATTTCTATGCAAATATCATTAATATAATTATAAAACCAGGTTTGGCTTTAACTTTATGCAGAAAGGATGCAAAGAGTTTACCAATACAGTAACCTGGAGATAATTTAAAGGTTCAAAAATAAGAATCACAGCAAACAAAGCTGTGTTTGATACCAAGACGTAAAGAAAAGGAAGCTATAAACTGCAGCTCATTTGTTGCAAAAGCAACCAGATTGTGAATATTAGTGTGCCGTGTGTGTAATGTATGCTGATACATCGCGTGTCAAGGCCCTTCAGGACAAGAACCACAACTCTGCCTCCAGACTTCCAGACTGTCAGGACATCTGCTACTGCTGACAGTCATATGTCCCGCCGTGTGTGTGTGTGTGTGTGTGTGTGTGTGTGTGTGTGTGTGTGTGTGTGTATGAGAGAGAGAGAGAGAGAGAGAGAGAGAGAGAGAGAGAGAGAGAGAGAGAGAAAGAGACACAGGGAGGAGGATGGGTGGATCTTTGGCAGTGGGTCATTGCTGAAAACATGGGAACAGCCGCGCTTCTTAAACATTCATGCTTCATATCAATAGTTTGGTTTTCTTTCTTTCTTTCTTTTTATGTATTTTTAATCACTAAAACATCAAAGTTTGTCTTATCATATCCTCAAAACTAAACAAGATTGAAAGCAGTATGATCAAAACTCCTTACATAAAGCTCATTAGTGGAGAAAATAGCATGGTTCTAATCCAGAAATTAAATTTAAATAAATAAATAAAATCTGCTGAATGTTGGTCATCAACACATCCAGTATAAACTGTACTAAAATGTGCAAAATGTATATAAAAAGCAACTAAACAGAGTCTCTTTATCTTGAAATATCTCTTCTAACTCAGACGTTACGGCGCAATAACACCGATTCTCCGACAATGTCTTAGTCGTAACTGCACGTATCTTTTAATGCCACTAGAGGGCGCAGCTCGCACACATTTGGGCAAACCGTCAGAGAATCGCAGCAGTAAAGCTGAACTAGTTCAGTTCCTCCTCTGTGGTCAAACCGGAAACTGATTATTTTACATCAGATTTGGTTGAGAGAAACGTTCATTTAATCCCTCTAAAATATTACTTAACGTTTTTTAGAAAACTTCCATTTATCAATGCACAATATTTTTCCTTTCATAATATCACAAACAGACTTGATGATATGCATATTTGATTGTTTTATTTCATCTTAATAGAAAATCTAATCAGGCAGGATTTACTATTTTCACAATTAACATCAAATCTTTTAATAATAAAACGATTTTATCACTAAGTAAAATAGGTAAAAATGGTCAATTTTATGTTTTATTTATCACAGTGTTTTAAAAAAAGAATCACAAACATGTCCCTCTATTGATTTTCAATTAAGTGAGACAGAGAACAAGCACAAGAGGTGAGGAACAGCAAATAGATTTGTGGTGAGACACATTTCATTTAAAGTGAAAGATTGGAAGATCTACAAAACACAACAGCATCTTCTGGGCAGGGCCGGACTTAGGAGGGTGTGGGCCCCTGGGCTTGAGCCAAGGTGCGGGCCCTACTTAATCATCGTTATACAGTTGTATATATATATATATATATATATATATATATATATATATATATATATATATATATATATAAAAAATTCCCTTCTCACCCACCGCGGGTGGTTCTTATCCTCTGAGCTCGGGTCCTCTACCAGAGGCCTGGGAGCTTGAGGGTTCTGCGCAGTATCTTGGCTGTGCCAAGGACTGCACATTTCTGGACTGAGATGTCTGATGTTGTTCCTGGGATCTGTTGTAGCCATTGGTCCAGTTTGGGGGTGACTGCCCCGAGGGCCCCGATGACCACAGGCACCACTGTGGTCTTCACCTTCCAGGCCCTCTCCAGTTCCTCCCTGAGGCCCTGGTATTTCTCTAGTTTCTCGTGCTCCTTTTTCCTGATGTTGCAGTCGCTTGGTATTGCTACATCTACCACAACGGCTTTCCTCTGTTGTTTATCCACTACGACAATGTCTGGTTGGTTCAACATTACCATTTTGTCTGTCTGGATCTGGAAGTCCCACAGGATCTTTGCTCTGGCGTTCTCCGCCAGCTTTGGGGGTGTTTCCCACTTTGATCTCGGGGTTTCCAGTCCATATTCTGCACAGATGTTTCTGTACACTATGCCTGCAACTTGGTTATGTCGTTCCATGTACGCTTTCCCTGCCAGTATCTTGCACCCTGCTGTTATGTGCTGGACTGTCTCAGGGGCCTCCTTGCACAACCTGCACCTTGGGTCTTGTCTGGTGTGGTAGATCTGGGCCTCTATTGCTCTGGTGTTTAGGGCCTGTTCCTGGGCGGCCAGGGTGAGGGCCTCTGTGCTGTCCTTGAGTCCAGCTTTTTCCAGCCATTGGTAGGATTTACTGATATCAGCCACTTGGGTTATTTGCTGGTGGTACATCCCATGTAGGGGCTTGTCCTGCCATGATGGTATCTCTGGCACCTCAACCTCCGTTCCCTGTTGTCTGAGACATTCACTGAGCACATTGTCTGTTGAGGCTTTGTCCCTGATGTATTTATGGATCTTAGTTGTTTCGTCCTGGACTGTGGTTCTCACACTCACTAGTCCTCTGCCTCCTACCTTGCGGCTCGTGTACAGTCTCAGGGTGCTGGATTTGGGATGGAACCCTCCATGCATTGTTAGTAGTTTTCTAGTCTTAATATCCGTGGCTTTTATCTCCTCCTTTGGCCAGCTAATTATTCCAGCAGGGTATCTGATTACTGGCAGGGCATAGCTGTTTATTGCGCGGAATTTGTTCTTGCCATTGAGCTGGCTTCTCAGGACTTGCCTTATTCGTTGGAGGTATTTAGCTGTGGCTCCTTTCCTTGTGACCTCATCGAGGTTGCCATTTGCTTGTGGTATACCTAGGTACTTGTAACTGTCCTCTATGTCTGCTATTGTTCCTTCTGGGAGTGAGAACCCTTCTGTGCGGATGACCTTCCCCCTCTTTGTGATCAGCCGACCACACTTCTCTAGTCCGAATGACATCCCAATGTCCGTGCTGTAGATCCTGGTGGTGTGGATCAGTGAGTCGATGTCTCGCTCACTCTTGGCATACAGCTTGATGTCATCCATATAGAGAAGGTGGCTGATGTTGGCCCCATTTTTGAGTCGGTATCCGTAGCCAGTCTTGTTGATAATTTGGCTGAGAGGGTTCAGGCCTATGCAGAACAGTAGCGGGGACAGAGCATCTCCTTGGTATATGCCACATTTGATGGACACTTGTGCAAGTGGTTTGCAGTTGGCTTCAAGGGTGGTTTTCCACAGCTTCATCGAGTTTGCAATGAAGGCTCTCAGAGTCCTGTTGATGTTATACATCTCTAAGCATTCAATGATCCAAGTATGCGGCATTGAGTCATAGGCTTTCTTGTAATCAATCCAAGCCATGCACAGGTTGGTGTGTCGGGTTTTGCAGTCTCGGGCAACTGTGCGGTCTACGAGGAGTTGGTGTTTGGCTCCTCTGCTATTTACACCGATACCTTTCTGTGCCGTGCTCATGTGTTTATCCATGTGTTTGCTTATCTTGGCCGCTATGATGCCTGACATGAGCTTCCATGTTGTGGAGAGGCAGGTTATTGGTCGGTAGTTGGGTGGGACTGGACCCTTTGATGGATCCTTCTGGATTAGGATTGTCCGCCCTTCAGTTAACCATTCAGGGTGAGTCCCACTTTGTAGCAGCTGGTTCATTTGGTCTGCCAGTCGCTCATGGAGGGCAGTGAGTTTCTTTAGCCAGTAGGCATGGATCATGTCAGGCCCTGACATGATCCATATATATATATATATATATATATATATATATATATATATATATATATATATATATATATATATATATATATATATAATATCATATTCCTGATTTCTTTCCCTTTGGGTGGTCGGCGCTTGGCTGTGACTAACTTGTGGAACCGATCCTGTCCACAAGCCTTATCTACCTACAAGGTCACAGAAATCAGCCACAGTCCACCATGACAGAGGGCTGATGGTCAGTCCCAACCAGCAGCTCATCTCTCCATGCAAGGTTTACAACAGTCACTCCATGATTGCCAACTTTTTTGCTGTATTTTGCACACACATGCACAAAAAAATTTCAGCAAGTCAGATTTTTAAAGATTGGTGATCGGCCAGAAAATTGCTACCAGTGCACCTTTAATGAATGTAAAGAGCATTACAACAAATGAAATATACTTAGTCATTATCAAAGAAATACTTGAACATCTTGAGTATGTCTATTCAACAGAGCTTTCCTAAGGAAGAACATTTTGACAATGTTCTCTATCCATCCTCTATGTTCAGTATTTATTTATCCTTCATTTCTATCTTTATCTGTCTCCCTCAATCTTTCAATTTTTATCAACTGTATCTTTCTCTGTAATTATCAGGTTTATTTCCTTACCGAGTTCAGACAGACAGGCTGACTGGATTTTAGCTGCGTGTCAGGGCAGGGCAGGACGCACGCGAGCTCATTTGTACAGTCAGCCCTTCGCCATATTAGGACATTTCCTCCCGCTGCTGCTAGCTGGAAGCTAAAGCTAGTTCCGCTTTTTTAAATTCACATTGAGCGCGAGCGAGCAGAGCGTCGCATTACTTTTCTGTGACGTTAGCCGTTTTCTTTCTCTTTGAATCGTTCTGTTGCTTTAATCCACGCACGGAAACCCGTTTCAAAGCTTCACTGACTTTTAGCATCGTTTAAAATACAAAACCCAGCCGCCGTGGATGGAGGAGAATCAGCCTGTTTGGATGTACTCACCACTTAAAGCTGGCTTTCAAAACGCGATCTGGAGAAGAATCGTTTCTGAGGTTTGTAAAGATGTTCCGATGTTTTAAATTAACATCCATCCTCATCAGTTTTTACCCAAAGCGCAGGATCAGTACTGTACGGATTATCCGTGGTCTTCGCTGTCCCTGGCGAAGACGTTCGCCCTTCCGCCGCCTCTGGGCGGGAACCGGATCAGTCAGAGATCCAGGTTCTGGCGGACCGTAGAACCGCTGTCAGCAAGGCTAACGTCTTGAGAAGCAGAGCGGGACGATGGTTCTGTTCCATGTCCAATATAAGTTTTTAAAAATCCTGTTAGCTTGGATATTTTCTTCATCACCTCTCGGTCGCGCTCTTCTTTTTCTTTCGTTCCTGAACTCCGCTGTCATTCATTCTGTTGTCCGCCATCTTTAGAAATCTCTCCCTGATGCTCCGCCCCAAAGCGTAAGAAGCGTCCAACTTGGACCAATAAGAAACGAGCATTCATGATGGACAAATCGGACTTTTTTTCAACAGCGCCGCCAAAATCCTCTTAGCCAGTGATAAAATTAAGACATTCTGACCTTATTCGTTCACAGAAATAGTCCCGGTAAGCCTGTGCTAAAATCCGGGCTTGCTTCTAGGTGACAAAAACAACAAGATAATTCTTTTAAAGAGCTGTAACCTACATCTTTTATTAAATAAATACCACTTGGTATATTACAATATCATTTAAGAAATGTGCTTTTGAGTTTATTTAGTTCAGTTTAGTTAGTTCAGTTTCAAGAGTATTTCAAATCCCTTCTTTATGCTGAGAAAATAAGCTTACAAGGAAGTAATCAGACATTAATTTCTGAAGCTGAAGACAAAATTAACTATAATTAATTAGATTAATTCGCTATTTCTGAATCAACAACTTATTTACATAAGAATAACTGCTCAGTTACATTACACTATAATCTCAAAAATCACAAATGATCTTTGGGAAACAAATGAAATATCTGTGTGTATTTTGTATCTTTTTGTGTTCCCAAGTTATATTTCTTCAATACGTAATGTGACTGTGAATCAAAACTAATTTTGTGCAATCAATTTTATTCATTGTTGTTGCATAAGATTGCACTGTAAAAAAAAAGAATTGGGTTAAAAATGTCCCAACATGGACCAAAGGAGTCCAAGGAGAAATTCTGCTCAGCTAACCTTGAGCTGCCGCTGTAGTAAATATGTCTAACCTGATGTTGCATATATAACACAGACTGTTGTGAAAAGTTTTTATTTATTGCTTCTTTCTTCTATTTTTTATTTGTGTTACATGTTAAATGCTTCATATCATCAAACTGCTTTTATTTCTACACAAAGATGGCAAGTAAAAGTAGAGTTACTTTCTCCCAGCACTATTACCTGCAGTGGCTGGGCAATATGGAAAGGGTTAGGGTTATCGAAAACCTAGTACTCCTAGTGTTAAAGTTTTGATGTGATGATAAGAACGATTCATTTAATCTTTTTATGTAACTGTAAGACTGTGACGTTCGCTGCATTTCCACTGACTAACTGCGCAATTTGACATTTTGAAAATAACTTTTGAAAAAAATTCTTGCCTTTCAATAAAAAGTTTTGTCGCTAGGATGAGTTTTTTTGTGGCTGTAACAAAATTTTATTATTTTGCAAAACTGCAATGGAAAAACTTTTTACGGATGACATTGGTCATGTGACCCACAACCGGATGTTACTACTGGCACAAACCATGAAGAAGGCGACGAAAGGAAGTAGTTGGAGGATGTTGGAGGAATATGTTTTTTTAATAACTTAGTCAGGTGTGATTTTAATTACATTTCTTAATTAAGGGAAACACTGCAATAACAAAATAGTCTTTTTCCAACATTAGCAAAATAAAGTTTTGTGCATGTTTATAATGAAAATGCATCTTATGTGTCATAGTAATTATAGTAATTACAAACACAAATTCTGCTCTTGAAAAACATTCCCATTTGTAACAAGCTTTTTTTAAGGACACCAGTTACATAAATATGTGTGATTTGTATCACTAAGCTGCACATTTTAAATGTGTTTTCAATATTTTGGGTATTTATTGATGCTTTCATTGAACAGACAGTGGAGAAAATAGGAAAACTGTCAATTCATATAATAGTTTAAACATTAATATTAGAAATTTGTTGTGGCAACGATAAATCAAAACTCATCTCATGTAAAGAATATCATGATAAATGATCAACAATACGATAAATACCAGAAGCTAATTATTTAATGAATTATTCAGTTTCTCTCCAGAAAATCTCCAACTCATTCAAATTCTCCAAGTCATAATTTTACAGAACTACAGCAAACAGATGTGTATTTTTCCTGAACTGGCGGTGCATCGCAGACATGCGCCGCTAAATAAAACATGCATCCTCCGCAGTTCTTCGCTGCTCAAACACAAACGCCCCGCTGCTGTCAGGACGCCCTGCAGCTCCGTCTCTCAGAGCTGAAGTCCTTCCAGGGGTTCCCATCCACTAGCCCGCCCGGCTGCCTGACATTATCACGGAGGGCGGAGGGAGGAAGAGGAGAAGGGCGGGAGGGAGGAGAGAGAACGAGAGTTGAGACGTCGCTTCCTCACTTGGCTGCATTCGGTTTACCGACACCGGAGAAGCGACCATGCTGTGGAAACTAGTTGAGAATGTCAAGTATGAAGATATTTACGAGGTAACGTTTCCATCCAGCTGTTTGTGACGTTGGGAGCTTGGCGGACTGATTAGAAAAATGGTTTTATTTTATTTTTTTAAATTGTGCAACTAAAGTGTTTTTCTGACAGGTTTTAGGCCTGCGTGGGATTTTTTTAAAATGCTGTATAAATTAGGACGTGGAAATTTTTCAGTTGTTGGAATATTTAAAGTATCTGCTTTTTGTTTTATGTAGCATGTAGTTAGCAAAATCTTTAGCGTTTGTATTTTCTTTTTCAATCTTTTACAGCTAATCACTGGTTAGTAACGTCAAAAGCTATTTCAGACTGAAATGAAAGACTTCTGGGTGATTAAAAGTGGTGCTGAAAAGCCACCAAATGTAGAAATACAAAGAAAAGGTTTAAATTAAGGTTTGGAAACTTGCTGGACAGTAGATCTAATTTGAAGCAGCGCAGGGTGTAAGTCTGTAAAAACATGCAAATATTTTTTACTTTCATCCAAAAGCAAAAATTGGCCTTTTTATTTTATTTTTTAAGAACTGTGACAAGAAGGAGGCGAAACGGAGATATCAGGAGGAGAATTACGCAGCGCGCGCTGGGAGAGAAATGCTTGAACCGGCTCGCGCTGAATGGACTCGAGCACAATGAGCACGAGGCCCCACGCAGCCTCGAGCCCGGTGGGGAGCCCTTGTCTCGTGCAGCACATGGCTTTTCTCCCACGGTGCGTGGGGACGGGAGGATGGAATGTTGTTAAACAAGTCATCCAAAAAGGGCAAAGAGCGGCCGCGAAGCCCCGCGAAGCCCCGCGAAGCCCCGCGACATCTACCTTAATCGCTTCTTTAAACTCGTGACATCATTCACGCGCCACGCCGGGTCGTTTGCAAGAAGAAAGAAAGAAAGAAAGAAAGAAAGAAAGAAAGAAAGAAAGAAAGAAAGAAAGAAAGAAAGAAAGAAAGAAAGAAAGAAAGAAAGAAAGAAAGAAAGAAAGAAAGAAAGAAAGAAAGAAAGAAAGAAAGAAAGAAAGAAAGAAAGAAAGAAAGAAAGAAAGAAAGAAAGAAAGAAAGAAAGAAAGAAAGAAAGAAAGAAACGGATTTGGAAGCCAGATTTAGATTTATAAATTGGTTGTTTGACATTCGGGGTGAACTTCGGATGAGAAATCCTAAACAGAGTGAATTAGGTCTGACTTTCATTGTCCAAAATGTTTACGCAGAAATTATTGGCGCAAAAATGTCTCCTGGTGCGAGAAGGCGTGATTAACTGCGTCAGATTTGTCCCCGAAGTGCCAATAGTCCGAGGGGAAATCCCCACTTTCTCCTCCGAGAGCGAGCGACTTCTCTCCTGTCTCCTCTCGGCTCTCCACGGGATTTCAACGTCACTCACGGCTGCGCGGTCGGCTTCACGCTCCATGTGTCGCCAGTCCCCTGCCACGGCGCGCATTAATATTCCTGTAAGTCTCAGTCATGAATAACAATTACACCGAGCACCGGGGGTAGAGGCGGGAGCGCGGCGCTCACAGTCACTCAGAGCGGCGGCAGCTCCGGGCGCAGGACGGTTCTGCGTGGCCTGCCCGCAGACACTCAGGTTTCTGCTTTCACCTGGAATGAGCCTGTTTGTCTTCCTTCGACCAAACACGTCCTGGTTTGTGTTATTTCACTCTGAACGCGCGTCGGCTGCCAGCACACGTTACAGATGTTAGTTCATCCCTACTCCACTGGGGTGAGTTTTCCTCCAGACTGGAAGGTTTGTACAGCAGGTGTTAACAGTTCCGCTTCAGGCTTTTTCATGTGTTTTTGTCCGGGAGCCTCATGTTTTAAGATGATTTCAGTCCTTTGAAACGTGCGTCCTCTAACAAAGTCTAACTTTTTAATGCTTGTTTTATGCACGCTGTTAAAGGACCGGCATGACGGTGTCTCAAGCCACAGTTCGCGCCTGTCCCAGCTGGGCTCGGTGTCGCACGCCGGACCTTACTCCAGCGCGCCGCCGCTGTCTCATGCGCCTTCCTCGGACTTCCAGCCGCCATACTTCCCTCCGCCATACCAGCCGCTCGCTCACTACCAGAGCCAGGACCCGTACTCCCACGTCAGCGACCCGTACTCCCTGAACTCGCTCCATCAGAGCCAGCAGGGCGCATGGGGCGCGCGTCAGCGGCAGGACGCCGCCGGGGACCGGATGGAGAGCTCGGCTCTGCTGGCGCAGCCTCGGGCCTCTCTGCCGCAGCTTTCCGGGCTGGACCCACGGCGGGATTACGGTGGCGTGCGGCGGCCTGACGTGCTGCTGCACTCCGCACATCCGGGACTGGAGCCCGGCATGGGAGACGGACTGCTGCACGGTCTGCACGGCATGGAGGATGTTCAGGTGAGCGAAAGAAAACTGAATGTTCAGATTTACAGAACCTGGACTGCACTTTTTTTTTTTTTTTTTTTTTTGTATTTCAGATGTTTAAACATTTCTTTATTTTTAAAGCTGCTATTTTAATTTTTTTATCATAAAACCCTTAGAAATGTGGATAACAACGCTCTTACTTTTAAACAACGAAATACAAACCAAGATGAGGCGGATGTTCCTGGTGTTTTTTCCTCTTTAGCTCCGCATATTTCGCGCATCTTTGCGGGTGAAGGTGGCTGAAGTGAGAGCAGCTCCCTCATGGCTGGATGCTCTCAGCTGTAGTCTGACCCGCAAAAGGCCCGCAGCTAAAATAAACCATCTCCAGGCTGCTTGTTTCCAAAAGGCAAAGATTCGGATACGTGCGTAAAACTGGCTTCTTGCGTTAGAGCGCAGAACACAAATCTAACTGATGTGATTACTTTTCTAAATTCACCAAATTAAGTTATTAAATAACCAGTAAAATATATCAAGTACTTAAAAAGTGAGCTATTAGTGATATTGGGCATCAAAAATAAAAAAAGTTCAGCTTCTCTTCTGACCACTTCGAAGAATAAATATGTCATTACTTTTATTGTTGTTATTTTATTTATTTAGGGTTTTATTTCAGGTTATTTTCATTTTATTTTGTCTTATTTTTAAGATCTTGTGAAAAATTGGCTTCATGGTCAGCTGTGCAGGATTTCGTTTC
Source organism: Xiphophorus maculatus (assembly GCF_002775205.1). NCBI lineage: Eukaryota > Metazoa > Chordata > Actinopteri > Cyprinodontiformes > Poeciliidae > Xiphophorus > Xiphophorus maculatus. The sequence goes on from NC_036457.1 coordinate 546,534, forward strand.
CCCTCAGGGCGACGCCATCATGAGCTGTTTGTCATTTAGCCACCGATATAACCCAGATCCCTCCATGCTTTCATGTTTTCTTATACGTTAACAAAATGATGGAACTTTATTTCCAAGCATTTATTCTTTCATTTATTTATTTTATCTTGAAGATTCAAGTTAAATTATAACAACAACTCACTGAAAACCCAGATTCCCCTAAATTAATATGATTGATTCCGGTTTGGTAATAATTTCTTGCAGATTCTTATAATAAAACGTCAGATGTTTTAATAACTTTTTAAAGTTTTAATGACGTAAAGCACCTTAAACTGCCTGGTTGCTGAAACGTAAAACACAAATAAACTTGATTAATTTTATAAATCTGGTCTGAATATAATAATCTCTTCCATTCGGTGCGGCTGATGGATTGTTTTCTTTTCTTCCTCCAGTTGCACATGAACGAGCCAAGCAGAGCTTGGCTGTTTAGTTATTAAATCGTGAGTAATTCTGTATGAACCAGGCTGTAATGGTTTGTATTTATCTCGGATCTAACAGACCATCGAAGACGCCAACGGAACCAACATCCTGGATCAATCCGTAATTAAGAAAGGTACGCACTCTGCTTTTCTATTTGTCATTCTAGAACATAGGAAAGCAATGCTTTCATACAATTTATCTATATATCTGCGTAAACTGGAAAACGAATACAATATTTATAAGTTGACTATAGAGTTTAATTTAAACAATGCATATATTTTACACCATGTTTGTTATGTTTTTGATTATTGCTCTTTCGGTTTTTTGTGTAAGACTCGGAGGTTTCTGCAGAATGCTTTGTATTCCGATTAGTTTTAGCGTGAATTAGCGTGGCTGTATTTTGGCTCCTGAGGGCCACGCTGGTCCCCCAGTCCACGCGGAGCAGTTTGGAGCCGAGTTAACGACCCCCGGTATATTGACTGGCAGGCAGTGTGTTGCTGACAGGCTGCCGCGGCGATGTGCGGTGATTTAGTTACGGGATGTTGAGTGACTGAGCTCCCCGCGGGGCATTTAAGCCGCTGATGTAATAAATGGCACCGCTCACGGAGATCTCGTGAGCTCGTTTAGAGCTAATCTGCGGTATTATCCCCCGTGGAGCCATCAGGAGGGGGAGAAAAAAGAACGACAGACAAGAAAAAGCTCCATTGCTTCGGCCGCTTTACGGATCCGGAGGACGGTGGTCCGCTTGGTTGGTTGGATGCTTGACGCCATTAACGGGGCGGAGGGGCTTCCGGTGGTAAACTGGCCGTGGAGAGGAAACTGGGAGGTGGTTAATGCGATCTGAGAACTCGAGCCAATCAACAATCGATAATACTATAATGAGAATGTCGCGCGACATTAAATAACAGCAAATCCCCGGCACGTGTCGCTTCATTAGGCCAAGACCGCCTCCTGAGCGCGCGTGGCTTCACTGGAAATGCTACCAATAATAATAATAATAATAATAATAATAATAATAAAATACATTTAAAGCGTGTTAAACTGTCCTATAGGTGTTGTAACTCCGTGTCGCCGCCCTCTTTCAGTCCCCATGCCCCCCAAGAACATGGGTTCCCTGATGCTCGGCAAGGACGGCCTGATCGGCGGAGTCACCGTCAACATTAATGAGGTGTTCTGCTCGGTACCGGGCCGCCTGTCGCTGCTCAGCTCCACCTCCAAGTACAAAGTGACCGTAGGGGAGGTGCAGAGGAGGCTGTCTCCACCTGAGTGCCTCAACGCCTCTCTGCTAGGAGGCGTGCTGAGGAGGTACAAACTGCGCTACTTGAACCATCTGCAATTACTTACCTTATTACCAATGTTAGTTTTTACTTTTTAAGTTTGAATGAATTCCTAATTTTTTTCTCCCTGCAGAGCAAAGTCTAAAAACGGTGGCAAATGCCTAAGAGAAAAACTGGAGAAGATCGGATTGAATCTTCCAGCTGGGAGACGTAAAGCGGCCAACGTCACGTTACTAACGTCTCTTGTAGAAGGTGACTGCGACACTGCTGTCTGTTTTCCTTTAAAAAACTGTAGAATGTACCCAAAAAAACACACACCCAAAAATAAGGGGGTCCAGTTGCATGAAAAATAATCAATATTAAAAAAATAATTAGTGTGATCTAATTAGCTTGTGTTCCTTCAACTTGGACAAGAGAAGTTGCGCATTTTTCACTTGAACTTTCACCTTAAACTGCAAAACCCTGCTCAATATGTCGCCTGAAAACATGACAGCCTGAGTTTTGATCAGTTATTGAGTTCCTATGAATTATATTATTTTATTAAATTCCATAGTTTGACGTTAGTTTTTGCGCTAGTTTAGATCCAGAGTGCGTATTTGTGTTGTTAGTGCGCACACTAACTGCTGTTCCCCGCAGGTGAGGCGGTGCACCTGGCCCGGGACTTCGGCTACATCTGCGAGACGGAGTTTCCCACGAAAGCTGTGAGCGAGTACCTGAACCGGCAACATGCGGACCCCAACGAGCTGCACACGCGGAAAAACATGCTGCTGGCCACAAAGTGAGTCCCGCGGACCGGCTCCTTATTTTTACCTTAACCTTTAACACAGACGTTTCAGTTTCAACATTTCTTTGAACAACATTTACATTTAAGGTTTTAATGGCAAGAATTTAATTTTGTGAGCTCAAAAATGTCAATATTTCTTTCTGAGTCACATTACGTTTACAAAAAGCAGCTCATTACGCGGTGCATTTATTGGCTGAGGATCATATTACATGTTAAAACGGTTCTTTCTCTTATTACCTGCATGGGCCCAGAAGCCCAACCTGAGAAAAACTCAGATGTTTGGTGTCTCTTCAGAAGCCAGATCTAAAGATCATTTGGAAAGCAGATCTCTCTAATAAAACCTTTTGGGCTCAATGTGGATTAAACCTGTAATCATGAGGACAAATGCCCCTCTGAACATTTAATTTGGTTGGAGCATGTTGGAAAATTAACAGAAGTGTGCATTAAAATCACTAAAGGTAAAATGAAAAAAGTATGCCTTTTTCGCTTTTATTAATCTCGACCTTATTAAAGCAAAATTATATGTGTTTATCTGATAGGAATCCACTTACATCAGCTGCTGCAATCAAACATTTTTAAACATACTGTACTTTAACTTCTCATCTTTGGATAAATGTGTGTGAACTTCCTTTGTTTTGGCATTTTTAGGGAAATTTAACCTGTTTCTGTTTGTTTTTGGTGCATTTTTGTTCAGTGGTATTGTGGCAGAAATTATAAACTGCATATATAATAGATATTTTTCATATTTACTTTTGATGGTGACATTTGGAAAGCAGATTTTACTAATAAAACCTCTTGGGCTCAATGTGGATTAAACCTGTAATAATGTCAGTCTAAATATTTAATTTGGTTCAAGCATGTTAGAAATTAGTAGAAATCAGGCAAGCTAAAGGTAAAATGAAAAATATATGCCTTTTATTTTTTTTTATTAGACTTGACCTTATTAAAGTAAAACTATATGGCTTATCTGACAGGAATCCACTTACATCAGATGCTGCAATCAAGCAGTTCTACATTATTTGTTTGAAATAACGTGTCCGAACTTAATTTGTTTTGACATTTTTAGGAAATCCTAACCCTTTTTTTGTTTGTTTTTGGCACATTTTTGTTCAATAGTATCAATAGAAAATAGTAGTAGTAGAAATTATAAACTGCATATGCAACAGATATTTTTCATATTTTCTTTCGAGGTTTCCAAGTTTAACAACTTCAAATCACCAAACAAAGACCCTTTCTTGTATTTTTGGCTTGCATAAATAGGGCTGTCTGCAAGCTTGCACTGGATAAACCATCTGCCTGCGTGCGTGTGTGTGTGTGTGTGTGTGTGTGTGTGGGTGTGTGTGTGTGTGTGCGTGTGTGTGCAGAACTGCATGCACGGTGGTTGTTTGGTGGTGGATGTTTGATGCCCAGATTCAGACCTGTTCCAACAGTGTGTCGGCACTGCCTGTTAGAAATTCATTATTTAGCAGTGGAGTGTTTCAAGTCATCAGAAAACAACAGCGAGAGCCCTGAGTGTTGCCCCGGGTTACGGCTTCTCCGCTCTTACTCCCATAACCCCAGCTGGGCTCGGCCTGCACAGCCTGTCACTCATTTAGCTCTACCCTTAGGCCACCTCCAGCCTGACTCGGTGTGTGTGTGTGTGTGTGTGAGAGTGTGTGTGAGTGAGAGAGAAAGAGAGTCTGAGCATGAACCTGTAACGGTAAGAAGGAGAGCTCCTGAATATGAAATGTGGGCCTCAACCAGGGAATGGTTTGGGTGAAAAGTAATAAGCAGAATGAGGTGAAAAGGTGATTTTATTTCACCCTAACATAAAAAAAAAGATCAGTGAGCCTCAATCGATCACGCCAATATACATTTTAATTCTGTTATTAGTTTTTATTTAAATAGCTTTAATCCACAACAAATACAAAGGCACTTTAGTTTATTTTTTTTAGTCATATCCAGTTTGGTTCAATTCAGGTCAAATACAGTCCAATAATGTGGTCAGTTTCAGAACCAAGTCCAGATCAATCCTCTCAAAATTACAAAAAAATTTAGTCAAATTATTTTAATTACATAATTCACGTATTATTTTTTAGTTAAATGCAGTCTGATGACAAAGAGTTGGTGCTTCACCTGCAGGAAATTAAAATGAAATGTGAAGAAATAAAAAAAAGCAAATAAATTAATAAATAGACTTAACATTAACATTGAATAATTTTGAACAAGTTCATCATTTTTTAAACAATTCTTTTACCTAAAAACACAGTTTGACAGACAAATAGTGAGATTGAACTGATTTGTTTTATTACTTATTGTGGTATTTTTTCTGGTTATTTCACTGTGGCTGTAAATTTTAATTTTAGTTAGAAATGAAAGTGAGGTATAAAGACTTTCTTCCTCTGTAGAAATGAAACAAGAATTTAAAAACATCTAATTGAAAAGAAATTGTTCATGTTGTAGAAGAAATCCAACAGCATCTTTCAATTAAATCTGACCAAATAACATCGAGGAAATGATTTTTATTTCTCAGTTTCCCACCATGTTGTTGAGAAACCCTTTAATGCAACAAATTGTTTAAAATTTGTGAACGAAGCTCAGTTAGCATTGGCTTCCCTTTCTTGAAAAGACAGAAAAATATTTCATTCCAAATGTGTCAAAATAGCTGAAAAGTGAAACATTGAAGGCAATCAGGACATTTTGCTGATGTTGAAATTAAAAGTTGTCAGAGATCATTAAGTTTGGCAAACACAGCCTGACTCTCAGTAACTTTGTTGAACCTAAATGTGAAAAGCGCATAAAGGTAACATTTTTAAAATACTTTTCTGTAAATAATGACGATGACTGGATGTCCTGAAATATCGCTAGAAGAATTGCAATTTAGGGGACTTTTATGAATGTTTGTGAAGCTGGATGACAATAAGATTCATCTTGTTTTCTGATCTGTGAAACTAAACTGAACTAGAAATATTATCTATATTAGCATTTGAAGAAAACCTAAACAACATTCCTAACTTCAGGCAAACCTAAAAATCTTCATTAAGTAAATTTTTTAAATGTAAATATTCTGATTCTGTAATATGTGATTTCTGTGACGTTTGAGTGGGACTATCTTCCTCCAAACATTTTATCCAAAATGCGTCTCGGTGTGCCGTTAAGAGATTTGGTTGCATAAATCCAAACATGAGCGATCGTTGCGTTTCCAAACTGAACCCTGAGACTCCCAGTCAGCTGTGAAATGGTTTAAGTGTAGCATTATTCAAATCTCCCACAAAAAATGACAGTAATCACATTCAGATCAAATTATGGGGTTGCAACATTTGGGGGGCCTGGAGGAAATCTCAGGCTCTGAGGACGCTGCCCATTCTGCCTGATTGGTAATTAAGGGCGCCTGCGTTTTGTGTCAGTCAAGATTCACATGGAAACAATGAATAAACCTGTAACTCATATCACAAAACTATTTAAACTACATTTTGTCACATTTTCTCACTTTATAACTAAAAACATTGAAGTTTCATGCGATAAACTAAAGGAAAATAGTGCATAATAGTGAAGTGGATAAAAGCAATAAAACTCTGAAAACTGGAGGGATTTCTATCCTATCCCCTTTACTCTGGTACCTTAAAGTAAAATCCATGTTCCTAGAAGTGTTACTTAGTTATTTATACTGTGATTAATACAGACAGGAGAACATTTAATTTACCAGATTTAAATATACATTTGACTTTATTTACAAGGATCAGAGTAAAGAGGCTGAACAAAAATGAGAAATGTGAAACGTTTTCCTTTCTTTTAGCAATTATGCTTCGTATTTCATAAAATATCATCACCTAATAAATAAAATGAACTAAAACATAGGGAAACTCTAAACAATATGTTTCTTTACCAAAACACATTTACTAAAAGGCCAATTTTTACCTGAAAAAAACCAAACATGATTTTTCCTTCCACTCTACAATTCATACTGGTTCATCACTTAAAATCCCAGTGAAACCCTTTGAAGTTTGTGGCTGAATGTGACAAAAGTTCAGAAAGGGTTTGTTTGTTGTTTGCAACCTTTAGGAAAAGAAACTAATTGAGAATAAAAATCTCTTTTGCAAGAGTGTTCTGAGCTATAAAACAGCAAAACAAGACAAATAAAACCGACGTAGCTTCTATTTAAAGGGGACCTATTAAGCTAAACTTACATTTTGTGTGTTTTTGAACTTCCATTGGGTCTCAACTGCTTCAAAAAACAACCTAAGAGCTTAAAGAAAAACACCGAGTTATTTTATTTTTTGGCAATAACTTAATGTTTTTTGGTGTTTGGAAAATGAGCAGTTTCAAAAACTTCCAGAATGTAACGTCACAAGCCAGCAGGTACTGCCCTGTTACCTAGCAACCCGAGCAAAGTTCTGCCCGTTACCTAGCAACCTAAACTGAGCTCCAGCAATTTTAGTCAGCAGGCTTAACCACTGTATTCACTGAACAATGGCTGCTGGAAAAAGACAAGACTTTTGTTGTTGACTTAACATCCAGAAACCACTTACTGCATTCTTGTTGGTTGTGCAGGAGGCTCTACTTCTGTTTTTCAAAGATGTATGGTTGTGTAATTGTGCATCTGTTTGCAGCTGTTTTTACGTGGAAGTGTAAGCCAGAAGTTGGGGGGTGCGGCCAGCAGCTTATTTGGATTTAAATTGACAAATCTCATTATGTAAGAATGATTTTGTGCACAAAATGTAATGAACATGTTTGGTATAGACCGTATTGATCTAACCTAACCTGTTCAAGGAAGTACAACCAGCGGTAATGACAGCAAGAAGAGCCATATTTTGGAGAAACTGACGCAGATTTCCCTGTCTTTCCCTGGCAGACAGCTGTGTAAGGAGTTCACGGACCTGCTGGCCCAGGACAGGACTCCGCTGGGAAACTCCAGGCCGACCCCCATCCTGGAACCCGGCATCCAAAGCTGCCTATCCCACTTCTCCTTCATCACACACGGCTTCGGCTCACCCGCCATCTGCGCCGCGCTCACCGCCCTGCAGAACTACCTCACCGAGGCTCTCAAAGGACTCGACAAGATGTTCCTCAACAACCCGCCCAACAGCCGGCACGGGGACGCGGGCGGCAAGGCCGGCGACAAAGAGGAAAAACTGCGGAAATGAAGCCGGCGCAGAAAGGGGGAGTGATGGAGGAGAGGCGGGAGGGAGGCCGACACGCTGACTGAGACGTTACACCGTTTCTCGTAGCTTCTACAGCGCCGCCGCCGCCACCCTGCCACACACACGGCTGAGGTGGAGGACAGGGAAGGCTTGGCGTGGAGGAAGACACCCGTGGGCCAGTGTCTGAACGCACGGAGGGATTTTTCATCTGTGTTACGTTCTTCTCATCCCCCCCCCCCCCCCCCCAAGGACATGGTGGTTACTGTGTTCCATCCATTTTGCTCCCCCCGCCTGCATCCTGTGAGACTGAGATGCTGCGAGCAAACGACATCGTGAGTGTGTGTGAGAGAGAGTGTGAGAAAGTGTGTGCTTGTGTCTGTCTTCACACCGAAACAGAAGGGGAAAAAAAGCGTTGTGGGTTTGGAGATCCTTTTTTTTTTTTTTTTTGTGCTGCAGCATCTATCTGTGAAACTGGCTGGGTATTTAACGAGACTCCAATGAGGGACAGCGTTAATTTATGTGTGTAAATATTAATTTATAATTATTTAAGTTGATTTAATAGGTGCGCCAGCTGCTTTGGGGTCGACCTATTTATATGTGATTTGACCTTTGTGAGCCAGTGGGGAGGGAGAGGGCAGGACTCGTTCAGTGTTTTTCTGTTCTTATAGAGCTGTTGTCATGGTGATGATGATGATGATGATGATGATGATGATGATAATGATGGGTAGACATGCTTCTAATTGTCCAGTGATTTCATTTCTATCATATTGATAATAAACCATGTGTTTTATAATGTCAGGTGTGCAGCCTGAGCTTTTCCTCTTGGAAGTCCAACTTGAGGCTGAATCCTGTTTCCCCCGAAGTTTCTGTCATCGTTTGGAAACTCAAATGACCAAAATAACAAAAATATTTTGATATTATGCTCAAAATATCCCACCAAGAAATAGGACAGATGGATTATTAGCTCCCACTGTTTCCCAATTTGTAAACAAATGTGACCTAATATGGTCGTTTTTATCGAGGGGATTTAAATTTCACACTTAAGTAACCGAGAATAAAACTCTTTAGCTGCTGAAAAAGAAACTTACTTTAACTTTAGTAGATTCAAATTCAAGTTTAGATTTGTGAAAACTTTACTTTATGCAGCGTATTTCCTCAAACAAATCTGACTTTAGGTATTCTAGTTGTCAAACGTGCTTGAAGTTTTTCATAATTAGACTTACTGCAACTTTACTCATGTCAAAACTTTATATATAATTTTTTTTAGTCAATATACTTTAAACTAGACACTGTTAGCTTCCTAAAATAATGACCTACATCTTTGTTTGTCTAACACACTTGGTTTCTCTTTGTTTTGCCTAAATCAATTTTGGCAAAAAGTTGCTCCATTATAACACAAAAGTGACAATATTACAGTAATTTATTCTTGACATCATCTTTTAAACAGTTATGTTTTCCTTTAACTAAAGAAAACGACATCGTTATGCATCAAAGCAAACAATATAAATATTATTGTGTTCAGTTGAGTTACTTCTTTTTTGCGGTATCCCAGTAAAGGGGTTGACAATAAAAGCATGCCACACTTTTCAGATTTTTCGAAGTAAAAAAGTAAGATTTAGAAAAGTTTTCTGTGCGTTTGTTTTGATAACCCATAAAATGTAGATTTCATGATGTTGTTCACTTACGTCTTAAATCAAACCTTGACAGAATTTATGCCGTGAACAATGTAGCTAATTTGGACTTTATTTAGGAGTGTCATAATAAAGGGGCTGAATACAAATGCACACCACAGTTCTTTTTGTTTGCAAAGATATTTTTAAAAGCTCGTAACATCATTTCCCCACTTCACAGTTATGCTCTATTTTGTGGTAGTTTCTCTCATTATGTCCCATCGCCCCAACAATAAAACACGGTAGTGGCTGCATCATGCTGTGGTCATGCCAGCATTCACCTCAAATTAGATTTTAAACTGGTTTCTGTAGTTTTACACTTCCATATTCATAATATATTTTAAACTGGCTTAGCAGAATGTTTTTTTTTTTTTTTTGGTTATTGTTTTGGGAGTTTTGTTTTGAGGATAATATTGAATAAATAAGAAACCGTAGATGTGCATCAAACCACACAATTCCTTAGTTATTTTATAGATTTTATATTGTCTTCTACGCAATTGAAATATGTTAACCAATGTTTCCATTTCATTTCCAGGCTTCCCATCACACTCTGTAAATTTGTAATGAGCAAAGCAGCATGAAATTGGATTCAGTTTAAGTGTTTGAGTTCGACTTGAGTTCATTTCATTTCCCTAAAAAACTCCTCATGCAAACACCTTCAAGTGAAGCATCTTACATATTTTCAGAGAGAAAAAGCTGCAAACAGCAGAGAAATGTGCCAAATTATGTTAAAATTCACCATTAAATGAAATATTCTAACAGGTCACAATTTGGAAAACCAAACCTTAAAAACTGATGGAACTGATTTCTCAGATGATTATAATATTGATTTTATTTTAAATCGCCAAGTAAGAAATGATTTGAATCTAACTGGAGAGAAAACTTTTAAAAAACTGCATGAGATGCGACAAAGAACGGCTGCTTACCAAGAGTTTTTCTTCTTCTTCTTCTAGGGAGATAATTGGCATAATTTTCCGTCAGTGGGATTTTATTTTTTTTTCCAGGGAGAGGCTTTCCTCTGAAGCGAGGGCCTTATTTTGCGGGAACAGCATGGTGCCTTGCGGGCCTCGACATCCGCAGCCGGTGCGCTAATGACGACCCAACGCTGGGCTCGCATGAGGAGGAGGGGGGAGCGGCGCAGAGAGAGAACATGCGGAAAGAAAGCTAATGAGAAAGGCAGAGACACGGGGAGAAAGAAAATAGGCTGACCGCAGGATGAAAGTGTCCTGCGGGCGCAGCGTGACCCGTGGAGCGGAACGCGGTGTGACGCAGGTGCAGAGTTCAGCAGCCGCGTGTCCGCGAGCGATTCCAGCTCAACAAAAGGCAGGAAGCTGCAGAGCATCAGGGGCCACGAGACCGACAGGTTGGCTGGGGAAAAAATGAGCAGAGAAAACATCTGAGGAAGGGATTCAATATTTCATTTTAACTAATGCTGCACTTTTTAAAGCAGCCCTCATCTTTCTGGCTTGGGTCAATTTTGTTATTGATAAAACAAAAATATCAATGAAAGCATGCGTCTATGAGTTGCACAGAAACCGAGACAACATTCCTAGAACCAGCATAAAAGGATTTAAAGAAACTTTTGCTTCCTTTAATTATATAAGCCTGAAAAATGAAAAATAGGAGTTTACTTTTTACTTTACTGGTGGCTTTAAACGCAAACAAATGCAAATTAAAGGGAATGGAAGTGAGCATACCTTAATCATATAAGTCATAAAGTACTTTTATAGCTTATTTTGGTCTTTTTTCAAACTATTTTGGGAGGCGAAGTTTTATTTTAAAGGTTTGAAACTTTAATTCCTGCTTTAATGTGCAAAACTAAACTGAAACTGATTTCATCCAAGCAAAACTAAAAGATTACAAATTGATATGAAAACAATTAACACTTTTCTCACCTGGACTGTAGCTGAATCTTAACATATGACTTTAAAATAACATTAAAATAGTATTTCTTAGTGATCTCAATTCATGCTGTATTATTACAGAAAGAATCCAAAAAGTTTCTACATGAATAGAAGTTACATTAACTTTAATGTTTCTTTGCATTCATAAATTATTGTGTGAGTTAGTACAAAATGGAGCGAAAAGTTAGATAAACAGTTGAATATTCACATTTTTTAAAAATGTATTTCATTTCTTCAAATTGTGAACACGACAGTTTAATGAAAAAGTCTACAATGTTGAAATTAGTTTTAGATTCTGAGATGAGATTAAAAGATAAATTTAATTACAAGCAACCCTCCAGCAGTCAACAACTGATGTTTTTTTAAATTATTGAATTTTATAGTGAATCTCTTTCAAAACAGTCAAAGTGAGAATTAAAAAACTAAAACAATAAAAATAAATCCACACCAAACAGCCATTCACCTGTCCTGCAGTTAAAAAAATAAACCTAAAGTCTTTCAGCTAACAACAGAGAACCAAAGTTCACCATAAATAAAAGTAAAATCTGGACAGAAATGGCGATTTTCAGGAGACACAGGTGTAATTTATGGGTTTATGTGTATTTTAAAGTTGTATTTTATATGTTTTATAGTTTTTCATAGCCTCACTGTCACTTCAGAGGTTGATGTTGCTGTTCCTCGTCAGGCCAGCGAAGGCCTCTCTGGCTGCAGAGTTTTGTAAAAGCACAACTTGGCTTACAGCAGGTTGATCCCACATAAATCATTTGTGTTTGATGAATTGGTGATAATGAGAGGCCAAATTTATTTTTATGAAAATGTCACAGGGTGTTACTTTAATGAGAGGAGCAGAGAAAGGTAATCCACTTATGAACTGAGCTCACGAGGGGCGGAGAGCAGCAGCGGCAGTCTGTTCTCCATGCAGTTACGTCTGCATCTGTCTGTGTTTCTGTCCGTCTTTTCGCCAGGAAGTGAGAGAGCAGGCCCCATCAGCAAAGCCCCTCGGCATTTTGTCACGCAACGGGCTGTAAAAATGCTTATCCAACCCACACACTCACACACACACACACACACACACACACACACACACACACACACACACACACAGAGGATATCCAGCGTGCAGGCAGGCGAGTGCCGGTCGGGAGTAATTCCTGCTCCGGGCACAAAGCTCCAGGCAAGGCAGGCGCGTGCTGGATATTTCATTATTCATTAATTTACTGTTTAACAAATCCTGTCATTACTGAGTCCGAGCTAAGTTCACACACACACACGCACACGCCAACACGCGCACCACCAGAACACACACTTCCAGCAGCAGGAGTGTCAGGCGTGGCGAATCTGCCTGTTTGATCCCGGCCTTCCCAACAAACGCGGAGAGAGCCATGAATAATAAGAACGGCGAAGCCTCGCCGGAACGAGGGAGCGTGACACCGTCTCACAAAAAGCCCTTTGGCGAGAAGCGAGGCTCCGCCGGGGTCTCAGCCGAGGACCCGGGGTTCATCTCATGAAAAGACAAAACAAACAGTTGGCAGAGCTGTGATCGATGAGAGGCAAAGCTCTCACACACACACACACACACACACACACACACACACACACACACACACACACACACACACACACACACCGACAAAAGGTGAAAGTGAATCAGTCACGTTCAACAAAAGAAGCTGCAGCGTCTCTTTCTGCAGATGGAGGCTGTTCTCAATATAGACCAGACTAATAGGATCAGGATTTAAAGCTCTGAACGTTTTTGGCCCAAATTCCCATAAAAACAAAAGGAAGAGTTTTCTGCAGCTTCCCATCGGAGCGCTTGTTCAGGATGAGGAACCAAAACACCAGAATAATGACTTTTACTTTCCCCTTCCACTGTTGTTCACATAATTAATTAACAGAGGAAACCTCTAGGCTACAAATATTCATTATTTCCCAAGAAGAAAAACATGAATCATAAATATTATAAAGGTAATGTATAATGGAGCTGTGCAAATAAATATTTGGGGCTGAAACGATCGGATTAATCGACTACTGAAATAATCGTCAACTAATTCAGTAATCGATTAATCGTTAACAGGAGTACAGAGACTTAAACAAAGACTCCTTGGGAAAAAAAACCAACATATTCAGAACAGTAATTAAGTCAAAACTGTACAAAAAATATATAAATTTTGCATTTATGATACAAACACCTTATAAAACTGTTTTAGCCAAAACTCTTTAGCTTCACCCAGTTCAAATTCACTCTGCTGTGGTTTTGCATTAAAGACAATAAAATGTTTATTTACTTATGTAAAAAAGGAATTGAATGTTTGTTTTAGTTTTTTTCATCATTAATGTTTTTATAATATTGTATAAAGATGGCTTAAGTGATGAAAAGAAAATCTGTAGAAAGGCAAACTTTTAATCTGATTAATCGATTAATTATACGAATAATTGATTAATTCCTTTTTTCTCGTATAAAAAAGGAACTTAATTATGTTTTATTTGTATCTGTTAATGTATGTTTAAGTGGTGAAATGAAAAATCTGTAAAATGAGCCATTTTTCATCTGAATAATCAAATAATCGTCAGAATATTCTATTAATTCCTTTTTATTATGTAAAATAATGAATTGAATTATGTTTTTATTTGTATCTTTTAATGTATTTTTAGTATTGTACAGAGATGGCTGAAGTGGTGAAATGAAAAATCAGTAAAATTAGCTATTTTTAGTCCAATTAATCAATTAATTGTCAGAAAACTATTTAGTTCTTTTTCTCTTATATAAAAAAGGAAGTGAATTGATTCATAAAAAGTATTTTTATGAATTTCCAATGTATGAAAACAGGTAAGTGGTTAAATGAAAAATCTGTAGAATGTGCCACTTTTTAATCCAATTAATTGTCAGAATAAATGGACCGATTAATCGATTACTACATTAATGGTTAGTTGCAGCCCTATAAATTTTATTCTAAGTGTAGCACACCTGGGGAGAGGTGACCAGAGACCCGCCAGCCGACCTGCGGTGCACTTAGGGGTTAAAGCCTTCAGGTCCTGCCAAGGAATGTCAAAGCCGAGAGATAAGACTGGTGTTCCAAGGAGAAAGGGCTTTATTTCTTAATCTGTTACTCTCAAGTGTGCAGCAGTCTGTGGGTGGCCGCAGCCTTGATGTCATTAACATGTGACATATGTAGAGCTGACTGGGAGAGGCTGGAGGCCAGAGTTTGTCTCCAGCGCCGTTCCTGTGTCTGCAGGGCCGAGCAGCAGGCAGAGTCTGGGCTTTGTCAGCACTCCAGCAGCCAGCCAGCCAGCCAGGTCGCTGTCTGCCGCTGTTGATAGTGTGAGTTATCAGTATGCATGCAAGACAGTGTGTAGGGATGTGTTTTTGGGTAGCTCAGGGCAGGAGGAGGCGTTGTGTGTGTGTGTGTGTGTGTATATCTGTGGTCTTGTTGGTGTTTGTAACGGGGGAGTCGTGGTAGAATGACTGGGCAGGGACAGGGGCAGTCCGAGTCCCTTAAGGTTCAACTGAAGATGCTGAGCTGATGTGACAATGTGATGCTGCTGAGGCGAGGCTGCCTCTCCAGACGGGTCAAGGTTGCACAGAGGAGACTCTGATTTTGCCACACAGCTTCTTACACTCATAGATGGTAACATAGAAACACAAGAATAGAAAACAATTCTCCCTCACAGCCAGTGTTGCAAGGTCAGACATAATGCTATATTTTGATGTTTGGTTACTTCAGTGTCTTCTTCTCCTGTTGTTAAACTTAGTGCTAAAAAGTTACACGAATTAATCAGCTTCTATTTATTAATCCCAATGAATGTCAGTTCATAATTTATATCAAACCTAAGCGGTCATGTTAACACTTGCACATCTGCAAAAGTTTTGGCCTATCCCTAAAATCTTTAAACTCTAAAGGTGAACTATGATGCTTCCTTGAACAGGTTAGAATTGATCTATGGCTGAACAAAAAAATTCTCATTACATTTCTCCATAAAAATATTCTCAGATAATGAGATTTTAGTCTAACCAGTTCTGCATATTTTGAACTCTTTCAGAATGAGTTGTTTTAGAGCCTCCTGTCACTTTAAATCCAAATAAGCTGCTTCTGGCCACGCCCCCCAACTCACACTGAAAATGGCTGCAAACAAATAAGCAATTATATAACCGTACACTTTTGAAAAGCAGAAGTGGAGCCTTCTGCACAACCAAAGAATGCAGTAAGTGGTTTCTGGATGGTAAGTGAACAACAAAACATTTGCCTTTTCCAGCAGCCATTGTACCAACAATAATACCAGCTGACCAAACATGCTGGAGCTTGCCTGTGGTTGCTAGGTAATGGTGCAGTGCTTGTTAATTTGTGACACAATAATCATTTGAAACAACTCATTATCCAAAACCAAAAACATGAACTCATTCCCAAAGCAAACAGATGGGTGTCTTTTTTAAACACTTGGGCTGTTTTTAGATCCAAATAGGTTCCTCCAACTGAATTCCTGCCCATCTATTCCTGCTTATATTCATGGTCACATTGTGAGAAACACTGGCAAAGCAGATGCACCCAACTTGGCTAATATTTAACCAGACATTAACCAGCTAGAGTGAGACTTGGCAATGGAAACGAGGCACTTGAGTGAGAAGAAAATCGTGAAAGCAGCAGTTTAATACACTGATGATCTGGACGGTTCTTCCTTTGGTTGATTTTGTACCAAATGCTATTTAATGTAGGTCAAACTGTGTTATGTTTGGTATTTATGACCATGTAGCAGACTGACTATAACAGAGTACCTAAAGATTTGATTCATATTGGTTTCTAAATTGTCTGTTATGAGTAAAACAACAGCAGCTCATCCCTTGGGTTAAAGAACCGTTATATTTCTAGATGATTTACAGGTCAAAGTCCTTCTGAAGGTCTAGAGACTATTGATCAATACCGTTTTAAATGGTTACAGGGTGGCAAATATTACAAAGGGATTGATGTTTTTGAGATTAATAAATGGGAACATTGTGTTTGAGACAGACTTTTATCAAGAAAGCACATTACAGTATATCAAGTAAGAAGTAACAAAAAGATCTGCTTTTAAACTGGTTCTTTGGTAAGTTGCTCAATACTCGCCTCAGGAGTCTTTTTATGGCCGAATGAGTCACATGTAAGATTAAAGTGGATTAACAAACAAAACAAAAAGATTATTCTGAAATTGGTCTGTGACTAAACGCAATGTAAACCATCTGGAAACAAGTAAAAAGAAGTCAGTAAAAAAAAAGTTAAAATAAGTCTTTCTGCAACAGAAAGACTTATTTCATAAAACACGAGTCATATGATCAACAACCGGATGTTGCTGCTGGTGGAAACGTCAAAGAAGACGACAGGAAGTGGTATGATGGGGCAGCATGTTTTTTAAAATGATTTACTGAGTGAACAAACTTATTTACATGTGATTTTTATTTGCATTTCTTTTATATTGGAATCGCTACAATTGCAAAATCGTGTTTATGCAACTTTAGCGGCATGTTAAAGTCTAGCGGATATTTGTAATGGAAATGCAGCCACAATATCAAATTGTTAAATGGCTGCACTTGTTTGATGGAATAAATCTCCAACATGTAATCAATGACCAATTAAATAAGTTCTGATGGAGGTTAAATGAAAATTAAACATGTAAAGTCATTCATCTTTAGAATAGATCGTATGGATTTTACATAAATTAAAGCAATATAGTTCTTACTGAATTTGAGGATGTGAGTGTGCATCATTAACCTTTCATTCCCCTGACAGATGGATATGAGCTGTTTTTATTGACGGAGCCGTGCTTGGGTCAAAACAGTTTCAGAAACACAAACAGAGAGCCTGGATCTGTGAATCAGAAGAACGACGGTCACAGCAGGAGGTCAAGAACATCAATAACTGACACAAAGAGGAAAATGAGAACACTACAAAAATACTTCGCTAAAAAAGAAAAAAAAGAAAAGACCCTGAGAGAATAAAAACACTGAGTAAGATTGCAGGCGGCACTTCGAAATACAATATCTGACTTCCAGACAAGGGAAGAAATAACTTTTAAAGGCTTTTTATTGAAGGACACATTGTCTCATTAACCCAAATATGAGTCCAACATATTCACAGTTTGTGTTTAATCTCTGCTTAACGAGATTTTACCGGCATTTCATGAAACTGCATCATGCTCTGGTAAATACATGATCCCCATACGGTGACAAAGTGTTAGGGATTTAATTTATTCACCTCTCATCCCTTAAAACATATTCAGAATTTATTGAATATTATTTACAGTCATTAATAGAGCTGTAGTGCAACCTTTCTGTTGTAACTAATGCATCTAGGAAGTGGGGATTCAGAGCTGCATTTGACGTTGCACCCAAACTGAGTGTTTTAGCTAAGAAGTCAGAATTTCAATATGGCGACTATAAACATTGTTTGCAGTATCTCTTACAAACTTACAAATTTAATTTTTATCACCAATTTTCAATTTGTTCAGTTTCGAGTTGCAGGTGCTACATACTGTATATCAGATTTTACCCTCATGTTTACATTTTGTCTTGTAAATTAAATTTGTTTCCACCACGTCTTGCAACTGTTGATGTGAGGAGGAAACGCAAAGTCCGCCTTAATGGTCGTAACTGGGGCTGGTGGGAGCTGCTCCCAGTTCCCAGTGGGAAATCTAGGACGTCCGAGGGCATTCCAGTTGACTTCTCCCTACTGGGAAGTTGGAATTTCCCAGTTCGGAGTTCAACTGGAAAGCAGCAGTAGCTTCACAAGCTATTCCTGTCTCTGTTTAGATTGAGTAGTTTTGGTTTAATCTATTTTATAATGGTGCAAACCGAGGAGGTTCAGGTGTTTCTCTATAAAACCAGTAAGATTCTGGCAACTGAGAGCTGAAGATGGAAAATTGTGAGAAATAATTTTCCTTGGCTGAACTGGCAGCGTCTGTGAATAAAAACCACCAAAAAGAAGCTCAACACGTCTTTTCATGATGTCTGCCTAGCACTTGTTCCATACCTCACACCTTGATTAAATTTCATCTTACAATTATCTCCAAGTTTGGATAAGTAATAAACATGCTAACTGAGTCTGAAGAAACTCAGAATTTTAAGATTTTATAAAACTTCTGTTATTTACAAGATAAAAATCTGAAAAATAAGAAGCTTTTTGCTCTGGTTTCTAATTTATCAGTGACCACTGACTTTGCTCTACCACACCAGCACTTGGGTCTTTCTCCAAATTATTGATTATTTTGGTGTTTTTTTAGTTATTAACAGTTAAACATAAACATACAAAGACTATTTTGTGATTTGTTTCGTATTACGGTGAGAATGCACCAATCAATCAGCCACAGATTTAAGTTTGCAATTTTGTCTTAATCAGCTTTGACCAGTGGTTGGCAAGTCAATAGTTAAAAACATTTTTTTTCTCCTATTTATTACACTTTAAACAAAACTAAAAAAATTTTAATGGACATTTGAGTTCATTTTTAGTCAGACTGAAAACTTGTGCTACTTTCAAGAACATCATAAAAAAATTTCTTACAGTTCATAAAATATCAGAATTATCTGGTCAGATCTTTAAAAAACTTAAATTGGTATCACAGAGAAGAAAGCTAATTGGTGTGTCTTTCATTACCTGACATATCCATCCTCAAAATGTGATCAAGGATTTTAATAAAACATGCAAAACAAGTGAAGAAAAACAAGGGAGGCTGAAGTGGTTTTCATACTGAGAATGGTGAGAAGGAGTTAAAAAAAAAAAAAAATAATAATAATAATAATAAACTGCCAGTTCTAAAGTAAAACAGAAATTCAGCTCCAGTTTATCCACTGGCTGTGTGAGGGAGTTAAAGATGGATTTGGCCTCAGGGCAACAGAAAAAGCCTCGTCTGATTGAGTGAACAAGGCCATGATCTCGCCATCGACCTTTTTTAGTATCCGACCCGCAATCCCAACACGACTAACGCTGAGAGAGGACGAGTGTGTGTGATGGACGGGCAGATATAAGAAATGATTGAAGAAACTAACATCTGACACATCTGACAGTGGTCAAAGTGGGACAGGACTCACCGCTGTTCATTCCTAGAACGTCTACGATCATCTTTGGCATTTTTTTCCTTCATATTTCTCATAAACTTATTATAACAAAACAGGAGCTGTGTTCATTTACCATTTACTGACAACAAATGTTGCCGAATGGTAAGTCGTCAACTACAATCTCCCCCAAATGCCTGAAGTGAGCAGGAACCTTCATCAAAAAGACATTGTATGGAGCTGTGGTAGTGCCAAAAAAGTGCTTATTCTGGTTTTACTTTCTTTCTTTTGCTGTAAAATATGCCTAAATTTGTTGTAATTTTTTTTTACACCAGATTCCCAAAAGATACACTTCAATTTGAGTCAAACATAATTTCTTATTGTTTTGTTAGAGTTGAATAAAAATGTGGGTATTTAAAAAAAAACCCAAAAAAAACAAGCAACTTCATACACATAAAAATAAACTTATTAAGTAAAAAAGCAATAAATCTCCAGTTTGTAGATGGTGTCAGCCTGTGCCGAAGGCAAAACGTCTGGCCATTTCTTTTAAAAAGTAGTCTGTAAATTTACCTTAGCTGCATCAATCTTTGCACAAGTAAAGCTGAAAAAGTCTCTAGCCTTATTTATGATATTTGAAAATACTCTATAATGCTAAATAATTCTGAAGAGGGACAAAAAAATCCAAATTATTTTTTGTTAAAATCCTAATTTTCTCTGAAACCACAGCAGCTGCTGCGACACTTTCACTTCTGATGGCGTCTCCCAACTGTTAGCTTTATTTTGTAATATTATTGACCTAAAGTTTGTAATTGTTGAGAGAAATTAAATTAGATTTGGGTATGTGATTTTAAACGTACTTCAGGCAACCCTGTGGTGTTTAATTCATTGGTGACTCATCTTCATTTGTTTGTACTTTTAAGTAATTTGTATTTCTTTACGATAAGCTGAAGCGTAACAGTTTGATTCTGCAAACTTTTGTGTAGCTTTAAACATTTTCATGGATCTCATGGTTTCCTTCCTTAGAATATTGTTGCAGCTTTTAGCATGAGCTAATCAAAGTGTGTGTGACACGGGGACAAGGAGACAAAGGGGACCGTGGTCTGGCTGATGGGCTGCTAATGTTAGTCCTGACGGCGGCGTCCGGGTTTTTCTTGATGCTGAACCAAGAGGACAGGAAGAGGGTCCAGCAATGACACTCATCACATCTGAAGGCCCCATCTGTACTGGTGTCTCCCCACCAGTCAACTAGCAAACACACACGCATACACACACGGCTCTAATCTTTTCTGACAGTGCTCACATTCAGTTAGGCCCCACAGTGCTTGTGCATGTCACTGACCATAAACAAAACATACACTCCTCTGCAGCAGCCACACCGCAGGACACGGGGCGTGGATACCCGAGAAATACCAAAAGACAGGGGTGTGGGGAGTGTGTGTGTTGTAGAAATGTATGCTGTGCTCGCATGCGTGTGTGTGTGTGTGTGTGTGTGTATAGAGCTTCTAGGGAAGGAGAGCAGATGCCTTCAGGTCACATCATTTCTCTGACATCAGGGCAAAGTCAACAGCCGCCGCACCAATAGAAACAAAGAGAGTTCGTAGGCATGGAGTCGGGTTGGGGGCAGCAGGAGGTCACGACATCATATCATCCTAATATCTGCTTTTTATTTACACCAATAAATAAATTAGAGCCAATACAAACATATCAAGTCTCTGATGCTTTTCAGTCAAACCATGTGATCCAATTTAAATCCAGTTCAGAGTGAACAAAACTATAACTTGTTTTTTGTTTTATTAAAGGTGACCTATTGTACTTGCTCCAACAAGTTAGGATAGGCTATTCAGCACATCCTCTATAAATTTTTTGCACAAAATCATTCTTAAACAACAAGATTTTAGTCTCACTCCTTTCAGAATGAGCTGTTTCAGGGCCTCCTGTCACTTTAAATCCAAATA
The DNA here is from genome assembly GCF_002775205.1 of Xiphophorus maculatus. Lineage (NCBI taxonomy): Eukaryota > Metazoa > Chordata > Actinopteri > Cyprinodontiformes > Poeciliidae > Xiphophorus > Xiphophorus maculatus. Next base: position 567,717 of record NC_036457.1, read on the forward strand.
AGCAGCTGCTGGCCACGCCCCCCAACTCAACGTTTACACTCTCACATGACAATGTCTGCAAACAGATGTGCAGTTACACAACTGTACATCTTTGAAAAGCAGAAGTGGAGCCTCCTGCACAACGAACAAGAATGCAGCAAGAGATTTCCGAATAGTAATTCAACTACAAATCACTTGTAAGTTGACCAAAAGTCCTGGTGCTCATATGGGGTTGCTAGGTAACAGGACTGGACTCAGTTGGTGTTGCTAGGTAATGGTGTATTGCCGGTTAAGTGTGATTCTACAATTTGGAGGTTTTTGAAACTCCTCGTTTTCCAGACACTAAATAATATCAACTTATTGTCCAAAACCTGGGTGGGTGTTTTTCCAAGTACTTAAGGCTATTTTTAGAAGCAGTAGCGGCACAAATGGAAGTATAAAGACGTGCAGTATGTGAATTTTGCATAACAGGTCCCCTTTAAAGATGGTTCATTTCTGTATACCACTGAATAAATAAAAATTAGAACCAATTCAAGCCATTTCCAGGTACTTAAGAGAGCTTTCTGGAACCATATTTTAACAAATGAATAAATATCCAAGTAAAAATTGATCCCAGAAATTAATGGTTGATATTAGCCTGGAAGTTTGGGGGGAAGCTTCTAGAAAAACGTGGACTTGGCATTTCTAATTAACTCAATTTTCTCAGCATTGTGTTTCTGACATTCCAGTAAAGTTTAGATAAGTTATTGAGAGAGCTGTGAAATAATCATTCAGCTTCATATCCTGAAAAGTTCTGCTCTATGTAATTGTATAGCGCAAACTTTAACACTAACACTTTTGCCAGTCTGGGTCGTTTTTAAACAATTTAAATCAATACTGTAAAAATATCTGAATATATTTCTCCTGTACTTAAGAATGTAGGGAAATACACTTCTGTTGCTGATAGTTTAGTTCCAGCCTCTCTTTGTAAGAACAATTTCAAAAAAGTGACATTGTGAAGTTGAAGTAGAAGGAAAACATATTCATCCTTCTCTGAAAAAAATAAATATATCGACACACAGTCCCCTGAGGTTGTTCCTCCTATTGCAAAGCTTCTGTCAAAAATTATTACTTTAGAGTTTCTGGGTTGTGTTTGGTCTTGATTAGCTTTCAGTGGGAGTCCCTGGAGAAAACGTTTGAATCCCTCTGCAGTAGTTTTCTGTGCTGCTGGCTGCTCAGTGTCTGAGAAATGTTCCCACAAGAGTAATTGCTGCTTACAGACAGTCGTTGAGCAGTTTTAGCTTTACCAACCGTCAATATGAATAGAAACACCAAGGCAAAGTGGAGATTGCATGACGATTAAACAGAATGAAAAATATAAAATGAAATGTTTCCTCAAGTTGGACTGAATCCATTTTTTTGTTTAGCTTTCCTCAGTTTTAAAGGTGACCTATAATGCTTCCTTGAACAGCTTAGGATAGGTTTATGGGCATTTTTTGCACAAAGGTTTTCTTAGATAAGATTTTAGTTTTGAGCTCCTTCCAGAATGAGCTGTTAGGGCAGCTTGTCACTTTAAATCCAAATAAGCTGCTGCTGGCCACACCCCCAAACTCAACATTTACACTCACACCTGAAAATGGCTGCAAACAGATTTGCAATTATACAACTGTACATCTTTGACAAGCAGAAGTGGAGCCTCCTGCACAACCAACAAGAATACAGAAAGTGGACTCTAGGTTGTAAGTCAACTACAAAGCACTTGCCTTTTCCAGCAGCCATTGTACAGCGGTAAAACCAGCTGACCAAACGTGCTAGAGCTCTGCTTGGGTTGGGCTTTAACAGGGTTGCAAAACCCTCAACAGACCAACACATCTCAGAGACTATATGAGATGTCTCTGATCTCATAGTATCCTCAATTACTTTGAGGATTCAGTCATTTTGAATCCTCAAAGCTTTTTAAAGACACTTAAGAAGGAGGAGAACATTTGTTAACATTTTAGAAAATTAATGCCTCATTATGAGTAATTTAATCAAATCCATCTGACTGCATTACAGACTTGGGCCCAACTTCCCACATCAATGGGAACTTACAACAGCAGACAGCTCCTCTGCTTATAGCAAATCCACACTTTTATTCCTTATATTAACACTGTAAGATATTTTATTTGGAAATATTTAGTCAAATCAACCTTGAAACTTATGATGTTTTTATGCCATTTGTCTATTTTCTTCCAGATAAAAGCAAACATTTGTATTTACTGGAACGACTTGGAAATATAATCACTAATATAAAGCTAGAGTAAGAGCTACAGCAGTAGGAGTTCAGTAAAAGTGAAGGTTGCACAGACCTTTCTGCAGGGCTAATGGACAGAAACATCTCTGAACACAACTAATGCTGGTTTAATGTTACATTAAAAAAAACATTTAATGCACAAACACACAGTCACAAACAGAAACGTACACAACTCTGGACTCTGATTGATGAGTTTGACCTGAATGTTCATGTCTCCACTGCCTCAGGCTAAAAGTGAGCATGTGCATAAACACACACACTCAAAAATATTCAAAGATTATCCCAAGTATACATTCATACGCCCAGTGACAAAACCATCCACTGTTTCATCTGTGTAAGCATGTGTTTATGACACACACATACTGTATGTGTGTGTCCTTGTAGTGATGGAGTAAAGTTAATTTATTCATGTATTTTTTGCACGTTTTTCAGAAGCTAGTTGTCACAATTTTAAAGACAACGAACAATAAAAATACATATTTATACTTTCACAGGAAAAGTAATCACTAAATGTTACGAAAGGTTTTTTTAAGCTACACATGCTCCTTTACAGAGAACATCTAGATCAGGGGTCTCAAACTCGCGGCCCGCGGGCCAACTGCGGCCCTCGGGACGATAGTTTGTGGCCCCCGCCTTAATATGAAAGTTTAATATTAGTGCGGCCCGCAAGTTTGATATAATTGGCACTTTTCAGTGTTGTGTGCAGAGCTGAATGAACTTACCAATCACGGTGGAGTATATTGCTCTCGGGGGCGGGACATCGGCCGGGCCTATTTGCATTTTCTATTTGTCATTATTTGCATGCGGTACATGAGCAATTTCCGCGGCCGCTCCCGCTTCACGTGCTTCAGCATCCAGTCTAGACCCGGAAGTTGCTGATCAGTGTAACGTAATTAAGGTTAGGCGCTGTAACGCTTGGGTTGTGTTTAAGGGAGGAGAGGAGGCGGCAGATTCGTCAGGACGGTCAAAAACTCACAACCACACTGGTACTGGGAATTCCCCAGTGTTGTCCTTTAATAAATACGCTCTTCACCAACCTTACAAAGCCGGTTGAACGGCTGCTATATTATCAGACATGAAAATTGAGCAGCGTCCAAACAACCCGTAACATTATTATAAAGTTAGGGAACTAACATGTCCGTCTAGCACGTTTCTCCCACGCTCTCTACAGAGAAGCCGTGGCGCATACTTCTGACATCATTAGCAATACTAGAGTATCTTAAAGAGACACTACACAATTACGGCTGTTCCAGCGCCTGACTACGGCCAAATATGGTGATAGGCAATCAGAAAGGTTCTGCTGAGGAGACCGTGTGTGTGAATGCAGCCCAGCCTCACCCAGACTCTACCTCCAGCGGCCCCTGGGTAAACTGAGTTTGAGACCCCTGGTCTAGATTGTCCTGCAATTGCTTTTATAGACAATAGTAAATGGTAATTTTTTTTTTCTATTAACTAATCAGTGATGTCACATTTCCAAAACCTAAGGCTTTCTTCCAGTGTATAATAAGCCTGGTGAGCCACCAGGAAAGTGTTGGTGTTAAGGTATTAATTTTCCAGCCTACGTATAACTACCAAGTGATATTTTCTAATTTTCTGTCAACTTTAAACATTTTTTAACTCAGAAACATGGCGGGCGGCTGGATGACTGCCCCAGCACCCCGAGCTGGGGCAGTCAGGACTCAGCAAGTTTTCTGGGAGAAACCCTGCTTCTGAGATATTGCTTTATCAATTTGTGTGCAGCATAAGCATTGTTTTACAGCACAAACAAACTGATATCACATTAGATTAAAACATTATCTTTAATTCCTCAGTTAGCTAAAAATAAACATTTTTTGTTTTGCATTATGTAAGGGATGTTGCAATATGTCAAAGTTTTTACTTTAACTCTGGAATTCCACTTGGGTTGCTAGGTAACGGGCTGGCGTTGCTAGGTAACGGGCTGGGGTTGGCTGGGATTGCTAGGTAACGGCACAATGCCAGTTGATTGAGACTTAACATTTGGTTAGGTTTTTGAAACTGCATATTTTCCAGACGCCAAAAAATATTAACTTATTGAAAGTAAACTGCACTTTTACACACTTAGGCTGTTTTCAGAAGCAACTAAGATCCAAATGGAAGTACAAAAACGTGCAAAATGCTAAAACTGAATAACTTTGAAATTAGCCTCTTCAGCTAACTTTAACCGCTAAATTTAACATATGAAGATCATTTGGTGATCTTAAACCACTCAAAGCAAGCCTGACTTGACCCACATTCATGTAGATTGAACACAGTTAAAGGTAAATATATATTTTTTTCCTCCAGTTTGGTTCTTTAGCCTCTCATAAGAGCTAGATGCCATAATTTTAAATAGTATCCAAACAAAAGTAAATAATTATTTTCACTTGCACATTACCATTACCTTTTAGCAGTTCCACTATCAGGGTTGTGTATGGTTAAACTACAGTGTCCACATTTGCAGTAATGAAGTAAGATGTTACAGAGAGCAGCAGCGTCGCTCTTTGATGTTTTAATTGTTTTTGGACAACAATGGGTTTCTGCCACCGGGTATAAACTCTCCCAGGAACCGCAGACACTTAAGAGGAGGCTGAATTCTCAGTTGGATACAGACTTTTCACGGGATTTGTTCACAATGAGAACTCTATTCACATTCGCACATATTTTATATATGGCTATAATAAGTCAAATTTTCAGGTTCCTGTTCGGCTGGAGCATTGTTCTCTCTAAGACCAGAAAATGAGCCACAGGCGAGTCAGAGTGAGTGTTAACCAGAGGAATAGCAGCCACTTCCAGCGTTGCAGCGGCCCGACCGCCCGCCGCAGCCAGCAGTGGGCAAATATTCATCCCTGCGCTCATAATCATGTTGACTTCATCCAAGGGGTTGTTCTTCTGACCTGCAGGGCCTCAGGGGAGCTACCATGCAGTGGCTTGTTTGGATCATTTGAGCTACAACGAGGGGGGTGTGCATATAGTACATAATTTATATACAAGTTATGTCCATTGGGGAAAATATTTCTTTGGTCTTCCCCGCTGTGTTTAAACCAAAGTTTTAAGTTCTTGAAGCAAATGTTTACGTGTCCTGACAAAAAATTAGAGCTTAATACTTTCCTTTAATTAGAATTTTTATTACCCTGCTGTATGTTTAGGGGGATTTAAAAAGGAACGGATGCAAACATTCTCTCCATGTATCCCAGTTTTTTAGGCAAAAAACTGAGAAAATTACAGGCTCATTATCCAGAAATCAGTTTTTAATTTGAATGAATTGACTTAGGCATAAAATATTACTCAGTGTGTTGCGACTGTGTCATGCAAAGCAGCGATAAAGTGTAATAAAGCAGACATGCCCTATTTCAAACTTTTTTAAAAGAGAAAAGTGTTGCGCTGCAGACAAACACACACACACACACACACACACACAGATAGCACAGGCGTAGCAGAGAGTAGCAAAGCAGAAAGCGAGAGGAGTGCTCACCATCTTCTCCGTTAAGCCTGGCTGACTAATTCTTGCTGCTAATTTGCGTTTGGTTAATTAACTAATTACTAAGGATGTCTGAGGGCTAGGCTGTCTGTCAGCCTGTATCAGTAATTATTTTCATTGTTTTAATTAGAGTCACACTCCTAGACTCTATTTCTCCCTTCCCACAAAGCACACACACACAAACTCACACACTGACTGAAGCACCTGACTCTGTAAACAGTTTGTCACAATCAAGAGAACCAAAAAATTCAGTAACACTCATGGGACACAGGTTAGAGATATTCTGCAACTATCAGCTTTGATTGATAGTTGACTTGTTTTGAATGAAGTTTCTGTCCATCCCATTTAAACTCAGTCTATCAGTCCATCCTACCATCACTCCTGACCAAGAGCATGAGATACGTAAAAGTGGCCTATTCTGCTTCCTTTAACATGTTAGGTCTGTAGGTTATGCAAAACATGTTTTACATATTATACACAAAATCATTCTTAGATAATGAGATTTTAATCTGCCTATTCTGAGCTCCTTTCAGATTAACATTAAACCCAAATAAGCTGCTGCTGGCCACGCCCCCCAACAACGTTTACACTCACACGTGAAAATGGCTACAAACAAATAAGCAATTATACAACCATACATCTTTGAAAAGCAGAAGTAGTACCATCTGTACAACCAAGAAAAATGCAGCAAGTAGTTTCTCAATGACAAGTCAACAACAAAACACTTATCTTTTCCAGCAGCCATTGTACAGTGCATACAGTAATAAAACCAGCTGACCAAACGGGCTAGGCTTCACTAGGGTTGCTAGGTGATGGGCTGCTCTTGGCTGAAGTTGCTAGGTAACGGGCTGCCTGCTGATTTGTGATGTTACATTTGGAAGGTTTCTGAAACAGCTCATGAAAAACATCTGGATGTTTTGTTTTAAGCCTTCGTGCTGTTTTTAGAAGCAGTAAAGACCCAAATGGCAGTAAAAAATATGACTTTTAAACTCTTTGAACTCCTTCAAGTGAAACAAAGACTCATCTCCAACCCAGAGGGGGAACTTTACCTTTATTCAGTCAAGAAACACGATCTCCGACTTGAAGGAGCTGATTCCCATCCTGGCCACTTTAGTCTTAACTTCGAACAACTCCAGTGTTCACTGAACGACATCCTCTGAAGAAGCCCACAGAACCATGTTATCTGCAAAAAGCAAATATGAGATTTTGTTAAATTCCGTTTATTTACATAGCACCAAATCAAAACACATTTAATCTCAAAGCACGCTACAAAAAATGTATTCAATCCAAACAATCCTGGTTATCAAACAGCGCAGTCAAAATCAGATTGTTATTCAAATTAAAGGATTTTTATCTAAGAAAATCCCATAGACTGCACCAAGTCATTCATTCACACTGAGCAAGCACGTGGCGACAGGGAAGAGGAAAAACGTCCTTTTAACAGAAAGTAAACCCCAGCAGAATCTGCCTCAGTCTGACTAGGCAGAGCAGATACACAAAAAGAAACTGCAGCACTAATCCAGCAGAACAGTCTACTGAATGTTAGAGAAAAGTAAGAAGATAACGGCAGTAGTAACTCATTTAGCAGCTTCAAACATGTTACACTGCAAAAACAAAAAATCTTACCAAATATTTTTGGTCCAGGTTTTAGTACACTTGAAATAAGATAAATCTAACTTACAAATAAGTTTTCAGCAAGATATTTATCTTGTTTTAAGTCAATAATTTGTTTAAATTGCACAAAACGTACTAGTTCCATTAGCAGATTAATGTCACTAATAAGACATTTTTTCATGTTATCAGTGACATTATCTGCTAGAACTTTTTCATCAATATTAAGAAATCATTGATATAAAACAAGCTCCCATAATTTGCTGAAAAGCTGCTTCTGAGTTAGTTTTGTCTTATTTTACATGTAGTTACAATATTTGTACTAGAAACTAGACCAAATATACTTGGTAAGATTTTGTGTTTTTGTAGCGTAAAGTATAAATAAATCCCAAATAAACTTTTTTTTTGTCTAAATAGGTAAATAATCTTAGACTGGAGGAAGGAGAAGAACATGGTTAGTTAATGTTCTCATGTTTTTCAATTTGTTTTATGCTGACTGATTTGTTGATGTGGTTTGAACTTCAGGGCCACCATACATTACTGCTGTTATTGGCAGTTTTTCAGTTCTTGTAAATCGTTTGTAATTTTTTGTGCACAAATACTCACGCACATCCTGAACATTTTTCATTTTTAGATGGCCTTATTTAAATGTGTATTTCTTTTAACCCAGATATGTTATTTTTGATTACTGTGCAGAATTATTTTCTTTATTTACGTCATAATTTTTTTTAATTTTCTCTCACTAACCTTTCACTTGCTGCGGTTACACCTGAAGTTCCCGGTCAATAAATGAAGCCAAAGCTTATTTACAGTATGTAGCACTTTTACAGCAGCATCAGCTTACCAAATTGCTTCACAATAATCATAACATCACAGATAGATACAATTTAAAAATAACAAAATCTGCAAAAAATACCAAAAACTAATGATATGAATGAAAAACAAGACGTATCTCATTTCGGCTGCAGGGATTTACCAAAAGAAACCCACAAAGTCTAATCAGTGAGGTGATGATATCCTTTCTTTACTGGTGTTGACGGTCAAATAAAGGATATTTCTATTCTGTTCTCACTGCTGTGGTGTTGAAATCCTGGTTTGCTTTTCTGTTGTTTTGATGTTATTTTTCATGCCAAGGCTAAAATGCCTCATCAGCTTTCTGCTGGGTCAGATGCTGGCAGAGAGAGAGCGACGGACAGATCTGTAAATACAGAGCAGATCTGCAGCAGAGCGGACGCACAGCAGATTTCAGCCCAAAAAGCCAACTTTAGTAAACAGGCAGAACTAATGAGGACAGTGAATGCACACACACATACACACACACACGCAAAGGGAAAAAAACCGTCAGTGTCTGAGCATTTGGAGGCCTCAGGGCCCTGAGGCCAGAGCAGCCCAGATACCTGATGGGAGCAGGGACATCAAAGCTGCAGGATTAGAGAGAGGAGAAAGTGCCGCAGGGAGGAAATGCTAACTTATTATCCGCTTCCCAGCTAATCCTGTTATCTACAGAATATAGCTGTGTTTAACCCCCCACCCCCACCCCACTCCCAACACACACACACCTCCCTCCAACAACACACACATACGGTGAACCAGGTTTCGGTATTTGGGGGTTCAGCATCCTCCCATAACGCCCCGTTTCCACACTGGACTTCCTAAAACAAAATCGTCTGCCTCTGCATCTTAGTTGTGAACTTCACCAAATGTCCAACTCCAGCTTTTTTTTCCATCTAGATTATAAGAGGCGGTTTGTGATTTTTTTGTTTGTTTGTTTGTGGGCTTTCAGGTGATGTAACATACCCACAGGATGACATGGGTGCACACAGATCAGGGTCGCTTCTGACTCAGTCAGTCACCAAATTAAAAATTATTTCAGCTTTCTCTTCATTTATTGTTTTTAAAACATATTCTTGTTTTTAACCAAGTCACACAACAGTTAACTAAGCTAGTGTTGAATTTGGGTTAAATCATCAGATTTAAACTAAACTCAATGAAATCCAATTAAAACTAAATCATACTTTACTTTTTCAACCCTAAAATTAAAAGAAAAAAATTATGGCATAAAGCATTTATCATATTTTATATGTAAAATACACAGGTATGAAATGACAATAGTATCCAGTGTCTTCATACAACATAAAGTACATATTTAATGCACATGCACAATTATGTCACATCATGAAATACCCTGCTAGATAGGATTTTATCCTAATTAAATTCAATCTGATTCATTCCAATATAATTCATATTATCATTTATAATATAATACGGTAAGATTCAGCTGATTATTTATTGCCAATTGATAAATAGCCCAGCTGTTTGTGCGAGTCACTGACAAGCATATGGTGACAGTAGAGAGGAATAACTCCCTTCTATTAGGGAGAAACCTCCAGCAGAACCAGATTTACATTAGTATGAGCAGACACTTATCAAAGCTGCTGAATGTAGAAAGGACATGCATAAAAGACAAAAAATAATAATAAAATAGTAGAAATAGAAAACCGCTGCATCAGCAGAAGTTCTTCTTATGAGAAAGGAGAACCAGACCTGGGTCCAGGTCAGAGACATAGCTAAACACAATAGAACTGGACCAGCAGTACTTTCTACTGGAAAGAAAAACAAACAGTACACAAAAATATTGACAAAAATATCTAAATCAGCAGTTCTAATCTTTTCCTACAAGGGGGGGAAACCAAATAGTGTATCCAAAATTAAATTCAACAATGACACGATCACTGGCTGCTTCCAAGAAACACAACCCACTCAGCCAGCTGTAGTTTCTACAGGATATCATTTTTTCAAATCTCCTGAGTTAATTTGCAGAAACAGATGCATCTAGAAAAGACACAACAAAACAAAAAACACACTTGACAAGAATCACTATCTATAGGAAGTTCTCCTCAGTGTGTCGTGTTTATCATATCTGCTTTGATTATTTTTGATAATTTTAAATTATGATACTTTTTACAGCTTGTGTGCTTTTACATTTTGTAAACAGATAAACTGATGCTAACTTACATCCTCTTACATGATAGCAGCATCATGTAAGATGATGCTAACATTAACTTACATTAGTCTTAGGGAACAATCACACCAGCCATGTTTGGTCCACTTCAATCAAACTCCGGTTCGTTTGGACCAAAAAAGTGAACTCTGGTGCAGTTTCAATAACTATGTGACTGATCGGAGACGATTCTAAAACCAGGAAGCGGACTACAACGCAGGGCATTCTGGGTAAACAGACACACGAATCCAGCGCCAGGGTCTGAAATGGTTCATGGTCTTTTACCAAAGACAGAAGAGAAATCCTCCAATCGGTCAAATCTGACGCTTCTCCATTTTTTTACATTTCGTGAAGAAGAAAGTTGAGCTCATGTCTTCTTCAGGGTTTTTGTGTCGTTTTCTTCATTAGTTCTTTGTGCAGCGCCTCCACAGGCGAGGAGGGGAACGGCTTTTCCAAAGGGTTTGGTTTGTTTGGGGTAGTGCAGTATAAATGAGAACTTAAGCAGCAGAAAATGTAACAAATGTTGCAATTTGTTCCACAATCGAACCGAGTCTAATGTGAGAACATACTTAATCTGTACCAACCAGATGGACATGCTCTCTGTGGGTTTAGGTGATTAAAAGTTCCTTCAGACGTCACCTGAAGGAACTTTTCAAGAGATTCTGTTGCATCAGAAACTTGTGGCATTATCTAGCCTTTAAGGGGTACATGTAAACTTCCTCTTTTATTTGATTGCAATTAACAAAACAGCTAATAACGCATCCTTATAGAAAGTAACATCTTTTACTTGATTCAAACTTCCCAGCATCAGTTGATTTGCATCATTGTTTATTGAATTTTTCACTATAAATCTGTTTTAGCACATACAAAGAGCTAAAACAAATTTACAGTGAACAAAATAGAGAAATTAAACCATATTTCATGTCACAAATTGTCTTGACGGAGGCAAACATTTGGTGCTGAGGTGCTCTGAACGTTAATTTATTGCACCTTCAAGGGTTTACTTCAAGCCACAATTAGCTCATTGTCATCTTTGACCATAACACCTGTAAAATAAAGAGTGGGAGAAATTAAAGAGGGAGAAGATGAAAGAGAGAGCTCCTTGCAGATAATGTTTATTTGAACAGAAGTAGTAAAAGAATATGTACTAATACATGTAGATGAAGTGAAATTGTCATTAGGCTAATCAGCACTAAACTAATTGGGAGTCATGGACCCTCCTATCTACTAATTCTAACCCTAAACCCCAGCCTATATCTGCAAGCAAATGGAGGAGGAGAGAGGATGAAAAGTGGAGGGAAAGAGCTGAAAATGAGAGCGAGGTATAGAGAGGAAGAGGGAGATGAAGCCTAATTAAGAGTGCTGGGATTTATGCAAATGAGACGGTGCTGATATGGTAATCAGAGCCTGCAGGGCCGTAACAGGCTGTGTGCTGTATGTGTGTGAGTGTATCTAAGAGGCTGACAGCTGGCTGTGAGGAAGGTCAGAGCCAATCAGGCTCTTACTCTAATGCACACTGCCCTCTGGCCACCGCAGCATCTCTCCTTCTTTCTCATGAGCTCGCCGCCTCTCTGCCCCTCGCTGCTATCCCGACACTCTCCACACATTCGCTTTCTCCAACTCGCTTTTTCTTTACATTTCACTGCTTTCCTGCCGTGATGCGTCTTGGCACGACACACGAAAACAGGCTTGCTCACACAGCAATCATTTTCACACATCTAGTGACAAAGTTTCACTACGTGATGGCATCCACCTCAAATTCTGGATGTTTTAATTATTTATTTGATAAAGATGTCGCATGTTTAAATAGGGATGATTGCTTGATTGATCAATTTTACTTAAATGAGAGAGTACGTCTCATTTGTTGTAAATATACCAGATTTAGCAAAATACTAATTTCTATCCAAAGTCCCATAGACACAAACAACACAAAATACAAACATTCATAGAATTCACACATAAAAATAAGTGAAAACAAAGTAAAATTATATACAGGTAGGAAAACCTATTTTAAGAGGGATATATAAAAATACATATATTTTGAAAAATGTTTACAAAACTGTCACAAAAATAAATGATCATTTATCACGATAAATTTCTTATAGTAAGAGTTTTGATTTAAATTTGTCACAATAAATTCCAATTAATGATGTTTCAGCATCGATAGTTTTATTATTTTCTTCACAGTTTCTTTAAAGAAAGTCTCGTTAAATACCAATACATTTGAAAATATATTTATTGTGTGCAGTTTAATGATAGAAATTACACTTTGTTATGTGACTGATGTCCTAAAGAAGCACATTACAAATGGGAATATTTTTCAAGAGCAGTGTTTGTGTATGTAGGACTGTGATTTCTGTGACACAGTCCAGTCATTCAGTTATCTAAAAAACAATCTAATCTTATTGTCACTTTCAGTGTTATCACAATAATACTGACAAATATTGTGATAAAACTTTAAAGGGGCTGCATTATGTCTTTTCCAGGTACATGGTGCCTCTTTATAGCACAATCAAGGAACTATATTAACTTCTGTTGTTATACAAAAAATGTCTTTTAAGTCAAATGTGACTAGAAAGAAATTTGACTTTGAAATTTGGCCTGTTTCTTTAAGAAAGTCCTGCTCTTTCTCCGCCTTCAGGAAGTCACCACAACATGGCTCCTCCCTGTAACAGCATTTGTTGCTTTGAGAAGTAGCTCCTATAATGAGCTCAGCAGTTCCACCAGGTGTTTGCTAATTGCTGCTGGCTAGTTTGAAGGAGCTGAGTGGGGAGGTGGAAGCTTGGAAACTACAGCTCTAAGGAGGAGCTGTGTCCTAGAAGGTGGGGCTAGGTCCAACCAGGCCTTTTGCACAGCTAAATGTTTGCCATGGAGATTGAAGGATTTCTCAAACATGCAAGAATCAAGGCAACACACCAGGCTTGTTTTTGACGAGGGAATAACAACATAACAAAAAAAAGGTTTAGGATTTTACATAAAACTACCCCTTTAAGTCCTGTTGTTGCGCAACACCCCCCCCCTCCTTCCTGTCTCTACTCTCTCACTCTCTGCTTCCTCTTCTGAGAGGGGAGATGTGCTACCAGCTCTCCATCTAACGGGTTAATTGAGTTTCCTAAATCTGCCGGGATTTACCCTGTCCAGAACTGAAGTAAACTCTGTTTAAGCTGGTTTCGAGAAACGATTCACCTGATTTTTAACGGCCTACATCCAGGTGTCTCACCCTTCTTCCCTCTGTGAATTAGCCAGACTGAGCAGCCTACAGCCAACTAGTTTCACAGAGCACACCTGTTAACGGTCGCTCGTTCTCTTATTTTACAACTTGCATTTGTTATTGAACCAGGTAGGTTTTAGTGACTCGGGCGAGTCCCAAGGATGACGTTTTAAATTTGGGCTACCAGCAACTTAAAAACATTTTAAACTTTTTCCTCTCCAGAATCAAACATCACAGCTATTTTACAACCATCAAAGAACTTTAAGGTGACTCATTAACTGAATGTCCACAACATCTTTTAGATTTTCTTTATGCTAAATATTTTATTAGTAAGGCATTTTTGCAAGGGTCAGTACAGCTTAATTCAGTAGCAGAAATAATCAAATAAGTAAAATCAGTCATCTAGTCTGTCTTTCCCTACTGCTGACTGAGAACTAAAAAAAAGGAACCTTTGAGAGAGACGGACGGAGCTTGACGCCTCGAACCCCAGACCTGGCACGACGACGAAGAAGGTGCTGCAGCAGGAGGAAGACGCCGATCGATGAAGGCCAGGATCTCCGCAGGTCTGATGATGAAGAAGGTGTTGCAGCAGGAGGAAGACGCCGATCGATGAAGGCAGGGATCTCTGTAGGTCTGATGAGCCTCCTCTCCGCATGGATGGTGAGGTCACACAGGACTTGGTGCTGGCAGGAAGGAAGGCACCAGTTCTTCTTCTTTGTCTTTGCCTTTGTCTTCATCTTTGTCTTTGGGGTCTGAACCCAGCCGATGAGAGAAGTGCGATTTGAAGCCACAGGTTGTAGGGCTGACGGGTTGGTCCCCATGGCCGGACAGTCTTCGGCTCCGTGGCCCCGGCTCTTCTTCAGCTGCAGAGTTCTTTGTCCATCTCGATCTTGGCTCGAAGCTGCCCGGAGGATCCAACGAACGGTTCCTCTTTTGCACTCACCTTTTATAGGGTTTCTGACTGCTTAGACAGATGATCTCATATCCATCACTGTCTTACAGACATTATGTCCTGATGTCTGTGCTAATGTCTCAGGGTTGCTCAACCTCCTATGTCCATTGCCTGCACAACCTTTCACCTACTCTCTAAATAAGGCGTTGATCATCTCTGCTCTCCTGTTAGTTCCTTGCCTTTCACCTTTCACCTACTCTCTACCTCCAACATATCAGTGATGTTTAATTGCAGTTACACCTTTTACACCATTTCAAGTTCAATGTCAAAATCACATTTATATCACATTTATTTTCTTTAGCTTCTCTGATTTATCATTCATTTATGATTTTATAACCATAACTTATTAATTATACTTATTATAATCTTAATGTGAGTTATTACAGATGTTTTTCTGAAAAGAAACCAAGAATAATCCATGATTCTAATTATTTGATGCCAAAGTTACAGTTACTTGTTTTTCTTGTAAGTGTTCCCACAAATGTAACTGTAAGTATTATTACAAGTAAACCAATATTAATATAAGTATTTTACTTTGAATCTTATCAAATTACTCAAAAATGTTTAGATTTCATTCTTTAAAACTTTACCTTTGAAATAAAGAATAGTCTCAGCTATTTTTATAAATCTGCAGGCTGGAACTTACTTCCTCTTTTTCCAGGAAACCTGCTTTTCCTGTTTAATGACTCTCTCTGACTGACTATGATTTCTTATGATTAGATAGAAAAAAGTAAAATTAAAGCAAAGTTTGCATGAGACAAAAACAACACACACAACCAGATTTATTTTATTGACACTTAAGTCTACTGTTGGGCCTAGATATCACTTGAGTGATTCATTTTAAAGATAACTTTATTTATTATTACTGTTAAACTAACTTTATTGACACTTAAGTCTACTGTTGGGCCTTGATGTCACTTGAGTGATTCATTTTAAAGATAACTTTATTTATTATTACTGTTAAACTAAAATCTCCAGCATGGGGAAGTGGGATGAGCTCGGATTTTCTTGACACCCCCTCCACGAGGTCAGACCTTTCACATGCTGGGAGTCCATCACCCTCCTGCAGTTCGCCGTCCTCATCCCCTGGAAAGAGAAGAGGTTCGTCTGGGATGTGAAGATGCAGATTCTTCATCCTCAGTTGTCACAGAGGGCTCAGTGTAGTCATCAAAACTCCACTTCTCTTGACACCCCCTCCTTGGAGTTTTGATTTCCCCCATGAGGTGATGAATGTCGAAGAAAACTTGGATCGCTCTGATTCTTCTACAAGAACCTTCGCTGGATGAACTGTCAGTTCTTCAGGATGTGGGATGGTTCTTTAGGGAAGATGGGCTGAGACAGAAGGCCTCAAACAAAAAAAAAAAATTCTGGCTGTTCAGCAGAGCAAAGCAAAAAGCATAAGCATCATGACGCTTTATCCGTAATCATGATCCTTTTCCATTTTAATCCATCAGGTGGTGACAGGAGTTCTTCTTTAGCATAGTCCAATTTCTTCACGGCCCTCCCAGTCCAAAGCCTTGAAGTTGTTCTTTGAACGGTAACCTTCCTGTAATAGTGGCCAGTCTACTGTAGGATGGCATGGTGCTTGATTCTCTGGCCATCTTCTCGTAATGTTCTGGTTTGCTGTAGCTAAGAACTGGCTTGAGCACTGCTTCCTCATGGACCCCTTTCTTCATCAGTAGTACTGTGTTGAAGTTCAGTACTTGCTTTACAAAAACTCGGGCGTTGAATCTCAGCTTGATCACCGTAGTTGCAGGCCGATCTTGAGCTTTAATCCAAACTCTCTGCCCTGCTTTCAGTGACACTTTGAGCTGCAACTTCCCTTTTTCTTCTCTGAGCAAAAAGGAGAAGTGTCTTCGCCTCCCTGCTTTCTGTGACGTGAACGGAGTTCCTCTGCAGGGGAAGACCTGCTCTTCTAGCAGTTGTCACTGTGTCCATCAGCACCAAGAGGTACTTCTCACCTCTCTTTCCTGTTGTCCCCATTGGCTCTGCTACATCCATGCAGACTGAACCCCATGGGACTGTGCTCTTGATGAACAAACCTTCCATCCGCTGCCCTGGGTGCCCTGCGTATCGACCACATACCTCAAAGTCACACAGCTGCATCGGATGGGCTGAAGGGACATCCAGCAGTCCTGCTTGCTCAGTTCTTCACGGGGGTGTAGCACGCCTGCATATTCGAGGGCCTTATGCACGCACCGTACTACCTGGTCCCCGTGCTACTCTAGGACCACCTGTCCTTAGGTGTTCTGTCCCACCTCGACACCGGCAGAGACAACCTTTCTTAGTGGCACGAAAGGTCGTCATCTTTGCCCCTCCATAGAGCTTCTTCTCAGGTGTGCGCCTTGTCGCTGCACCTCAAGTTTCGGGCGGAGCCTCAGTTCTGCTTTCTTCTTCCACAAATCTTTGTGTGCCACGGGCTTGCCCTTTGCAGTCTCGAAACCATTTTCTTCCCAAATGGCCAAGTCCTCTCTAAGGGCCTGAGCACAGTAGTAACTGTCAGTTACTAACCTGGCACTCTTGATTTTCCTTTTCACCAGCTCCAGCAATCCTTCCAGTACTGCCGTTACTTCTCCGGCTTGAGCACTACCGGGAGCTTTTCCTTTCTGACGGCATCTCTCTTTGCCGTCTTGCTTCAGAATAAATCCCCAGTATGCCGACTGGTCGGACCCCTTTCTGGATCCATCGGTGTAGATTGCCCCTTCCAGTTGTCCTGGCTTCTCAGATGTCGCTTGCGGTCGTTTCTTACTGGTGGGTTGTGCTGGCTCAATTTCAAGCTCCGGGTCCAGCAGGATGTCTTTAACCATGTCTGCGTCTGTGTGATGATGTCAGCTGCTGGTGTTTGTTCCTCTGTTGCCGGATGTCTTCTCGATGGCTGCAGTGGAGGACGCGGTGTGCTTCCTCATCCATCGTCAGCTGATGATACTTTTCTGTGTTTCTTGTGCATGCTTGCAGGCTGGTCTTTTCTTTTCTTGTCAGCATTACATCACGAACCACTCCAGCAAGACTGAGCCAACTTTCCTTTGTCAGGGGTTGATGTTTCAGTTCCTCATTCTTGGAACCAACGTCCCCCCTTGCTTCAGGTCTGAGTCACAGTAGCTGTGTAGAAAGTTGATGCAGTTCTGTTGAGGTCTCCTCCTTTTCCAAACGATCTGGGCGGCCGGCTTCCTCCGGTTTCTTCCCCAGATTTTCCTCCTCGAAGTGATCATCCATCACTCCGTCTCTCTGTCGGTTCGAGTTGTCTATCCCCCAAAGCCTCTCTTTGCGCTCTCGAGCAGGGATGGGTCTAGACTATGTTGGCTACTAGCTTCACTGTCTGGATCCGGTCATTTATCCTCAGTAGAAGCCTTCCCTCACCTGTATGCCATACAGTTACTGCAAGGGTTGTGACTGACGGCCTTATCAGTCACCATTAACTCTATTCCCTAAGAGTTAACAAACCAAGTGAGCTATTCAGATCCTCACATCTGTTTTCACTGACTTGGCACATAGGGCCCTCCTACTCTGTTAGTCGTGCCCCACGTTGGGCGCCACTTGTTGTTGCGCAACACCCCCCCCCTCCTTCCTGTCTCTACTCTCTCACTCTCTGCTTCCTCTTCTGAGAGGGGAGATGTGCTACCAGCTCTCCATCTAACGGGTTAATTGAGTTTCCTAAATCTGCCGGGATTTACCCTGTCCAGAACTGAAGTAAACTCTGTTTAAGCTGGTTTCGAGAAACGATTCACCTGATTTTTAACGGCCTACATCCAGGTGTCTCACCCTTCTTCCCTCTGTGAATTAGCCAGACTGAGCAGCCTACAGCCAACTAGTTTCACAGAGCACACCTGTTAACGGTCGCTCGTTCTCTTATTTTACAACTTGCATTTGTTATTGAACCAGGTAGGTTTTAGTGACTCGGGCGAGTCCCAAGGATGACGTTTTAAATTTGGGCTACCAGCAACTTAAAAACATTTTAAACTTTTTCCTCTCCAGAATCAAACATCACAGCTATTTTACAACCATCAAAGAACTTTAAGGTGACTCATTAACTGAATGTCCACAACATCTTTTAGATTTTCTTTATGCTAAATATTTTATTAGTAAGGCATTTTTGCAAGGGTCAGTACAGCTTAATTCAGTAGCAGAAATAATCAAATAAGTAAAATCAGTCATCTAGTCTGTCTTTCCCTACTGCTGACTGAGAACTAAAAAAAAGGAACCTTTGAGAGAGACGGACGGAGCTTGACGCCTCGAACCCCAGACCTGGCACGACGACGAAGAAGGTGCTGCAGCAGGAGGAAGACGCCGATCGATGAAGGCCAGGATCTCCGCAGGTCTGATGATGAAGAAGGTGTTGCAGCAGGAGGAAGACGCCGATCGATGAAGGCAGGGATCTCTGTAGGTCTGATGAGCCTCCTCTCCGCATGGATGGTGAGGTCACACAGGACTTGGTGCTGGCAGGAAGGAAGGCACCAGTTCTTCTTCTTTGTCTTTGCCTTTGTCTTCATCTTTGTCTTTGGGGTCTGAACCCAGCCGATGAGAGAAGTGCGATTTGAAGCCACAGGTTGTAGGGCTGACGGGTTGGTCCCCATGGCCGGACAGTCTTCGGCTCCGTGGCCCCGGCTCTTCTTCAGCTGCAGAGTTCTTTGTCCATCTCGATCTTGGCTCGAAGCTGCCCGGAGGATCCAACGAACGGTTCCTCTTTTGCACTCACCTTTTATAGGGTTTCTGACTGCTTAGACAGATGATCTCATATCCATCACTGTCTTACAGACATTTCCTGATGTCTGTGCTAATGTCTCAGGGTTGCTCAACCTCCTATGTCCATTGCCTGCACAACCTTTCACCTACTCTCTAAATAAGGCGTTGATCATCTCTGCTCTCCTGTTAGTTCCTTGCCTTTCACCTTTCACCTACTCTCTACCTCCAACATATCAGTGATGTTTAATTGCAGTTACACCTTTTACACCATTTCAAGTTCAATGTCAAAATCACATTTATATCACATTTATTTTCTTTAGCTTCTCTGATTTATCATTCATTTATGATTTTATAACCATAACTTATTAATTATACTTATTATAATCTTAATGTGAGTTATTACAGATGTTTTTCTGAAAAGAAACCAAGAATAATCCATGATTCTAATTATTTGATGCCAAAGTTACAGTTACTTGTTTTTCTTGTAAGTGTTCCCACAAATGTAACTGTAAGTATTATTACAAGTAAACCAATATTAATATAAGTATTTTACTTTGAATCTTATCAAATTACTCAAAAATGTTTAGATTTCATTCTTTAAAACTTTACCTTTGAAATAAAGAATAGTCTCAGCTATTTTTATAAATCTGCAGGCTGGAACTTACTTCCTCTTTTTCCAGGAAACCTGCTTTTCCTGTTTAATGACTCTCTCTGACTGACTATGATTTCTTATGATTAGATAGAAAAAAGTAAAATTAAAGCAAAGTTTGCATGAGACAAAAACAACACACACAACCAGATTTATTTTATTGACACTTAAGTCTACTGTTGGGCCTAGATATCACTTGAGTGATTCATTTTAAAGATAACTTTATTTATTATTACTGTTAAACTAACTTTATTGACACTTAAGTCTACTGTTGGGCCTTGATGTCACTTGAGTGATTCATTTTAAAGATAACTTTATTTATTATTACTGTTAAACTAAAATCTCCAGCATGGGGAAGTGGGATGAGCTCGGATTTTCTTGACAGTCCATATCCCCTATTTAAAGGCAATGTGAACCGTAGATGTACAGATGTCTCCTTTACAGTTAATTTGATATTTATTGGCTATTGTTTAAGGCTGTTAGGAAAAACTGATAACAAATCCAGATTTATAGTCCAGAGTATATAATCCTGCTAATTGTCATCCGAATAGTAGACAGCAGTCAGAGGAATAAATGTTTGAAAAATGCTAACAGGGAAGTTAAGCTAGCAGCTAAAAGTTGAGCTAGCAGCTAAAAGTTGAGCTAGCAGCTAGAAGTTGAGCTAGCAGCTAGAAGTTGATCTAGCAGCTAGAAGTTAAGCTAGCAGCTAGAAGTTAAGCTAGCAGCTAGAAGTTGAGCTAGCAGCTAGAAGTTGAGCTAGCAGCTAGAAGTTAAGCTAGCAGCAGAGGAGAGTCCAACTCTTCGCTCCCTGGGAACATTCGGAGCGTTTCACCTTCGTATCTGAAGACAAATTTCAGGTAGCTTCAAACAGCTCTATTCATCGAGATAAGTTAATGAAATATGTCATTCTGTTTACGGAAAAAGGTATTTATTGTTCAACTTTTCTAAAAAAAAAAAAAAACCCAAAACAACAGTAGTGCAATGCAAAAACACAAAATCTAACCAAGTATTTCTGGAGTAGTTTCTAGTGCAAATTATCTTAATACACTTAAAATAAGTTAAGACCAAGTCATAAGTAACTTTTTATCAAGATACAGGAGATTGTTTTAAGTTAATAATTCCTTAATATTGATTTTTAAAAGGTTCTAGTTCAGTTGGCAGATAAATTAACTTACAACAGGGAAAAATGTCTTGTTATAAATGAAACAATCTTCCAATAAAACTAGCACTTATTCATCAATATTAATGAGTTATTGATTAAAATAAGCTCCTATATCTTGGTGAAACATTATTTGTAGGTTAGTTTTATCTTATTTCAAGTGTACTAAGATATTTGTGATAGAAACGAGACCAAAATCACTTGGTATGCTTTTGTGTTTTTGCAGTGTTTTACTTTAATTATTGATGACTATTAATGCTGTAACACTTTAGTTGCTTTGCAGCGCAGCTGCACTTCGAACCGTCTGCCATTACGTCATTAGAGGCTTTCTGGACCTCACAAGTGGAAAGCAAAACAGAGCTTCTTGATCATTTTTAAAACCGTGCCGTATCTGCATGCGCAACACACACAGACACAACCCACGGCCATGTGGTCATATCAACACATCTGAGCGTAATCCAGTTAACACAGTATCCCAAATGACTAAATTAATCAGAGAAAAACTATCTAGCTCATCTCCCTGCACTACTTTGATGTGTTCACACAAAAAGCACACGCACTCATTTTCACACATGCATGCACATGAATAGGAATCACTGTGATACATTGGTCTAACTGAGAAATTACTTTACCTGCTCTGGTAATAAGGCCTTAAACCCATGGAGGAGCCTTTGAGATAAAATCAGTTTTCTGCCTGAAGGGCAGAAAAACACCCGCAGTGACCAAACACAGTCACATGTTCAGCGCCATGAAAAACTGCTTCATTAAATCGCTTTATTAACACTTACATGTTCAAATCTGCCAACAAATTGTAATATGAGACAAAGATAATTACAGTGAGGCAGTTTTAAAATGAGGTAAAAAAGCTAACCGAAGCAAATCAAACCTGTTTGATTAAAAGTTTGTTTTTTTGTTGTATAAAATTCTGGTTCCAATAACTCTAAAAACTTTGGATGTTCTGGATTATTTTGTCACTTCCCGGATGAAGCATTGGTGTGCCCCTCGGCTAATTTTTGTAAATTTCAGCTTTTAAGGGGATTATTATGCAAAATTCACTTTTATGTATATTTTTATTCTTCCATTTGGGTTTTTATTGCTCCTAAGAACAACCAAAGCATTTAAAAACAAAACAAAACAAAACAAAAAAACACAAAGCCAGTTTTAGCAACAAGCTAATGTTTTTTGGTCACTGGAAAAGAGCAGTTTCAAAATCCTCCTACTGTTACTTAGCAACCCCGGGTGAGCTCAGCCTGTCACCTACCAACCCAAGTGGAACTCCAGCACATCTGGTCAGCTGGTTTTACCGCTGTATAATGGCTGCTAGAGAAGACAAGTGTTTTATTGTTGACTCACCATCCAGAAACCTCTTGCTGCATTCTTGCTGGTTGTGCAGGAGGCTCCACATCTGCTTTTCAAACATGTGTGGTTAATAATTGTGCATCTGATTGCAGACATTTTCACATGCAAGTGTAAACATTGAGTTGGGGGGCGTGGCCAGTAGCAGCTTATTCTGAAAGCAGCTTGAAATAGACTGAAATTTTATTATCTATGATTATTTTGTGCAAATAAATGTGATGAACATATTTTTTATAGCACATAGTCATATTCTAACCTGTACATGGGAGCATAAAGGTCACCTTTAGTGCTGCCGTTAGCCTAATCTAGTTTATTCAACTTGGTCGTTTTTACCAGAGTAAAAACAAAGTTAAGGTTTTGTACAGTTCCTTTAAATTTTAATGTACTTTATAGGGATTATATGTGACAAGTTGACACAAAGTCGCACATTCCTGACATGGAAGCAGATGAATACATGATTTTTGTAGATTGTTTTACTAACTGAAATCTGAAAAGTGTGGTGTGTGTCTATGGATTCAGCCCCTGAGTTAATTGTTTTAACTCCATCGTTTGGTGATTGACTCACTACCAACTTTGTGCATCTGCAGAGTCAAATTTCTCCCAGTTGCTCAGTCAAATAGGATGGAGAGCGTCTTCAAACATCTGGTTTTCCAGTGCTGACACATTTTCAGATAGATGATTCTAGACTTTAACTAGGCCACCCTAACACATAAATAACCATTGCACTGTAGCTCTGGCTGTGTGTTTGAGCTGACGTCCTGCTCGAAGGTGAATCTCGATCCTAGATTTTAGTAGATCTTCTCACCGTCTCTGAATGGTTTCCCTGCCTCTTTTAGAGAGTAATCATCCCCACAGCTTGATGCTGCCAACGCCCATTTCAGTTTACATTTGGGATTGTTGAAATATTTTTGAACCAAATGTAACTGAAATGTGTCAAAAAAATTCTTATTGCTTCTTTTTTTGCTACTTAACTATAAAAAATAGATTTGTGGCCTAGTTGCAAAGTTACCCACCAGAGCTGTGGATCTCTGCAGCTCCTCCAGAGTTACCATGGAAATATTTGCTGCTTCTCTGATTAGTACAGAACAATGCATTTTAAATGTTGGGAAACTTAATTATAACAAAACTGTACAACTTTATCCCTGATCTCATATCAACACTGAGAATAAATATTCTGTGTAGAGAAAAATCTGAACGTTCATAGTTTTAAGTATGTGTTTGTTTTTAAATCATGCTAGATTAGCATGGTTAACAGAACTCAAACTGCAAAAATACACATTGAGGTTTTTCAAAAACTTTTTCTCTGTATAAAATCTGTTGCACAATATGCATAAGTGGATTACAACAGGCAGGAAAAGCTGCATCTCCTCATTTCTCTTCATATTTCTAAAATGACTGCTCACTTTATACAGACAAAAACGTCAGTAAGGGTGAAAGTTATAATTACATGAAATAGTTTCCATGTTCCTTTATTTCAGCTAAATTCAGTTTATTTCGGAAGGCTTTTTCTCATGTGAAGAAAATTGGGTTAGTGCTCAGATCTGCAGGCTGACTAACAGTATGACAGTCACTGTATTCACATGTGAGCCAACATCTCTGAACTCTTTCTTGCATTGATTAAAAATAAAAATTAAAAAAAGTATGTTAGCCGAACCAGGCGGCTGTGAGCTAAACCAACACTCATGAGTCGAAACCTCCATTAAAATAATGAAAGCAATAAAAAGCAACAACAACAACAACAATAATAAAACCTTTGGAAAACATTTCATAAACCATCAGCAGCCAATTAGAGGAGGCTGCACAGGCGGTTCTTCCTATTTGTGTGTGTGTGTGTGTGTGTGTGTGTGTGTGTGTGTGTGTGTGTGTGTGTGCGTGTGTGTGCGTGTGTGTGTGTGTGTGTGTGTGTGTGTGTGTGTGTGTGTGTGTGTGTGTGTGTGTGTGTGTGTGTGTGTGTGTGTGTTGGGTATTAGAGCGTTACAGCGCCCAGACCGGCTCTGCCCTGCAGGCCCGACCTTCTAATCATTATCTGTCTGTCTTATTACGCTCCAAACCGGGCCACTCTTAAATAAGATATGCAAAGGTTTCTTAAATGATGACCCGAGGCTGCGCGCGCCGCCGCTGCTCTACATGCTGTTAATCTGAGAAATGCAAATTCCCTTCATCTCGCACTCGCCTTTATTAACTTTTTTGAATTTAAAATTCCACGAACAATGAGTTCTGTCAGCTTCTGAAATGATATTTTCTCTCCTCTTTTTATGTGCGCACGGAAGCGAGTTTAGAGCATGAAATTACCAGGGGAAATATGAGCGGTTTCATCTCTCCCGCACAATTTAATTGGCTGCTTTGCAATTATTAGTTTTTGCTGCTAAAGTTTTTTTTTTTTTTTAACACTTCACTGTTACTGTTTCCTTAAAGTGGCAGCTCACAACACAGTTTTATTTTTGCCTCCATGTTTGCGTGTAATTCCTCCAGTAACCAGCTGCTGTTCTGATTGGACAGCTGATTCCATGTGATTTGGTTTTCAGATTTCAAATTCAGTGATTCTGCCAATAAATCTGGTTTTCCTCTGCTCAACTTTATTTTGGAAAATATAATTTAGCGCATGGATTTACATTTGTAGAGTGGCCTCCTGATTTTTTTGTCACCATGGACCTTTTTGCTGCTCCCTGCTGTGTCTAAATTGGACTTTTTCTCCATTTCTCCTCTTTCATCTTCAGCCTGTTTCTCCAAAGGATCACAGAAAACCACGTTCCTCACTACTTACCACCAAGCTAAAGTCTTGATGTGTTCATCTCTGTTTTTTTAAACCAATTTTTAAATACAAATACAAAAACCTAATGAAGAAAAGTAACAGCTTTTTGTTGATAGCATTTGCTGAGATAAATTTAATCTCAATTGAATTGAGCATTAAAAATATTTTTACATCATTCCAAGCATCATAATGAATTTGTAGAGAGTATGTAATGCTTTAGTACATTTAATTTAAAAAAAACGTTTTCAATAATACTGTGGATTAAATCTAATAAAGACATATTAAAAGTATCATAAACATTTAAAGAGAGACAGTTATAATCACATTTTGGTGACTTACAGTGAAATAAATTCACAATTGTTTAATGCATTGTTAAATTTATTGTTTTCATTGGTTTTTACAAATAAAATTCTAAAAAGTGTGGCGTGCATTTGTACTTACTTCCTCTGGATTAATACTTAGTTGAACCAAATTTCCTGCAATTACAACTACAAGTCTTTTGCTGTATTTTTCTACCAGCTTTGCACATCCAGAAACTAAAATCTTCATTCATTTGCATCTTTGCAAAGTAGCTCAGAACAGAAAAGCTTCACCAGAGCTTGATGCCGCCGGCACCATGTTTTCTTGCTACTTTTCCATAAAGACTGGATTTGTTTAGTGTGTTGTCCTGTCAACCGACTCTTCCACCTGAGCTACCATAGGTCACAAGGATATTTCTTTGATTGATGTTCTCCTTGCATAACCAGATTAGGGTAACAGCAGCCTTAAAAGTGACCAATTTTGCTTCCTTGATTAGAATACCAACCATGTTCATAACATTTTTTGCACAAAACTCATTCTTAGACGAGATTCTGTTGAATTTGAGCTCCTACTGTATGTCCTCCTGTCACTTTAAATCCAAATAAGCTGCTGCTGGCCGCGTCCCCCAACTCACCATTTATACTTGCACGTGAAAATGGCTGTAAAAACAAGCACAATTATACAACCGTACATCTTCTACTTGAAAAGCAGAAGTGGAGCCTCCTGAGCAAATAACAAGAATGCAGCAAGTGGTTTCTGCTAAGTCAACAACAAAACCCTTGTCTTTTCCAGCAGTCATTGTACAGCACATAGAGCAGTAAAACCAGCTGACCAAACATGCTGGAGCTCAGCGTGGGTTGCTAGGTGATGGGCTGGGCTGAGGTTGCTAGGTAACGGATCAGCGCACATCAAGTGTGACTCAACAATCAGGAGGTTTTTGAAATGGTTAATTTTCCATACACCAAAAAACATGAACTTATTGCCAAAAAATGGCCGGGTGGTTCTAGAGGCCGTTCCAAATGGAAGTATAAAAATGTGCAAAAAGAGAATTTAGAGAATAATATGGCCCCTTTAGGAAAACCTTCAAGATTGTCAGAAAGTCTGGAGAACTGTCAGAACTGTAGATGATAGTCTGACTGCTTGGAAGTAAAACAGAAATAATCTGAGCTACACAGAAATCAAAGAAATTTATAATGTTTCTCTTCTTAATTTAGAAAGTTTCGTCAGTTCTCCAGGAGCATTTTTTCAACTAAACAACTGAAACTTTACAAATGTTTTACCAGGGTTGTCTTTGTTTCTGCCTCAAGTCCTCATTAATGAGCTTTTCTTAAAGATCATCTCTATATTTACGCAAACTCACAATATGATTTAATGTTTTTTTTTAATTCTCACTAGGAGAGTAAAAAAAAGAGCAACATCATTTGCAATGCTGTTGAATTTTTAAAATATTTTTTACATTTAATAAAAATCCCTAACAACATTCTTTAAACTGGGTATAAATGTATAAAGAAAATCTAATTTCAGCTAGTTTGTTCGCTGATATATATAAATCTTTAGAACAATCACATGAATTTGTTTTTAGTTTGCACCACAACTTAATTTGTCTGCTCTGTCCGCCCCCTCCTTAGCAGCAGACTAATGAGTGATGCCATGAACGTGTGCTAACACACAATTGCTTCTGAGAAATAATGACTCTGAACTAATGTTGATTAGAAAGACGCAAAAATAACAAGGGCTCGCGCTTCATTCCCCTAATCACCCTGGTTATTTACCTCTCTGGCGGAGTGCTCACTATGAACTTTAAATGAGAAAACCACAACATCAGACATAAGAGTCATGTACAAAATTATGATTTTAGACACCAACAGAGCAGCAGCGTGTGATGATGATAGGTTTTTACCAATCAACATCTTTGCATATTACTATATTTGCTACTAATTGTGTTTTTGTTGAATACAGAAATGAAAATATTTAAATAATAATCATTTGTAGATGAGGGCTAAATGGTGAGTTCTTTCAATGCAGAACGTTTAAAGAATAAAACCACCTAGTTAATTAATTTTGTACAAAAATGTGGCACAGGCTTGCTAATTAACTGTGTATTAGGTTGGGTATGCTTTATGAACTAGTAAAAAATGAATTACCTCTTTAAACCATTGTTTGTTTGTTTGGTGGGGGTTACCGTACAGCTATAAACTTAATTGTAATTTACTGGGATTTTACATTAAAAGTCAACACAATTTAGTAACATTATAAAGTAGAAGAAAAATAATAATGGTTCTTGATAACTTTGGTGATTTCACTCATCAAAATATACTATTTTATTGGTTTTCTCAATAGTTGACTATATAAATTTTTTATGACTTTGTGTTTTTGGAGTTTTTATGATGTAAAGCAGTTTGAACTGCATTGTTGCCTAAATATGCTTTATAAATAAACTTCATTGATTGACTTTTTATTAAGTTAATGTTTGTCTATATTTCCATTTACTCTGATGCAACTCAATTAAATCAAATATAACCAAATGCTTATGGAAAGTTTCCTAATTAGTGAGTTAATTTTGCTTCAGCATAAATATCTGTGAAGATATTAGAGAGTTTTTGGAGAGCAAGTTTGAGCTTTTTGACCTTCACATAATCCTGAACGTCCTGTTGCCAAAGTGTAACATGGCAGAGGCAGCATCATTGCATGGGAATGCTTTCCTTTAGCAGAGACAGGGAAGCTGGTCAGAGTTGATGGGAGAAACCTGAAAAAGACTTGAAACTAACCACCCTAAACATGCAGTCAGAGCTACAACGGAGTGGTTCAGATTAAAGAATAGTCATGTTTGGATCGCCAAGACAAAGTTCAGACTTAAATCTGAGAATGTGGTAAGGGTGCATTTACATCAGCCCTGTTTGGTCCGCTTTCATCTAACTCAGAAACTCGGATTTGTTTGGGCAGGTGTGAACTCTGATGTGAACCAAAAAAGTGAAAAACCTCGGCCTCGGTTCGGTTGAAGTGAACTCTGATGTGGTTTGAATGCAGATGTGAACGGCAGGCAGACCAGAGGTCCCAGCGCTAGCGGGAGAAATGGCTCCTGGTCTTTTACCGAAAACAAAAGTGAAAAACTAACCTGTGAAATCTGACGCCACACCATTTTTGCTTGCATTTCATTAAGGACGAGGTTTTCATGTTGTTTTCTTCAGTGGTTCTTAGTGCAGCGCCACCACAGGCGAGGAGGGGAACAGGTTTTTCAAAAGATTTGGTTTCACACAGTGGAGTCAAAGCGAACTGCACTAACTGAAAATGAAACAAATGTTGCAAAAACGGCGTAATATTGATTTTAAGACGTACTAGTTCCACTGGTTGATCTTTTTCACTTATAAACAACATTTTTTCCCCATAAGTGAAATAATCTGCCAGTGGAAACTAGAACGTTTTCATCAATACTAAGAATTTTTTGACTTAAAACAAGCTCCGATATCTTACTGAAAAGTTACTTGTAAGTTAGTTTTGTTTTATTTGAAGTGTAATAAAATATTTGGACTAAAAACTATACCAAAAAAATACTTGGTAAGATTTTGTTTTTGCAGTGCTCCTGCTAAGTTTTCGTCTTCAGAAACAAATATGACGCAGGTATATTAATTCTAGCTTTGAGAAAATCTGTGGAGCATCTGGAGTTGATCAACTGATGGCTACAATGGCGTTACTACGGAAACCACTTCATGTTTACTGGGATATGATGCTAAGGTTTGTGCAGGTGACACATTGATGTGATCCTGGGAAGAGCAACGCTTGATTAGCCCATGTCGCTGCAGCGATGCGTGGGTGATGGAAAGGTGGTGCATGGGTGAGAAACCTGCACACATCAGAACAAACATTTACACACAGATTTATCTGCTCTGGGTATTGGCATTGAATAATTCAGTGATTTTTATCACCCTCTACCACAACAAATGACTTAATTATGTTAATCTGAGCCAGAAACTTGCAAAGACGCGCGTGTGTCAGCGGGATTGACAGCAGCCTACAGGCCTTCAGCACCGAAACGCTGATCTGGAATTTCACATCCTTATCCTGAAACCCTCAGGAAACCTACACATGCATGTCACCAGTTCTCTTACACACACACACACACGCCCACACACACCTACCTAAAAAAATAAAAATAAAAAAGCTTCTGGGCAATTAGCACTACCCCACCTAGAGCCTTCTGATTTGCATCCCAAGTCAGACAGGATTCACATCAGCGTGCAGCGAGTGTGACACAGTATACACAAGCGAGGAAAAACACTCACACACAGGCAGTGTGTGAAACAAAAACAGAGATGTGCATCTCTGGCTCCACAGCGTGGTTATAATTCATCCTGATGGACTGCCTGCGTCTGTGCGGTGTATCACCGTGGGGCTCAACATGCACAGCGACACACACACACACACATGCACACTTGTGGCCTCTGCACTTTGACAGCATGAGTCAAACACCTGTCTGCTTCACACTGATAAAAATAAAAACCTAACCCATACACCGCTGCTCTAACACACACAGGGAAGTTAACTGTACCAGCATAAGATTAAATGTGTCAATAAATATCACAGAATAATGCAAAGTTTTGATTGTTTTATAATCCTGCTAAGCGCAGATTTTTATTTTGTGTCATCTTCTGCATGAAGAGGAAATCATCAATCCACCCTCAGTGCAGATAAAAATGCTGAATGTATAAGGATCAATAAAGTTTTATAGCGATTGTATGTATCCATTATAGATAATCCAAAACTTTAGAGATTGCCTTGAAATTATTCAACTTCTCAACTTCTGTTAAGACTAACACTAAGGAATTAAACTTGCTTTTACAGAATGGAAAACTATATCAGAATATTGTAAAGTTTCAAATATTGGAAATTTCAATGGAGTTTCCTAAAGGATTCTGATTTAAACAAATCCAATTTGTTTAATCATCAGTTTATTTGAACTTTTGATGGTTAGTTTTCCACTAAATCAATAATGAGGTGATAAATGTCACCTCAAAAGATCAGTCACATTTTGCAGTGAGTTTGCCGTTTACAGTCTGCTTCGACGTGTTTTCAAACTGCGTACAACTTTTAACGTCTCAGCCAGATCTAGAGAAACTCATCCATGCTTTTATCTTCAGTCGTATTGATTATTGCAACAGCGTCTTCACAGGTCTGTCCACCAAATCAATCAAACAGCTGCAGCTGATCCAGATGCTGCTGCTGGCGTTCTGACTAAAACCAGGAAGATAGAGCACATAACACCAGTTTTAAAGTCCCTCCACTGGATCCCTGTAGCTCAGAGAATAGACTTTAAAATCCTGTTGTTAGTTTATAAATCACTGAACGGCTTAGCACCACAATACATTAAAGATCTGCTGTTGTTGTATCAACCTTCCAGACCTCTCAGGTTCTGGTTCTGCTCTGCATCCCCAGAACCAGAACCAAACGAGGAGAAGCAGCTTTCAGCATCTATGCACCACAAATCTGGAACAAACTTCCAGAAAACTGTAAAACAGCTGAAACACTGACTTCTTTTAAATCTGGACTAAAAACCCACCTGGTTAGGATTGTATTTGAAATGTAATTAATTATGAATTTAATGATGGAATTGACTTAATGTAATGTTTTGATTTTTGATTCTGTGTTGCATGACTTTGTGTTTCTGTGTTTGTAGTGATGTAAAGCACTTGAAATGCCTTGCTGCTGAAATGTGCTATACAAATAACATTTGATTTGATTGATATATTTAGTCTTAGTGGATTTATTGGTTCAGTTTTGGATCATTGTTGAGCTGTAAACTCAGTTCTGCCTTATTTTTATTTGTATTAAACATTTTGTATAATTTTTCTTAAACACCTGTTCATATCTGGTAGAATTGCAAACCACGACACATCCAGTTCTGAGCTTCACATTTTCTTTCCCTTGAAAGTTGCTTTCGGTTTTTAAAAAAAAACGTATTTTCTTCAGTTTTTAGAACGTTTCATATTACTCAAAGCTTTCAGTTTTGTTTTTATTCATAAAATGGATACCAAACGTCTGTCTGTCTAACTACACATTGCTGCAGGTTGTCCAATATTTTCCAAATAACTAAGTTTGTATCCTTTAAATCAATTTGCAAAGGTTGAAATAGATCATCTTGTTCTAAAGGAAGCTTTGTGCAACCCTTTAGAATAAAAAGGATGTTTTTATTATTATTATTTTTCTCAGAGTAAAGATCCTGCACAGTTAGTTGACTGAATCCATCAGCAGTCTAACAGCACCAAACTCCCCACGTTTGATTTGGGCCATGAACCGTTTTATGGCAAACAGCTGCACTGATTTGGTTCCAGCTCCTTTTTTTCCTCCACCTCATGAATGAAATTTCCCGTGCTGCACTGCTCCGGGGTCTGGCACATCTTGGCAGTGCACTCTCTCTTCCCCCCCACCCCCTTTGTCTCCTCCTTTAATGCCTTCACACACCTTACAGCCGTTTGTCAATTACCGACAAGAATTTTGGCAACAAACACCATTAATTGAAACATTTAATTAGCATTAAAACCAGCAGTAATTAACGCCTTTTCTCCAGAGCTCTCCCAGCTACGGCTCAAATTCTATTAGGGCTTTAAGCAGCTCACCATTTCTGTGCTCTCCACTGATTTTCTGTATCATTCGCACATGTGTGGGTTTTGTGTGCACACACTCAGGGCCTCAGGTAAAGGAGCCTCTGCGAGGAGTCGAGCACCAAGGCCAGGCCTGCTGGGCGCCCAGGGGACAAGAAGAAGAAAGGCGGCTGAGGAGGGAGGCAAAGACGAAGAGAAAAAACGAGGGAGGAGGTCAAGAATGAAGGTGAGGGGAGCACTTGAAAGGGGGACGAGGGGAGAAATGAAGCGGGAGGCAAAGGAAAGGCGTGAATGGTAAAGAGAAGGAGTGACAGAAGGAGAAAAGCAGGAGGACGATTTTGATTGAGAGAAGAAAAGGTGGAGCATGTGAACAGACAGGAAGAAAAAAGAAGCAGAGCAACTAAAAATCCACAGTCTGAGGATTAACTAATGCTCTCATGTGTGTGTGGCAGTGGGTTTTACATTCAGTACGTGTTTACTCATACATGTGTGTGTGTGTGTTGGTGTGTGAGGCCTACTTGGAGCCAAAGCAGGGGCCTGGATTAGCTGCATTTGCCAGGGCTGCGGGGCAGGATTAGCAGGCCCGGCTGCTGTCTGACGCCGCTCTGCCGCCACTAATGGCATTATTAATAGGCAGCTAAAAAATTCATTAAAAAATCCATTAAAAATAAATGTGTTTTACATAAGACTTTGCCCCAGGTAGAAGGGACAGGGGGGAGGCAGAGGGAGGAAGGGTGTGGAGGGGGGGAAGACGAAATGGGTGACTGTTAGCTTCGAGGTCAGCTGAACGTCACAGTTCAGATGGCAGAGAGAGAGAAAAGCAGCGAGGAGTAAATAAGCACTCTGCAGCAAATAATGTTGGATTTGAAATAATGAGGCTAAATCAACAATAGTGACATCCACAGTGCTTGGAGAAATCTGCAGAGCTGATGTCAAACACACACATGCCTCAAAGTGTGTGTTACATGCAGGTCTGCAGCTGCTACCAAACAGAGGCAGATTGTAACCGGATCCTTTCTGCATTGTGCTGGTTTATTAAGTGATCAGGCCGTGACACGGCTTGTCTTCAAAAAGAATGATTTCTCAAATTATTCTGACGAGAACAAACAGAAAACAACCGTGTTATAGGCCGCCCACCCCAAGTACACAAAACAAACGTAGATAACAGAAATTAACTTAATACATCTATAAATAAACTGGATGTATTTAGATGAAAAATAAACAGCACACACCAAAAGTAGAAAATAATGACAAAGCATATTCATCCCAGCCAAATGAATTAAAATCCATTTGATGCAAAAGGAAAATCCTGACATGTAGAAATACTGCTCCAGATTATTATCTATATCTTTATCAAAAGTTTTTAAAGTGATTAGACTCATCAAATCAGCAGAACAGCTTTTGACTGTTATATGTATCAGAGAGAGAAAGCAAACAGGATGAGGGTTAGAGGTGAAGAGGTTCTGCTTTGTGTGCGCCCTGGGGATATTTAGCCAAATCACATTAACAATAAAGCGTTTCTACCCGTTCACACCACACATAAAACATATATGAAAGAGTGGGTGTGGGGCCTCACCAAGTGCCCAGGGGCTTTTTCTGTAGCTTCAGGGAGCCACATTTGTAGAGCGAGACGGAAAATTGTGATGATTAACACAGAATGCTACCAGCTTTAGCCTAAACATATGCAGATATCCAGGTGTAGAGCTGCTTTCTGCTGAAATTCGGACAGAAATTCTGCAATTAGAAATATTTGCTAATTATCTAAAAGCTAATTATTAAAAGCTGAAAAGTGTGGATGCAGAAAAGTCAGTGATTTTTCTCCTGAAGCATCTGAAGCAGGATTTTAAATGATCAACAATCCTAACTTACAAAGATTTTGTGCTTCTACCCAAGGCTACCCCACGCCCACTGCATCATCACCCACCATCATCAGACGTTGTTGGTGTTGAGTAGACATCAAGAGGTGATTAGGAAGATGTCAGCAAAGAGACTCTGAATGAGAGTTGGTAAAAAGTCAGATGCAGTTTACCACATTTAGGTGAGGACGGGTATAAAGTAAGAGGCAGAAACGAGAACCTCCCGCTGTGCCCAGAAAAAGACAGCAAAAAAAGTCAGCAACATTCACACTCAAAGCAAACATCAAACATCATCAAACACACAGAATGAGACACTTTGATCTCCATGACTCCACAGGAAGCCAGCATCTTTAGAAAATCCTCCAAATGTAAATTAATTTACTACAGAAAAAGATCCTGAGGCTCTGGAGCATCAGAGGGTTAAACCCAAACTCTGCAGCTCAGCCCACAGAGACTCCTTATGCCTGCTGAATGCCTTTAAACCATCAGCTATGCATTGGGTCCTCACCAACAGCTAACATGCATGGCTGATTTTACATTACTCCTGAGTCGATTGCCAACACACTGGAAATCTGTTTGCGTTAGCATCACAGCTCGTCTTTACTGACATCAGTCAAAATCGCAGCAGATCTGTTTCCAGCTGAGGCCTTTCAGATTGATAAACGTTGGTTAGGAATCCAGGACCTTGTAAACCAACAGAGGACTTTCCTGCAGGCACTTCACTTCAACACAAAGATGAAGACTCTCCTCCTTGACATGGGTCTGTATCTCATGCCAAGTTGGGGTTGAGCTTGGAAAATATTTGTCAGTGCAGTCAAAGACAAAGTGCTGCCTGGACTCTGCTAGATAGAGACTCAGATGAGTTTACTGCCACCTATAGTGAACATAGAGTAGTTTTCTTTGTTGATTACACTCAGTTATTTAAAGGGAACCTATTATGCTTCCTTGAAAAGGTTAGGACAGATCTATGGCCTATACAAGACATTCTCAATACATTTTATGCACAAAATCCTTCATAGATAATAAAATTTCAGTGTGGTCTAAAATCTGCTCCTTTCAGAATGAGCCTGTCACTTTAAATTCAAATAAGATGCTTCTGGCCACGCCCCCGACTCAACGTTTACACTGGCATGAGAAACAGATGTGCAATTATACAGCTGTACATATCTGAAAAGCAAAAGTGGAGCTTCCAGCACAACCAACAAAAATGGAGCAAGTGATTTCTGGATGGCAAGTCAACAACAAAACACTTTTCTTTTCCAGCAGCCATTGTACAGCCCATACAGCAGTAAAACCAGCTGACCAAACATGCTGGAGCTCTGATTGTTAGCTAGGTAATAGCACAGGGCCAGTCAATTGTGGCTCAACAAGCTGGATGTTTTTAATGTTGTTCTTCACATCCACCTTAACTCTATGAGACATGAAGCTAATAACAGTGGTGCCAAAACATTTTAAATTTGACTCATGTGGATGAACTGCCATTCTTCTTCTTTTTTTTTTATCCAATATAACAGGCGAGTTATAGATTGGTTGGCAAATCTATATAAAAATATCACTCATATTTTTGTCCCATGTTTGTTCGACTTTGCGGAGAGTACTGGCGACTATTTCCTTGCACTGAAACTGTCCTCATAACATATGGAAACACTTCTGTCTTTGTAGGTGACTGTAGGCAACAAACTACTTTTAAGCTGCGGTATGTAACATTTTAGTGCTGCCAGTTATATCTAGAAACAACCAATCAGAGCCAGGAGGAGGGAGTGAGCGCTGTCAATCATGCCTGTGTACGTACATGTACTCCCACGTATTCTCCCTTGCTGGTGAACAACTGGTTCACCACATCACAGCTAGCCACAAATGCTAAGACCCTCCTCCTGGCTTGGATTGGTTGTTTTTGACCAGGAGCGAAGCATTTTTTCAGACTGCAGAAGTAACACTGGGAAAAGGTGAAAGAGAGTGATCTTTTCACAAATTATCTGCCAAGACAGTTTTAAGAAATGTGTTTAAAACATTTTTTTTATAAAAGACACAAAATGCAGTTTTGAGGTGAAATTTGAAATGGGTTCTGTTTTGTTTTCATAAACTAAGATTTCGACACTGACATATCTTCCATGTTCAAATATATTCTCACTTTTCAGAAACAAAACGAGGATGATTTGTTATTATTTGTTCAGTCTGTGGATAAATTCCTCAGAGTTAACATGATTCTGTTTCTGGTTGCCTGTTTTTCTCAAGAGCCACTGCATCACACACAACTAGTAAAAATCAGTGACATGACAGCTTAAAGCAGGTGAACGGCGTTACAGACAACAACATCAGTCCACATCACGTCACCTCCAGCAGAGCTTCGTCACGGCAGGCTGTCTAAACATCCGTCCTCCGGGTTACGGTCAGACGCGAACTTATCCTCTGCTGACTGACATGCTTGTCTTTGCCGTGTCAGAGTAGAATAGCTGCTAAATGCGAGTGCAAGGACTCTTTTTCTCTCCCCTTCACACCGAGAGACACACTGCCGCCCCACTGCCCCTCCAACCTGCCTCCAGGTCCTATAATCTTTTTACAATGTGTTGAAACACAGCAATAAATCTGTTAGCTTACAATCTAATTTCCATGGCCTTTTCCAGAAATCCTCATAAACTTTTGGCGCCCCCATTAACAGCCCTATTGAATCAGAGCGCTTAATCTGCTTCCAGGTGAGGGGTCAGAAAATGAATGCTTTGAGATCCATCACGCTGATGGGAGCAGAGAAAACTGGGCGAGGTAGAGCGCTGGGGAAAAGGGCAGCGTCTCCTCCTCATAGGTCAATAGCAGCCAAGAGAGTCAGTCATTCACTTTTTCCCTCAGCGTCGCTCTCATTTCCCATTTAATATAGACATCCAATTAATGTGAGCATGTCTGGGGCGGCCCAGATCCCCGTGAATTATGGCCCATCATCCCCCCAGTTATGGCTCGGCAAGAGAGTTGTGGGAAAAAGGAGAGGACACAAGGAGACAAAGACAGAAACAGAGGGAGGATGTAAGATGGAAAGAAAATGAACAACTGGGGGAAGAGGAAAAGGGAATAGTTTGGAGAATCAATAAATAAAACAAGAGAAGGGGAGACAGAGCAAAAGGAAATAACTCTTGGAGAAGAAGTAAAAGGATCAGAGAGACGTAAAACAAATTAAACCGGCAAGATGAGAAGCAAAAAATAAGAAAAACAAAGGATCAGGGAACCGGACAGCAAATGCAAAGAAGAGAGGAGAGGAAACCTTTACAAGAATTAGAGATAATTGATTGGCTGTTGGGGCAGCTGTGGCCTCCAATGATTGGCTGCCAGGAGAAAGAGCAAGATTAGTTTCCAAAGTGGTGCTACCGACACCTGAGCTGTGTTTGTGAGCGCGCGCACAAACAGCATTACATCCACGCCTGTGATATTAAACCTGGACAGCAGCTCCTTATTGTCGCAGCAACAGGGATTTGTCATTGTACCTCATTATCCAATTAACACCATGTGGTCCTGCAGCCAAACATACACACTCCTCCACACCCCAACACACACACACACACACACACACACACTGTGTGGTATTATGTCTGGGCTTCAACAAAATTCAAACAGAAACGTTACAGCAAACTGCTGCAAACACTAAAATTTCTCTCTCAAATATTTGCTATTAGCCTGCAATGGGTGTCTTCACACCTGGTAGTCTGGTGGATTCGGTTCAATTTGGGACCAAAATTGCAACATTTATGACCTTTTCAGGTTGTGTGGTTTGCTTTCTAATTGTGCTGTGTTTTTGTTTTTGACTTCAGTTGAACTTATTAGTGGTTCTGAGAGCTTCTTTCTTTCTGTCCAAACAATAATCCAGCAGAGTTTATGAATAAACAGTCTGCCCCAACACAGTAGTTGAACTGTTGGGCTCTCAATTTGAATCCTACAGACAAAACAGGCATTTTCTTTCCATGTATATATATGTTTAATATGTATGTAATAAACGTGACAATAAAAACTATTTATTACTACTTTTTAGGCAATTCTAGGGCTATGACTGCTCTTGAAAAACACAATGAAACTAATATATATATATATATATATATTTTATACATTAATTACATTGATAGTTGATCATATATATTTAAAAAAATATTTAAAAATCTATAATGGAGAAGGCTTTAATATTGACTTGATGGAATGTTTAAATTAATATTTTTTTGTTGTACTTATCTTTCAGCTTAACTTCTGATTTGGTTTAAATACTTTGTGTATTAAGGTTTATTCTTATGTCTTTTCACATGTTTTTAAGTTGTTGAAGCAGTTGATTTGAATTTGTGTTTAATTTAATCTTGTTTGTGTCTTAAGACATACCTTTATGTCCTTTTAGGAATGTTTGTAAAGGATTATTGTCTGACGCAGAATCCAAATAAACAATTAAAGAAAGTAATTGGAATTTATTGTAACAACAAAATAAAAAGTTATCACGGTAAATGATAAACAATACGATAAATGCCTACCCATACTTCCTACATATTATTTGCTGAAAAGCCTCTGCAATTAAAAAAAATTCTCCTAGTGAAAAGATCAATTTTCAAACAATTTTTTCCACAAATATTTGTCAGATGATGAAATGTTAAAAAAGTCTGAATCTTTCTGCATCAACAATCCAGAGATTCCCAGTAAAATGCTACGAGTCTTCTTTGCACGCAGAGCTCAAAGTAGACAAATTGAAACCATAAGCGGGGTAAAAAGAATGCTTGAAAACAAAACAAGCTAATAAAGAGTATCTCTAATAAAGAGATGGTAATATCTACCATCCTTTTATTTTGCTAGATTTCAAAACATATCAAACTAAATGGAAAAAATGTGCATCTGATTAAACATTAATATCTGAGAAGAGCTCCAGACTTCCTGCACTATTGTGTCGCCGCTCACAGAGGGATCTTTTTCTGATTTTCGAGGAAAAAACAGCAGTTATTACTAGGATAGGGGAAGTATTCCAGCACAAATCCCACTAAATCCTGATGTCAGAAGTTTTATTAAAACTGGCTCCACTCTTTGCAGTTCTCAGAGTCTCAAAGCATGAGAGGAAAGGATGGGACAGGTTGGAGTTTTTCATAAACGACTAAGAATGAAACGACCTATATAAGAATGGACATTTTAACTCAGTGAAATGGTTGGTTTCTTACAGATTTTAATGTTTTTGCTTCTGTATGAAACAACGAAATGGAAAAAGAAGGCACCTTGTTGACTCTTAAGACAATCCTACAAAGTGTGACCTCAAGATTGCAAAATATAAAGCAGCAAGAATTCAAGTGATTTATAATCTTTGCTCTAGAAAATCATTGTATATTCTTTAGTGCTCTGGGGATATTTTTTATTATTTTAGTAGCACCAAAAAAAATCTAAATATAGATTTTAAAAATATTTTTTTTGCTTCCATTAATTAGTGTATGCTGATTGTGTTCTAGCTTTGCACCACGGTTGCCTGGCAACCAACAGGCTTCTCATTTGGGACCAACACGAGTTGACTAAACACAAACCCATAAAAAAGTTGGGCTCCCAGTGCAGGCCTAAGCTTTTATTTAAAATCAAATGAATTGGTTTAGAGAGGCTTTTTTTAACCAATAGTTGTTCTGTATGAAACCTACTGTATATTATAATGAGGCATCATGCTGTATGTTGCTGTTCAGCTGAAGTCATGTCTATAAAGTCTTTCTTCCTGGACTGGTTTACTTCAGATTTAAGAACTGTGGGATTTTTTAAAACTTTATTTTCTGATCTGCAAATCAGTACAAAAGACGCCTCTGTTCTCCAACAAGGACTTTAACAAGCTTCTCCAGACATGAAGCTCGACGTCAGGCAGACTACAGTATTATTGATGTCCACACTCCAGTCCAGTAGGTGGCAGTAAATGAACCTTGAGTTGGTTTTCCATCCGCCAATAAAATTCTCCAAAGAGTCCTACATCAGGAACAAACAACGGAGAAATCAGCATCTTTCGCAACCAGAGGAAGAATGAGGGGCGCAAAGTCTCCTTGGAGGTGAGAGTGATCACTGTGTAGGAAGCATTTTGCACGTACAAAACTGGTAAGTAATGACTTAAATAACACCGACTTGTAAAAATCTCCCTTCAGGAAAATGCCTAAAAATAAACATTGGCATAAAAAGGTGCTTAAATGTAAATATCGCGATATACCTGCTGCCATCGAGCTAACATTGTGATTTACACACATAAACTCAAACATAACTACCTTCACCTATTGATCAATAAGTGTGAGTGTAACAAACATTGGATGTTTACAACCAGTTACCTTGAACATGTGGTAGCTGCCGTCCATCACGGTTTCATTCAACCGGACATGACGTCACCTGCCGGCCTTAATGCAGTTCTGTTTGAGTTTTGAAATGTAAAAAAATTGCTTTCCGCCGCTAAGCATTCTGGGTAACGGCTGTTCGGACTGTATGTTTCCCCACTGACAACGTTGGACCAGTATTTCAGCAATGATGAACTCCAATGTTTTCGGAAGTTCAGTTCCTCCAGCTAAGGGGCGTGTACTTCGGGACAAATCGCGATCGCTGATTGGTCAG
The DNA here is from genome assembly GCF_002775205.1 of Xiphophorus maculatus. Lineage (NCBI taxonomy): Eukaryota > Metazoa > Chordata > Actinopteri > Cyprinodontiformes > Poeciliidae > Xiphophorus > Xiphophorus maculatus. The sequence goes on from NC_036457.1 coordinate 608,136, forward strand.
TTGATCCTAGAATGATTGACATGCGGCGTCACGTGATTCATTGACTTGACAGAAATGTTTGAAATGTATGTAAACTTCTGAATTTAAAGAAAGTTACCAAAAAATATCTTTAAAAAATATTTTATCTAAGTTTTCTCACATTTAGCAAATAGAATAAATATTGGTTAATCTAACTAATCTAAAACAACAGTTTGGTCGGATTTATACGATGAAGTAATAAGAAATGCTAAGAAAGAATAAAGAAAATGCAAAACAAAATTATGAGAATAAAGTAATAATATAAAGTCATTATGACAATAAAGTTACAGTATTATGACTTCATTCTTATTACGACTATTCATGGTTGTAAACAGTTTTTAAGAAATTATATGGTGTTTATTTTCTGAAAATGGCAGAAGTTTGTGGCAAAGTTCATTGAGTGTTTGGCAAGGGTTAGATACCGCGACTCGCAGTCACAGATCAACTTTTCATCAGTTAGAGAGGAGCAAGGCAAGTTTAAGCAGTCTCACTAAAATCTTTTTCAGAAAAAAGAAGATGTTTGGTCTTCAAAGTCTAAGATACGCAAAGTTTCTTGTTCCTCCTTTGGTTAAATAAGAAATAAACAGACAGGAAACGGAAAAATCAATGTAGTTTGAAGCAAAAGGATCAAAAGTATTTTGGTCTTTGAGAAAAGCAGATTGGACTACAGTTGATAAAGTGTGTGTGTGTTGTCAGTGTCTGCTTTACTTTGTACAGTAGTTGTGTTTTTTTGGAAACCTAATGTTTCCTGACATCCCACAGTTAAAGTATCATAGAGGCAGAGTGATTGCCTCTGGCTAGCAGGAAAGAGACTGCCTGGGGCCTTTCGCTTTGGGCAAGAGTGTGTGACTGTGTGTGTTGTGAGCCTGTGTGTGTTTAAGTGTGGTGCAAACGGCCTTTCAACTCGCAATATTCTCTGTGTCATCAGCTTAAGCGGCTAAACAGAGTGTTCAGGAGAGGAAGGAGGAAAGGAAAGGAACGGAGACAGATAGAGGAAGAAAAGCTCTCACGCGGCATTACCGCCTGGCTCTGCGCCGAACTCCCTTTAATGAAGGAGGAAATGAAGACGGAGGACGAGGGATGAAGAAAAAGGAGGAGGAAAATTCTTTTTTATCTCTTCTTGCTTCCGTCTCACACTCTGAGCATATGTATGCCCACAAAGCATGGCGCAATCTCCATTAGAGAAAGAGCTGTAATTTCAGAACTCTTTTGTCGCCGCCGCTTTAAAAAAGTCGGGCAGATTGGTAATAGTTGCTGTTAAATTATTCAAGTGTTTGAGCCTTAGAAGTTTGGAAAAACTGCAGCTTTTTTTTAAGATTAGGATTAATGATGAGCACCTCCAAGCATAGTACGTCCTCACTCTAGGCCTGAGCTTCAAGTTTTTACTTTTACTCATGAGCATTGCCTGTTTTATTCACATTTTGCACATTTTTGTTTTTCCATTTGTGTCTGATCTGCTTCTAAAAACAATCTAAGTGTTAAAGAAATCACCCAGATTGTTTTTTGGTTTTTGTTCTTGGTGTCTAGAAAATTAGCAGTTTCAAAACCCTGCACATTCAATGTGCCGTTGCCTAGCAACCCCAGTCAAGTCCAGCCTGTCACCTAGCAACCCAAGTGGAAGTCCAGCACATTTGGTCAGCTGATTTTTCACTTCAGGCTGCTGAAAAAGACACATGTTTTGTTGTTGACTTACCATCAAGAAACCAGAAAAAACTCACAACACCGGCCAGGAATGATCCTTTTTGCATAGATCTATTGATTTATACCTCAGTTTTATTGTTCAGAAATGACAAAAAACAAAAGAACAAAGCCAGTTCTATATCAAATCCTCATGAGTCACAGTCAAA